>NC_090768.1:52896264-52913764 GCF_036898095.1 Palaemon carinicauda
GTGAACCGTATTGCAGTATCAAGGGAGACGCTTTTCTTTAGTTATTTCATCTTGCAGATCAATTTTTTTTTTTTTTTTTTTTTTTTTTTTTTTTGAATGCTGACAATGACGCAGACATAGTGATAACTTTATTTACTCCTTTAGTTATTTCATCTTGCAGATCAAAAATTTTTTTTTTTTTTTTTTTTTTTTTTTTTTTTTTTTTTTTTTTTTTTTTTGAATGCTGATAATGACGCAGACATAGTGATAACTTTATTTACTCCTTTAGTTATTTCATCTTGCAGATCAAATTTTTTTTTTTTTTTTTTTTTTTTTTTTTTTTTTTTTTTTTTTTTTTTTTTTGAATGCTGACAATGACGCAGACATAGTGATAACTTTATTTACTCCGCTGGAAAAGTCTCGCTCCGTTTCCTGTTTTCCATTCAGCTGCTTCCAGGGGCTTTTGCTTTCATAAAAATATATTGCCCAAGCGTGGCCTTTTCATGAAGCAGACTTGACGTAGCAATCCTTTTTATTCGTTGTAACTTTTATTAAACTTGACATTCTTTCGCGCTATCAGATTTCCAGAGCCGCTGTTTGTCTTGCTTCCTCTGGCTGAAGATTCGCTCACTTTCCAGAACTCGTACCCTTATGTAGTGAGTCTTTAGCTTAATTTCGATTTTTTTAATTTTTATTTAGTGCAGATGAACTATTTAGAATTATTTATCAGTCTCTAAAAATTTTTACAAATCTTTGGCCTAATTTTGGATTTTTTTTCTTTTTCTTTATTACAGGTGAACTATTTAGAATTATACCGTCTAAAAATGTAGTGAGTCTTTAGCTTAATTTCGATTCTTTTTCTTTAATACAGATGAACTATTTAGAATTATTTATCAGTCTCCAAAAATTTTTACATATCTTTGGCCTAATTTTGGATTTTTTTTTCTTTTTCTTTATTACAGGTGAACTATTTAGAATTATACAGTCTGAAAATGTAGTAAATCTTTAGCTTAATTTCTATTTTTTTTCTTTAATACAGGTGAACTATTTAGAATTATACAGTCTAAAAATGTAGTAAATCTTTAGCTTAATTTCGATTCGCTTTCTTTAATACAGGTGAACTATTTAGAATTATACAGTCTAAAAATGTAGTAAATCTTTAGCTTAATTTCGATTCACTTTCTTTAATACAGGTGAACTATTTAGAATTATTTATTAGTTTTTAAAAAATGTATCAAAAATTTGGCTTAATTTCGATTTTTTTCTCTAATACAGATGAACTATTTAGAATAATTTGTTAGTCTCTAAAAATGTAATAAATGTTTGGCTTAATTTCGATTTTTTTTCTTTAATACAGATGAACCATTTAGAATTATTTATCAGTCTCTAAAAAATGTAAAAAAATTTTGGCCTAATTTCGATTTTTTTTTCTTTTTTTTTCTTATAAAGATGAACTATTTAGAATTATTTATTAGTCGCTAAAATTGTAACAAATCTTAGGCTTAATTTCGATTTTTTTTCTTTAATACAGGTGAAATATTTAGAATTATTTATTAGTCTAAAAATGTACTAAATATTAGGCTTAATTTCGATTTTTTTTCTTTAATACAGATGAACTATTTAGAATTATTTATTAGTCTCTAAAAATGTAACAAATCTTTGGCCTTATTTCGATTTTTTTTTTCTTTAATACAGGTTAACTATTTAAAATTATTTATTAGTCTCTAAAAATATAATAAATCTTTGGCTTAATTTCGATTTTTTTCTTTAATACAGCTGAACTATTTAGAATTATTTGTTAGTCTCTAAAAAATTTAACAAATGTTTGGCCTAATTTCGATTTTTTTCTTTAATACAGCTGAACTATTTAGAATTATTTATTAGTCTCAAAATATATAACAAATGTTTGGCCTAATTTCGATTTTTTAATTTTTATTTAGTACAGATGAGCTGTAGCATTATTTATTAGTCTTTAAAAATGTAACAAATATTTGGCTTAATTTCAGTTTAAATTTTTTTCTATTACAAATGAACTGATATATAATTATTTATTAGTCCCTAAAAGCTATAATACTCCCTAGAATAAACTCTATTTTTTACGAAAATAAACCATCCATTATTTGAATCTCATTTAATGTCCGGATTTGGATTTTTGATTATTTAGAGGTTTAAAGGCTGCTCATTTTATTGTTGATTTATTTAAGGCTAATATCTCTTCTAGTTGCAAAATCTGTTCTCGTGTCATAACCAGCCTACTTGCCATTAAACTTTGTCCCAAAAAAATCTTAGAATTTTTTAGATACCTTAATTTGACAGGCTTTTGGCTTGCTTTTTCTCTGTTAACTCCTTTTTTTATTTTCTTATTTTTTAACAATAATAATATTAATGATTTTTCATATCTTCTTTAACCACGTCTAACTTTGTCCCAAAAAAATCTTAGAATTTTTTAGATACCTTATTTTGACAGGCTTTTGGCTTGCTTTTTCTCTGTTAACTCCTTTTTTTATTTTATTTTTTTAACAATAATAATATTAATGATTTTTCATATCTTCTTTAACCACGTCTATGAGATTTCCAGGTTCTACATGTATCAAGCTATTTTGGATTTAACTCGACTTCCGTACTGATATTTTTCACTATTGTTTTGACGATCTTTCTTTTTATATTATTATTATTATTATTATTATTGTTGTTTTTATTATTATTATTATTATTATTATTATTATTTCTATTAATATTATTATTATTATTATTATTATTATTATTATTATTATTGCTTTCTATATTATGGTAGCCTATTGGAAAGTCCCTGCCTGGCAATCTATTGGACGGGAGTTCGAGACCGGCTCAATCTCGATAGTTCCTTGTGAGCTTGGGATAGAGTAGGGGTTAGGGGAGCCTACAAGTCTGCCAGTAAAGTCATCAGGAGCTATTTCCTGGCCCTCCCTGTTTCCTTACCATATGTATCATCAGTTTAAGGGATTGCCCTGAGCCTTGTCTCTGTCATTCATGAGTGACCTTTAAACCTTTAAAGTTTAAGCATCTTTTCCTACTTACTAATATATATATATATATATATATATATATATATATATATATATATATATATATATATATATATATATATATATATATATATATATATATATATATATCACTAACACTTGTGATTTTAATCAATGTGCATATCAACCATGATGGCATTTAATATCGAATTCTACCCTTGTGAATGTATATCCACTGGAAATTCATTTATGATAAAATGCTTCTGATTTGGCAAGGATTCGACCATATGCATCTTAGCCGAAACCATGCCAGCGGGGAATCTTGATAGCTCGATTGCCAAGACTACTTGCTGGCATGGTTTCGGCTAAGAGGCATAGGTTCGAATCCCATCCCAAGGGTAGAATTCGATATCAAATGCCATCGTGGTTGATATTTATATCCTATGCGTAGAGAGAGAGAGAGAGAGAGAGAGAGAGAGAGAGAGAGAGAGAGAGAGAGAGAGAGAGAGGGGGGGGGGGTCAGACACATCTCAGAATTATCTTTAGTCTTGCATTAAAGTAAAATCGCTCTTGAAAGCAAATATATATATATATATATATATATATATATATATATATATATATATATATATATATATGTGTGTGTGTGTATATATATATATATATATATATATATATATATATATATATATATATATATATATATATATATATATATATATATATATATATATATACAGTACATATATGAGAGAGAGAGAGAGAGAGAGAGAGAGAGAGAGAGAGAGAGAGAGAGAGAGAGAGAGAGAGAGAGAGAGAGAGAGAGAGAGAGATGTGCTTTGAATACCAAATGAATATTCCAGTTAACTATTCCCTTCTGTTTTACTTACGCTTCACAAAACAAAATCTAAACCTGGTAAAATAAAGTTTTAGGAATTGGTAAGAGGAATTTTTACGGGGAAAAAAGTGCAATAAAACTTCATTGATTTTTTTTTATTATACTTTTAAAAATTAATTTTATTCATGTGCTTTGCGTTTTAGTTAAAATGTTATTTTGTTTTATTTCATTTTATGTACATATGTGACCTTATGTATGGTTTAGTGACTGAATCTTATGTATATGAGGTATTTCTTTGTAGTTGATTTATTCTTATTTTTAGTTATTCATCTGTTTTTATCCTCTTGTTATTTTCAAGTATTTATAGTTTATATAGGAAAGATTTATTTTAATGTTTTTATGGTTCTTAAACTTTTCATTTAGATTTTCCGTATTTCCTTTCCTCACTAGGCTATTTTTTCTGTTGGAGCCTTTGGGCTTATAGCATCCTGCTTTTCCAACTAGGATTGTGGGTTAGGAAGTAATAATAATGATAATAATAATAATAGTAATAATAATGATGATGATAATAACGATGATGATGTTGATTATGATGATGATAATAATAGGGTTGTAGTGGCCGATGGGGTAACGTCCCTGACTTGTGAACGCCTGACTGGGGTTCGAGTCCCGCTTAAACTCGTTAGTTTCTTTGATCGGTACAGCCTCACCATCCTTGTGAGCAAAGATTGGAGGTTTGGGGTAGCCTATAGGTCTATCTATTGAGTCATCAGCACCCATTGCCTGGCCCTCCTTTGTCCTAGCTTGGGTGGAGAGGGGCCTTGGCCGCTGATCATATGTATATGTGATCAGGCTCTAGGGCATTGTCCTGCTCGATAGGGCGATGTCACTGCCCCTTTCCTCTGCCATCCATGAGCGTCCTTTAAAGCTTTAAATAATAATAATAATAATAATAATAATAATGATGATGATGATGATAATGGTGTGTCCCTTCGTACGATTTAATTAATGAACCTCTTATATGAGAATTTCCTTCTTTAGATTGCTGTCTAATAAACAGTTCGATCAGGAATATTAATTTATTTATTATTAAAAAAACGTAAACACATAAACAGTTGAATTATGTCCCGTATGCTTATCAGTTTCCATTGTACTTGCTTCACCTCCCTAACTTCCCCCCCCCCCTCCATTACACTACAATGCCCCCTCCCCCCCTACACCCGTAAGAAAAAGAAATGGACATGGGCAGCATATATAATGAGAATGACATATATTAGATGGACATTAAGAATAACAGAATAGGTCCCTAAAGATTAAAATAGAAAACCCTACCTTTTCTCCAAACCTCGAAAAATGAGAAATGTTGAAATCATAATTTTCTCCTCATATTGAATTGGTTTAATTTAATTCAGGTGTCATCAATATGAACACCCTGTTATTAACACTTTTCTTTACCCACCCCTCTCGAGTATACTTCAGTCTCCAAACTCGTTTCTCAAGACAATTGATTTGTAATGAAGGTTTAATGATAAATAACTACTACTACTACTACTACTACTACTACTACTATAAACCCCAACTTGACTTTCCACCATCTCCCCCATCCAATCGTTTCTCAGTGCAATTGATTTAAAAGGACGATTTAACTGGGCGTAGCTGACTACTACTACTACTACTACTACTAAAAACCCTCTTCTACTATCCTCTGTCTTTCCACATCCACTGGATTCTCAAGAAGATAATTTATTTAGAATAATGAAGGTTCAACGGTGAATCATTACTACTACTACTACTACTATTTCTACTAATTCCAGCCCCCCCCCCCTCAACTATCCGCCGTCTCCCCATCAACTCGTTTCTCAAGAAGATAATTGATTTATAATAATGAAGGTTCAACAGTGAATCCCTGCTACTACTACTACTACTACTACTACTACTACTACTACTACTACTACTACTACTACTACTACCACCAGGACTGATCCCAGCAGTGGAACCGGGTCTTAATGCAACCCACCAAGGAGATGCGGGCATTAGGCCTTCCCTTGATTAGTATTCGCCGTGGCAGGAGGTGTGTAGGTAGCTACGTGAGGGCATTTCACTCCGAGGAAAATTACTTTAAACTTTTTGGGAGTGCTCGGTGAATTTTACATGAATTGGGGAAAAAGCTTCTCTCTCTCTCTCTCTCTCTCTCTCTCTCTCTCTCTCTCTCTCTCTCTCTCTCTCTCTCTCTCTCTCTCTCTCTCTCTCTCGGACTTAACGGGGTAGGTGGTGATATTTGGCACATTCTCGAGTCGGTAATTTTTCCTCCTTCGTAAAGAACCTGAGAAGAAGAAGAAGAAGAAGAAGAAGAAGAAGAAGAAGAAGAAGAAGAAGAAGAAGAAGAAGAAGCGTTTCACGGCTGCCATTCGGATGATTCAATTTAGAACCGGGATTTTGAGTTTCCCTTATTTTTTTTTTTCCTACATGAAGGACCGGTCGGTTTTCATAAGTCGCTTCTGGTCTGATGCTTGTCAACTTCAAATCAGTTTCATTGTTAGAGGTAGAGTGTTCGTGCGTATACATATAGTTATAAATATGTATATATATATATATATATATATATATATATATATATATATATATATATATATATATATATACATATATATACATATATATATATATATATATATATATATATATATATATAAATTTATATATATATACATATAGATATATATACATATATACATATAGATGTATATATATATATATATATATATATATATATATATATATATATATATATATATATATATATATATATATATATATATATATACATACATACATACATACATATATACAGTATATCACTCTAGACCCTTTCCCTCTTAAAGGTAGTTAGACCAAAAGTACTCTTCCCTCTCTGTAAGTTCATAAGGAATAGTTTTCTATCCCATTGCCTTAATTATTCACCCCCCAAAAATGCTGGTCCCATATAACATCTGGTTGAACTTGTGGGCGTGAGCACTCTTGGATCATACGCGCGCCAAGAGATTTGCAACCAGAGTACTACAGTAAATTACTTTATATTTATTCATTAATTGCTAAATAATTGGAAATTAACTGTAAAGGCAATACTTTGGTATTGTTGTTTTGGCCTGATTGGTAACGTCTCAGCCTGATGATCGCCAGATGGGGGTTCGAGTCCCGCTCAGACTCGTTAGTTCCTTTATTGTGTGCAACCTTACCATCCTTGTGAGCTAAGGAATTTGGGGGCGGGGTTGGGGGAGCCTATAGGTCTATCTGATGAGTCATCAGCAGCCATTGCCTGGCCCTCCCTGTTCCTAGCGTGTGTGTAGAGGGTGTTTGGGCGCTGATCATATGATATATGGTCAGTCTCTAGGGCATTGTCCTGCTTAATAGGGCAATGTCACTATCCCTTGCTTCTGCTTTTCATGGGTGACCTTTAAACCTTTAAACAGACTTCTGGAAAACTTTCCAAATTCTGATCCTGTTCTCGAACCCTCGTTCATTATATGTAAGAATTACATCTATTTCATTAACGTAAATATTTTCCGGGATGTAATATGACAGATTACATTTGCGGTAGAGTTCTTATTACCCCCGTTTAGTATACGTAAGAATTACATCTATTTCATTAACGAAAATATTTTCCGGGATGTAATATGACAGATTGCATTTGTGGTAGATTTTATATGACCCCCGTTTTGTATACGTAAGAATTACATATATTTCATTAACGTAAATATTTTCCGGGATGTAATATGACAGATTACATTTGCGGTAGAGTTCTTATTACCCCCGTTTAGTATACGTAAGAATTACATCTATTTCATTAACGAAAATATTTTCCGGGATGTAATATGACAGATTGCATTTGTGGTAGATTTTATATGACCCCCGTTTTGTATACGTAAGAATTACATATATTTCATTAACGTAAATATTTTCCGGGATGTAATATGACAGATTACATTTGCGGTAGAGTTCTTATTACCCCCGTTTAGTATACGTAAGAATTACATCTATTTCATTAACGAAAATATTTTCCGGGATGTAATATGACAGATTGCATTTGTGGTAGATTTTATATGACCCCCGTTTTGTATACGTAAGAATTACATATATTTCATTAACGTAAATATTTTCCGGGATGTAATATGACAGATTACATTTGCGGTAGAGTTCTTATTACCCCCGTTTAGTATACGTAAGAATTACATCTATTTCATTAACGAAAATATTTTCCGGGATGTAATATGACAGATTACATTTGTGGTAGAGTTTATATTACATCATGATGAGAAATGGCCGACGAATCGACTTCCAACAGTAACTTTCACCTGAAAGAATTTCTGTTGGAAATTACAATCAACTTCATTTCTGTTTGAAATTGCAATCCACTTCATTCCTGTTGGAAATTGTTATCAACTTCATTTCTGTTTGAAATTGCAATCCACTTCATTCCTGTTGGAAATTGTTATCAACTTCATTTCTGTTGGAAATTGCAATCAACTTCATTACTGTTGGAAATTGCAGTCAACTTCATTACTGTTGAAAATGGCAATCAACATCACTTCTGTTGGAAATTGCAGTCAACTTCATTTCTGTTGGAAATTGCAATCAACTTCATTTCTGTTTGAAATTGCAATCCACTTCATTCCTGTTGGAAATTGTTATCAACTTCATTTCTGTTGGAAATTGCAATCAACTTCATTTCTGTTTGAAATTGCAATCCACTTCATTCCTGTTGGAAATTGTTATCAACTTCATTTCTGTTGGAAATTGCAATCAACTTCATTTCTGTTGGAAATTGCAATCCACTTCATTCCTGTTGGAAATTGTTATCAACTTCATTTCTGTTGGAAATTGCAATCAACTTCATTACTGTTGGAAATTGCAGTCAACTTCATTACTGTTGAAAATGGCAATCAACATCACTTCTGTTGGAAATTGCAGTCAACTTCATTTCTGTTGGAAATTGCAATCAACTTCATTTCTGTTGGAAATTGCAATCAACTTCATTTCTGTTGGAAATTGCAATCAACTTCGCAGGGTAAATTTATCTTGATAGAGTTGAAAGTTAAGTTCCGGCTGTAAACCAAATTTCAGGTAAGTTCAAAGTTGAATCCAAGCAGTCTTTTAACATATTTCAAAGGTTAGCATAGATAGAAAACACTATAATAGTTTTTTATTTGAGGCTAAAAAATATAACATATTTCAGAGGTTAGCAAAGGTAGAAAGCAGTATAATACTTTTCTATTTCAGGGTAAAAGAAATATAACATATTTCAGAGGTTAGCAAAGGTAGAAAGCAGTACAATACTTTTCTATTTCAGGGTAAAAGAAATATAACATATTTCAGAGGTTAGCAAAGGTAGAAAGCAGTACAATACTTTTCTATTTCAGGGTAAAAGAAATATAACATATTTCAGAGGTTAGCCTAGATAGAAACCAGTATAATACTTTTTTATTTGAGGATAAAAAATTAACATATTTCAGAGGTTAGCATACGTGGAAACCAGTATAATGCTTTTTTTTATTTGAGGCTAAAAAGAAATATAACATATTTCAGAGGTTAGCCTAGATAGAAACCAGTATAATACTTTTTTATTTGAGGATAAAAAATTAACATATTTCAGAGGTTAGCATACGTGGAAAGCAGTATAATGCTTTTTTTTTTATTTGAGGCTAAAAAGAAATATAACATATTTCAGAGGTTAGCCTAGATAGAAACCAGTATAATACTTTTTTATTTGAGGATAAAAAATTAACATATTTCAGAGGTTAGCATTCGTGGAAACCAGTATAATGCTTTTTTTTTTTTTTTTTATTTGAGGCTAAAAAGAAATATAACATATTTCAGAGGTTAGCATAGATAGAAAGCAGTATAATACTTTTTTTATTCGAGGCTAAAAAAATATAACATATTTCAGAGGTTAGCAAAGGTAGAAAGCAGTATAATACTTTTTTCATTTGAGGCTAAAAAATTATTCAATTATTTTTTCTCACATGTCTATTATAAATTTTATCTCTACAAATTTCCATTGATTTTCATAGACCAAATACCAATTTTTGACAAGTTCAGAGTCAAGTCCCTGCAGTCATTAAAAAGACATTTCAGAGTTTACCTGTCAAAATTTAACCACTTGAAGTACATAAAAAAAAAAAATAGTTAAAATGTTCACATTAAGTCTTCTGTAAATTTCATCTCATCAAATTTTCTTAAATCAGATAAGCATTTATTTATCAAAATTCAGCCACTTGAAATATGAAAGAAAAAAATCATGCAAGATTTTTACATGAAGTCATATGCATATATCATATCATCAAATTTTCTGAGATCAGATAAGTATTTATATATTAAAATTCAGCCACTTAAAATATGGAAGAAAAAATTATGATTATTACATGAAGTCATCGGCAAATTTCTTCTTTTTAAATTTTCCTAGATCGGATAAGTAATTTATACATCAGAATTCAGCCACTTAAAATATGGAAGAAAAAATTATGATTATTACATGAAGTCATCGGCAAATTTCTTCTCTTTAAATTTTCATAGATCGGATAAGTAATTTATTTATCAAATAGCCATTTAAAATATGAAAGAAAAAATCATTAAAATTTTTACATGAAGCCATCGGGAAATCTATTCTCTAAATTTTCATAGATCAGATAAGTATTTATTTATAAAAATTTATCCACTTGAATTGTGAAAGAAAAAATAATTTTTACATGAATTAGATGAAGTTTGTAAAATTCCTCTTCAAATTTTCCTAGATCAGATAAGTATTTATTTATCAAAACATAATCACGCAGAACATAAAATAATAAACTTTTCATCTTCGCTTTGCCCTTTCCAGCCAGATTTTTTTTTTTCCAAATTTAGCCACTTAAAATGTGAAAGAAAAAATCATTAAGAATTTTACGTGAAGCTATCGGCAAATTTCTTCTCTTTAAATTTACCTAGATCAGATAAGTATTTATTTATCAAAATTTAGCCACTCAAAATGTGAAAGAAAAAAAAAGAAAAAATAATTTTTACATGAATTAGATGAATTTTGTAAAATTCCTCTTAAAATTTTCATAGATCAGATAAGTATTTATTTAAAGAATAAAGTTTTCATCTTCGCTTTGCCCATTCCAGCCAGACTTTTTTTCCATCGAAGCGTAACGGGTGAAAGGAGGCGGGGGTGGGGTTGGGGGTGGGGGGGGGGGGTGGGGGGGGTGGGTTGGGGGGGGGGGTAGGTCGCTTGACCTTCCTCATGCATTTTCCATTCAACTCCCTGACATTCAATTATCGTTTAATGATTGATATGAAATCACCGCAGACTTCTCTCCCCTGCAGCCGGGTCACTGGCCGGCAAACAAACCTCGCCCTTCTGCATCCCTGCCATAAGATCGTCACGTGATATGAATTTCCCTATGTATATTTATGGCTTGAATCAAAGCACCATTTCGTCGGCAAGGAAAAAGAAAAAGGCGAGTGACAGGTTGCTAGTAATTGGACTTTAGCAGGAAATGATATCGTTATTAGGTTCGAATTTTAGGAGGGAGGCGTTTTTTCTTTGTATTTTCTCTTTGTGTATGTAAGAATTCGTTTGGTTCTGTTATTTGTTCATAATGAAGTTCAGGATTGTTCATCTAACACTTTTAATTTACAGTGAAGTTCGGGATTGTTCATCTGACACTTATTAATTTATTGTGAAGTTCAGGATTGTTCATCTGATACTTATTAATTTACTGTGAAGTTCAGGATTGTTCATCAAACACTTATTAATTTACAGTAAAGTTCAGGATTGTTCATCTGACACTTATTAATTTACTGTGAAGTTCAGGATTGTTCTTCTGCCACTTGTTATTTTACAATGAAGTTCAGGATGGTTCATCTGACACTTATTAATTTAGTGTGAAGTTCAGGATTGTTCATCTGACACTTATTAATTTACTGTGAAGTTCAGGATTGTTCATTTTACACTTATCAATTTACTGTGAAGTTCAGGATTGTTCATCTGACACTTATTAATTTACTGTGAAGTTCAGGAATGTTCATCTGACACTTAATAATTTACAGTGAGTTCAGGATTGTTCATCTGACACTTAATAGTTTACAGTGAAGTTCAGGATTGTTCATCTGAAACTTATTAATTTACAGTGAAGTTCAGGATTGTTCATCTGATACTTAATAATTTACAGTGAAGTTCAGGATTGTTCATCTGACTCTTATTAATTTACTGTGAATTTGAGGATTGTTCATCTGACACTTATTAATTTACTGTGAAGTTCAGGATTGTTCACCTGACACTTATTAATTTACAGTGAAGTTCAGGATTGTTCATCTGACACTTATTAATTTACTGTGAAGTTCAGGATGGTTCATCTGACACTTATTAATTTACTGTGAAGTTCTGGACTGTTCATCTACTGACACTTATTAATTTACAGTGAAGTTCAGGATTGTTCATCTAACACTTAATAATTTACTGTGAAGCTCAGGATTGTTCATCTAACTCTTATTAATTTACTGTGAAGTTCAGGATTGTCCATCTTACACTTATCAATTTACTGTGAAGTTCAGGATTGTTCATCTGAAACTTATTAATTTACAGTGAAGTTCAGGATTGTTCATCTGATACTTAATAATTTACAGTGAAGTTCAGGATTGTTCATCTGAAATTTATTAATTTACAGTAAAGTTCAGGATTGTTCATCTGAAACTTATTAATTTACAGTGAAGTTCAGTATTGTTCATCAGACACTTATTGATTTACTGTGAAGTACAGGATTGTTCATCTGATACTTATTAATTTACAGTGAAGTTCAGGATTGTTCATCTAACACTTCTTAATTTACAGTGAAGTTCAGGATTGTTCATCTAACACTTCTTAATTTACAGTGAAGTTCAGGATTGTTCATCTAACACTTCTTAATTTACAGTGAAGTTCAGGATTGTTCATCTAACACTTCTTAATTTACAGGGAAGTTCAGGATTGTTCATCTAACACTTATTAATTTACAGTGAAGTTAAGGATTGTTCATCTAATATTTATTGATTTGCAACTAGGTTCAAGATTATTCCCCTAACATTGTTATTGATTTATAATAAGGTTCAAGATTATACATAAATATACCTGTGTTTGTTTGCGTTTACACACACACACTCACACACACACACACACACACACACACACACATATATATATATATATATATATATATATATATATATATATATATATATATATATATATATATATATATATATATATATATATGTATATATACATACATATATAAAGTCATATATTTTACTCCTAATATCTGGATTCTCTTTACCTCGGGATCCAAGACCCAAGGGGGAATCGACTCAAAGATAATAGCTTCTGGTTAGCCGGAGAATCAAACCCGGGCTCAAGAAACTGAGGTTCCATTGACTTTGCAGCACGTCTAAATGTGCAAAATTATCATATGTATATATATATACATACATACATACATATATATATATATATATATATATATATATATATATATATATATATATATATATACACATATATATATATACATATATATAATATATATATATATATATATATATATATATATATATATATATATATATATATATATGTATGTATACTCATCAACCGTGAATAGTCCACTGCAGAACAAAGGCCTTAGTCATGTCCTTCCACTCGTGTATGTTTATGGACTTTTTCTGCCAGTCTATACCCGCAAATTTTCTTAGCCTGTCAATCCACCGTCTTCTCTTCCTTCTGCTTATCTTTCAAACTCTAGGGACCTATTCTGTTATTCTTAAAGTCAATCTATCATCTGTCACTCTTAATGTCAATCTACCATCTTAGTTTGCTGTGGTATCCATGTTGCTCTTTTTTTTTTTTTTTTTTTTTTTTGTCTTAATGTTCATCCCATCATTGTTCTTACCATAGCTCCTTGAGTTGTAACTAGCTTATGTTCTTTAGTAAGGCTCCAAGCTTCCGATGCATAAGTAAATATTGGTAGAACCATCTGATTAGATATTTTTCTTCTTTGAGAAAGCGGTATATTACTTTTCATAATCTCATTTTGTGTGTGTATGTATGTTTGTGTGTTATTGTCTTGTCCATGCTGAATAGGAAAATAACTTTCTCCAAAGCAGAATAATGTTGTGAAGATTACTCATTGCTATGCAGTATGCAAACATACTCTGAAGCAAGCGATTTCACCCAACAACAAACGAACAGCTGAAAGAGACTGAACAGTAACGGCAGCATTGCAAAAACAAACCGCAAAGAATTCTGCCATACGCAAGTGGGAGACATTTCCGCGAACGCGTTTAAGTCGTTGTTTAATCAAGAATTGCGAATAGTTGATGTGTAATCGCGAATTGCGAATAGTCGATGTGTAATCGGCAATCACAAATAGTTGATTTGCAATTGCGAATACTTGATGTGTAATTGCGAATAGTCAAGGTGTAATCGCGAATAGTCGATGTGTAATCGCGAATCAATTGTGAATAGTCGATGTTTAATCGCAAATCGCGAATAGTCGATGTGTAATCTCGAATCGCGAATAGTTGATTGGTAATCGCGAATCGTGAATAGTCGATGGGTAATCGCGAATTGCGAATAGTCGAGGTGTAATCGCGAATAGTCGAGGTGTAATCGCAAATAGTCGATGTGTAATCGCGAATCAATTGTGAATAGTCGATGTTTATTCGCGAATAGTCTATGTGTAATCTCGAATCGCGAATAGTCGTTAGGTAATTGCAAATTGTGAATAGTTGATGGGTAATCACGAATCGCGAAGAATAGTCGAGGTGTAATCGCGAATAGTCGATGTGTAATCACGAATCAATTGTGAATAGTCGATGTTTAATCGCAAATCGCGAATAGTCGATGTGTAATCTCGAATCGCGATTAGTTGATTGGTAATCGCAAATTGTGAATAGTTGACGGGTAATCACGAATCGTGAATAGTCGAGGTGTAATCGCGAATAGTCGATATGTAATCGCGAATAGTTGAGGTGTAATCGCGAATAGTCGATGTGTAATCGCGAATCGCGAATAGTCGATGTGTAATCGCGAATCACGAATAGTTTATGTGTAATCGCGAATACAGCGTTCGCGGAAGAGAGAAGAGGGCGCGGGTCGGAAAGGCGTATTATTACGATGACTATTGGCCGTACCTTTATAGTATGGAGTATACCACGCACGCTTACGGCTGGGATCTCCCTCGGTGAATAAATTGAGAAAATGACAATTTTATGGTAATCCAATATTCTCTCTCTCTCTCTCTCTCTCTCTCTCTCTCTCTCTCTATAAGGAAAGTGGTGTGAGAGGAAGGGGCAAGGGCTTGCTATAACAAGGGACATTGAGTGGAAGAGCAATAAGGGGAATAACAAGGAGGGAAATAGGGGGAAAAGAAGATTATAGGTTAAGGGGAAAATTATAAAGAAAAGGGGAAATGATATATATATATATATATATATATATATATATATATATATATATATATATATATATATAAATATATATATATATATATATATATATATATATATATATATATATATATATATATATATATATATATATATATATATATATATATAATTATATAGGGCTGTATGAAGGGTTGAATCCGTTTGTGCGTGCATATCTATTTAAATATTTAGCAGTAATTTTTGACGGGTTGCGTACACTAGTACAAAGATAGAATTATAAGAAGGAAAGCAGTACAAGATTATAAAAATACATTTAACCGAGAGGGGCACTCAGTAGAGCGTAGACCTCCGCAGCGGCAGCTTATTTTTCGACCTTTTGCTCGACGTTGACCTTTGACCTTAACATGTATTAATAGGATTTTCATACACTAAGATATGAACCAAGTTTGAAGTCTCTGTGACAACGCTGTCCAAAATCATGGCTGATTACGCGAATTGGACATTTTGCTTGACTGTATCCTTGACCTTTAACCTTGACCTTCCTAAATTTTATCATTTCCAGCTTTTTACATAACAGTTAATCCCTGCAAGTTTCATTACTCTACGGTTGAAATTGTGGCCAGGAAGCTGTTTATAAACAAACACATACACAAACAAACAAATGGGGGTAAAATATAACCTCTTTCCAGCATCATATGGCAGAGGTAATAAAAAAAATTAAGAAATGGCCTGCACGTCCCTTCCTATTCGTTCTTTCCAATTCATATTCCATCAGCGGTGAAGGACGGCTGCCTTAAACGAGTTATGTGCTGGTATATGTAGTAGTTCCTTTTCGTGGAAGATGTGAGGATGATTCTTTATCAAGTGATGTACTGGCTCCTTTTGACGATGTTCAGGGACTGGTGATGTATTGTGTACTTGAGGCCGCTTTTCATGAAACGTGACCTGAAGTATAGTTGATAGGGATCTCACCTCGTTCATTTTCAAATTGTATTACAATCGTTAATATTGTTATCATTCTTGTCATTGTATTATTATTATTATTATTATTTGCTAAGCTACAACCCTAGCTGGAAAAGCAAAATGCTATAAGCCCAGGGGCCCCAACAAGGAAAATAGCCCAGTAAGGAAAGGAAAGAAGGAAAAATAAAATATTTTAAGAAGAGTAACATTAAAATAAATATTTCCTATATAAACTATGAAAACTTTAACAAAACAAGAGGAAAAGAAATTTAATAGAATAGTGTGCCTGATTGTACCCTCAAGCAAGAGAACTCTAACCCAAGACAGTGGAAGACCATGGTACAGAGGCTATGGCACTACCCAAGACTAGAGAACAATGGTTTGATTTTGGAGTGTCCTTCTCCTAGAAGAGCTGCTTACCATAGCTAAAGAGTCTCTTCTACCCTTACTAAGAGGAAAGTAGCCACAGAACAAATACAGTGCAGTAGTTAACCCCTTGAGCAAAGAAGAATTGAATGCGTTTGTGTAATGGATGCTTCTGTCTGTTCAGCAAGTGTAGCTCAATATTATTTATTAATTTTGTTTTATGGAGGTTTCTGTAAATTCTCTTTAATGTAGCGTAAATTCTCTGCTCCTTTATTTTTCTGAATGAATTAAAATGAGAGTAGGGAGTTTGTTGGCCAAGGTACCAGCTACCGGTTAAGATACTACCGCTAGAGAGTTATTGAGTCCTTTGACTGGCCAGATAGTACGACTTCAGCCCCATTTATGGTTACGGCTCATTTCACCTTTGCCTACGCGTACACCGAATATTCAGGCCTAGTTTTTGCACATTCTTCTCTTTCCTCATTCACTTAACATCACTAATTCTTCTTCCCTGGAATTTTTCAGTGACTTCTTTCAACTTGGTAAGGGTAGAAGTGAAACTCTTGGTATGTAGTCTTTGGTAGTCTCTGTACCATGGTTTTCCACTGTATTGGGTTAGAGTTCTCTTGCTTGAGGGTACATTCAGGCATGCTATTCTATATGCTTCCTTTTTTCCTTTTCTCAATGGACTATTTTCAGTGTTGGAGTCCTTGGGCTTATGGCATCCTGATTTTCCTACAAGAGTGATAACTTAGCTAGTAATAATAATAATAATAATAATAATAATAATAATAATAATAATAATAATAATAATAATAATAATAATAATAATAACTGTGATCATCAATAGATTATCCTTCAATTCTTTACATAATAACCATTTTTTTTCGTT
>NC_090768.1:52916264-52926264 GCF_036898095.1 Palaemon carinicauda
CTCGGATCGTGACCTGCGGGTGTACTGTCAGGATCCGCTCTGCGAATAAAATATGTCATTTTCGCTCTGAGTTGATTCAGAGATAAATTTGAGCCTGATGTTTCTCCCCTGAATAGTTGACTACCCTTGAAGTCTGAAGTTCTACGAAGATAGACCTTTAGGCATTCTACTGGACATAGAGATGCATCTTCTTTCAGAGGACAGATTCTCCAGGGACCCCACCTGTTGGTGGGTAACTCATTCTTGGCGAGAAACGTAGGATCCGGAAACAGGTTCAGCTCCCCCCCATCCAGGAACTGAACACGACCTGCCTCTCTCGAGAGGGCTACGATCTCACTAACCCTGGCCCCGGACGCGAGTGCAAATAGGAAAATAACTTTTTGCGTCAAATCCTTTAACGCACATTCTTCATTGCTCAACAAGGAGGCGAAATGAAGAACTTTGTCTAAAGACCATGAGATGGGCTTTGGAGGTGCTGAAGGTCTGAGCCTAGCGCAGGCTTTCGGAACTTTATTAAAGATCTCGTTACCTAGGTCGATCTGGAAGGCAAATAAAATGGGTCTCATCAAAGCCGATTTACACACTGAAATCGTGTTAGCTGCCAATCCTTGGCCATGGAGGTGGATGAAGAAAGATAAGCAGAAATCTGTTGAGATCTCCTGCGGATTCTTTGCCTTTACAAAGGCCACCCATTTTCTCCAAGATGACTCATATTGCCTTCTAGTCGATTTGCACTTGTATTCCTCTAGGAAGTCTATGCTGGCTTTCGAAATCCCGAAGCGCTTTCTCACCGCTAGGGCGAGAAAATCATGAGCTGCAGGGTCTGGGTTTTCTGTAATGAAGCGCAGACAGTCGACTTCTGGACTCGCTGGGTCAGAACTGGATGTGGTAGCGGCACGAACTTCATCTGTAGTTCCAACGCCAAGGGGAACCACATGCTGTTCGCCCACTTGTGGGCCACTATTGCCGCTACCCCCCTTGAAGGATCTCAGTTTGTTGAGGACCCTCAACAGAAGGTTGTGAGGAGGGAACAGATAAATCCTGGACCATCTGTTCCAGTCGAGGGACATTGCGTCCACTGCTTCCGCTAAGGGGTCCTCGTACGGGGACACGTACAGGGGCAACTTCTTGTTGTCTTTCGTCGCAAAGAGGTCTATTTGCAGTTCTGGGACTTGATTCAGAATGAAGGAAAATGATCCTGCGTCTAAGGACCATTCCGACTCTATCGGTGTGAACCTGGATAGAGCGTCCGCTGTCACATTGCGGACTCCTTGAAGGTGAACTGCCGACAGGTACCACTTCTTCTTTTCCGCCAATCGGAAAATGGCTAACATCACTTGGTTGAGAGGTGGTGACCTCGACCCTTGTCGATTCAAGCATCTCACAACCACCTCGCTGTCTGTCACCAATCTTATGTGGATCGAGTGACGCGGGGAGACTTTCTTTAAGGTAAGGAGCACTGCCATAGCTTCTAGAAAGTTTATATGAAAGGTCCTGAATAGCTTGGACCAAGTCCCCTGGACTTTTTTCCGATGAGAGTGACCTCCCCATCCCTCCTTTGAGGCGTCTGAGTGAATCGTCAACGACGGGGGAGGTGGCTGAAGAAGAACAGACTTCTTTAGATGTCTGGCTTGGGACCAAGGTCTGAGAAGAGTACGTAGCCGAGGCGGCACTGGTCTTCTCAGGTCTCTTCGCGCGTTTGATGCATACCTTCTCCAAACTCCGGTTGCATCCTTTAGCTATGCTCTTAGCACTGGGTCTGTCACTGAAGCAAACTGGAGAGAGCCTAGTACCCTCTCCTGTTCGCGTCTTGATATCCTTTCGGAATCTAGAAGTCTCTTGACAGAGCCCGCTATCTCCTTCCTTTTCTTCATTGGGATGGAGAAACTGTGTGACAAAAGGTCCCAGTGGATTCCCAGCCACTGGAACTTTTGGGATGGAGAAAGTCGAGACTTTTTCTTGTTGATCTTGAAGCCTAGGTACTCTAGGAACTGGATCACCTGACTGGAAGCTTGCAAGCATTCGGTCTCGGATGCTGCCCACACCAGCCAGTCGTCCAGGTAGGCTACTACCTGAATTCCCTTTAGGCGTAATTGTTTGAGAGCTGCGCTCGCAAGCTTCGTGAAAATCCTTGGGGCTATGTTTAGCCCGAATGGCATGGCTCTGAAGGCGTACAGTTTCCGTTGTAGCCTGAACCCTAGGTAGGGGGAGAGTCGACGGCTGATTGGAATGTGCCAATAGGCGTCTGACAAGTCTATAGAGACTGAGTATGCCCTCTTGGGCAGTAAGGTCCTTATGTGTTGCAGTGTTAGCATCTTGAATTTGCAATTCACTATGAACTTGTTGAGTGGTGACAAGTCCAGAATGACTCTGAGCTTTTCCGAGTCTTTCTTGGGAACACAAAACAGCCTCCCTTGTAATTTGATGGACTTCACCTTTCGGATCACATTTTTCTCCAACAGTTCTTGAACGTACTCCTCCAAAATGGGGGTGGAGTGTTGGAAAAACCGAAGGCATGGGGGTGGAGTGCTGTACCAGCTCCAACCCAGTCCATTCTTGAGTAGGCTTTGGGCCCAGGGATCGAAGGTCCAGCGATCCCAAAATTTCATCAGTCTCCCTCCTACCGGTATCATTTCACTTGGACTGCCGTCCTGAGGTCTTGCCTCCCTGACCACGACCACCTCTGAATCCCCTTCCCCTTGAGGGGCGCCTAGACGAGCCTCTGGCTGCTCCTCTAGGTTTTGCACGAAAGGAAGAAGACTGTCCTTCGAACGTTGGGGCGAATGTGGTTGACTGACCTGGCACCGCCTGGGGTACCCACTGAAAGGCAGTCGGGGTTTGTGCCACCATCTGGGGCACTGGAGGCAAAGGCAATTGCAGTTGCTGTTGCTGTCTATAAGGCTTGGCTGGCCGAGATGGTAGCCTAGTCTTCATATTCTTCCTCTTTGGTTGAGGACCCTCATCCGGGGAAGATTTTCTTTTGATAGCCAGGCCCCACTTCTGGAGAAGATTTCTATTCTCCACGGCGGCCTTATCAACAACCTCTTTGACCACATCGGTAGTGAAAAGGTCTTTTCCCCAAATGTTGGAGGAGATTAACTTCCTTGGCTCGTGTCTCACCGAAGCCCCGGTGAACACGAACTCCCTGCAAGCTCTCCTTGCCTTGACGAAGCTATAAAGGTCCTTCGTCACTGTGGCTAAGTGAGACTTAGCCACTACCATGAACATTTCATGGACCTTGGGGTCACTTGCCATCGTCTCGAGAGTAGTCTGATGAGACATTGAGGCAGCCAGTCTTTCTTTTGTCTCGAACTCTCTTCGTAAAAGAGATTCGGACAGCTTGGGGAGGTCCTCGCCGAATTGCCGTCCGGCAATATCAGCCTCCAACTTTCCCACTGAGAATGTCAGATGGACATCCTTCCAGTCTTTGTGGTCCATAGGTAGAGCCAGCGACAAGGGTTTACACTCCTCCAGGGAGGGGCAAGGCTTGCCGGCCTCGACTGCCTTTAGGACAGCCGCAAACCCTTTCTGTAAAAAGGGGAAGGCTCTATCAGGAGAGGACACAAACGAAGGGAGCTTCTTGCTCAATGCAGCTACCTTCGAATTCGAGAAGCCCCTCTCTTTCATCGAGGATGAAAGTAGGGCTTGAGCCTTAGCGTGGTCCATAACAATGACCTCCTTCGGCTCTGTCTCCTCCCTTGAAGCTGGTTCTTTTCTCAGCCGGACATAGCAGTCCGGATATGATGCCTTGCTGGGCCAGAATTCTACCTCCTCTAGGGGAACTGAACCCAGCTTATCCGAAATGACGATCTTTCCAGTCGTCATCGGCATGTGCTCAGCATACCTCCATGGGTTAGCATCTGAGCATATGGGAAGGTCTTTCACATTGAGCCTTTTCCGGGGCCCATGTGATTCTGCCAGGGAATGCATACGCAGTTCCATTGCAGCCGCCTTCTCCTGATTCTCCTTCTGCATTTGTTGGATCATTCCAACAATCGAAGAGAGGGCCTGTCCCAGTTCTACTGGGAGGCCAGCCGATGTTGATGGGATAGGCTCCGGCATCTGAACCGGAGTAGCCGACACCTCGTCGACCTCATCCTCTACGACATCCGGGGTTTGAACTTGATCCTGACCTTCTGCCAGGAGGTCTTCTTCCAAACGATCGTCCAGGTCAGACATCCTGTCACACAACTGGATGTCTTGCATCGCATCTGCGACTTCCTCGTCCACCTGGACTTGATCTTGAAGGATCTCCTCTTGAGGCTGGGGAATCACTGCCTCAGCTGATGCCTGGGGAAAAAGATACGCCCTCATCTTCTCACTTGGAAGATAAGGGCCAGAGGTGTTCTTCTTGAAGCCCCTTACCCAAGTACGAAGCTTTTCCCTAGCTATATCCCTTGATTCCGCCGTTCTAGGGGAATCAAAAGCCTCAGTAATCAGGTTAGTGCATACAGTACATACCTGAGGGTCCCAATACTGGAGATCATCCTTGGAGACAGCGCATGCTGCGTGTCTCCTACAACACTCATGTCCGCAGAGGTTCTTGCTGCGGACATTGCAGAAAACATTTCCGCACTTCGGAGGGTCCTCCTGTAAAGAGAAGAAATTTCCATGAGTATCAAGTGAACTATGTATCACTGGATATGCATAGTATAGCATAACAATTCATAAATGAAAGACACACACTTGTGTTTCCCTCACAACCCATTGTTGCAGCCTTCCAGATAATAAAATCAAAAATGGTTTATCTCTACTAGAGTAACCAATGCAAGGTTTCCAGAGGAAACAGTTGGAGCTCACACCTAGGCAATGATTTTAAAAATCCTGGATAATAGACGGGGAAGAACTCTGCTTCCTGTCTGAGGGCAACAGCAAAGGGCTGTGTAAGAAAACACAATAGTGTTAGAAGATACAGTGCTGTACCTAAACTTTTACTATAGTTTTCTTCTTACTGTATATGCTATACAGAAGAATACTAGTACAGTATAGAAGGATGTGTGCCGGCCTGCCTTTGCCGGCCGGCACACACCACAATTAGCTTTAAAGTATACTACTTAACAGCTATAGGGCGGCAGCCCTCTGGTTCAAATGCCTGTGCCGGCGGCAGCAGCTGCCGGCCAGCAACAGCCAGTGTTGGCCGGCAATGATTGCCGGCCAGCAACTACACAAGGTAGTACCCAGCTGCCGGCCACACTCTTGGTGACCGGCAGACAAGGACTGACATAAGCCGGCCGGCAAAGGTACAAGACCGATGCCAGCCGGCAGCAAAAGAACCAGAAGACTACACCTGCCCGGCTGCCGGGACAGGTACAGCACTAGAAGAAAATAGAATGGATGCCGGGATAAGAGTGTACACAACCCCCCAAGCCCGGCAACCGAAAGAGTGCATATAAGGAAGGGGAGAAACTTAATTCAGGCTTCCTTGACCAATGCCGTCCGGCTCTGCCGGCAGGCATGGATGAGGGACCAAGAGAGGTCCGGGCAGCACTCGAAAACATAAGACCCTTGCCGTCCAGCGTCTCTGCCGGCCGGCAATGGGCTTAGTCAATCCATATCCCAACCTATACTAGGTCCAGAAGTAGAATGACATATGGTACAGTAATACCCCTGCCGGCCAGCTCTGCCGGCCGGCAAGGTACAGTACAGTAATGGCTAGGCCATTACGGAGATAGAGGGGGAAGGGACAAGAGGGTCCTGCCAACCTTGCTTTAGTGACAGATCACCCGCAGCCAAGAACTCTGTCTTAGCCTAAGGGAGATCTAAGGGAAAGGGCCAGCGCAGTAGTATAATACCTGCCAGCTTCCAGAGCACCAAAGCAAGGAAGGCGTTGCAACTCCCAAGGGAAGATTTATCCTCCCCGAGAACAGCAACAGGACTTAGTCTGGTCGATCACACAAGAAGGAATCATAACTACAGAAACCTTCGACAGTGACCTAAGGGAGCTCAGCTCCCTTTGTAAGTGTTAGGTCAGCGAGGGAGACTCTGCCCCAAGCCAAACAACACGGACTCAGACTAAAAACTCTGTTGTTCTGTCCCTCTTTGAACCAGACTCTGCTGGAACAGGAAGGTACAGTAACACCCTAGTATAGTTTTATCGAAAATAAATTCGGAAAAAACCACTTAGGGATAAGCCCAAGGCTTAAACAGAGGGAAAGGGATTGCATACCTTCTCCGAAGAAAAGAAAGCAACCGGGGAGTATAATAAAGTATACTAAGGCTCCATAAGCAATTAGCCTAGGCACCAAGAGAATCGATTACCTAATTCACCGAAACTCTCACGTATACAATCTTGGAAATATTCCACACAGTCTAAAATGTATAAAATATAGCCTAAAGCTTCAATAAAATTTTAATTACACTCGGAAAAACCATAATCATGCATTAAGTACTAGGACCAAACGACTAGGCTACATGGCCTAGCGTAGGCCAGAATGGCGAATACTTCGCCAAATAATACTAAGCACGAAAGGAAATCCTATGTAAAGCTAAATAGCTAAATTTTATTAAGCAAAACAACCAGGAATGTCACTCTGACTAACTAATTTATACCTAGCGAGTGACAGTGTCCAGGACACCTCTGGTAGGCTACGGCTCTTGTATCAAAGATTAATCCTATTAATCACTCAAAATTTTACCAAGAGCCTACATTTATACATAACAGACACTATACTCAACTTATCCGAGGTCAACGAAGACGAAGAAGCCATGAAAAGCTGAATAAATCCAAGATTTGCGAGAAAAACAGGAAAAAACACCGAGTTGTTAAGCTACGCAAAAAGGAATACAGATGGCGCCAGGATTGGCGCCAGGCACGCATACGAATCGGGGGATAGGGAAGCCTTGGGAGCGGCTCCCCTTTTTCTTTCCCGAATTCGTATCTCGTCAATCTCCCTCCTACGAGACGAATCTCTGTTCAGGTCGTAGATTGCCATGTGACGTGTCTAGAATACGTCCTCTGATATGTCGCGATATCCCTTTCACGAGGGATACTCGCTCCAGGAGTTAGAATTCTGGTACCTTAAGGTAAATTCTCTGGGAATATCGCCGTAGTTGTAATATACCCTAGGAAGCTACCCTATAGGAACTTCCATCAGGACGACATGGCTTGAGCCCAAAAATATATATATATATATATGGATGCCTAGATAGATCTATATATTAACAGATAGATTTAAACAAAACTTCCCTAAATAAGAATATATTTTATTCTGCAATGAATCCACCACAAAATTGCAATTCAAATATATTCTTCATAAAATTATAACGAGGTAGATTATTGCATATATTTCCATGTTCTCTTTTCCTTAGAAGAGTAAGTAAGACGAATAGATACGTATTTACTTGAAAACATTGTTAGTATTTCAAGATTATTTTGACAGCCTTTCAGAATAAAAGAGGGAAGGGGAGACCACCCCTCCCCCCCCCTCTAACGTCATAGATTGAATTGAGTCTATAGGCCTAAAGTGAGAAGAAAAAAACTGGAGGGAGGAGTCTTTGCCTAAGCCTATTCACATCCCTACCCCTCCCCTACAATCTCTCATTCCTCAGTCAATGTTTCTCAATAGGTCTTTGTGAATAGAGATCATCAATTTGTTGGTCTCTCTCTCTCTCTCTCTCTCTCTCTCTCTCTCTCTCTCTCTCTCTCTCTCTCTGTTATTCAATCTTTTAGTAACAATGCTTGCCCTACTGCAGACACAGGAGAGCAACTGAAATCTCTCTCTATCTCTCTCTCTCACACACACAAGAGAGACTGAAATGTCTCTCTCTCTCTCTCTCTCTCTCTCTCTCTCTCTCTCTCTCTCGCTCTCTCTCTCTCTCTGTTTATTCAATCTTTTAGTAACAATGTTTGTCCTACTGCAGTCACAGGAGAGCAACTGAAATCTCTCTCTATCTCTCTCTCACACACAAGAGAGACTGAAATTTCTCTCTCTCTCTCTCTCTCTCTCTCCTCTCTCACACACACACACTCACACACAAGAGACACTGAAATTTCTTTCTCTCTCTCTCTCTCTCTCACAAGAGACTGAAATTTCTCTCTCTCTCTCTCTCTCTCTCTCTCTCTCTCTCTCTCTCTCTCTCTCTCTCTCTCTCTGGTGTGTGTTAATTCGATCTTTTAAAAACAAAGTTTTTCTTCCTGCAAACACAGAAGAGCGACTCAAATCTCTCTGTCTCTCTCACACACAGGAGAGACTGAAATCTCTCTCTCTCTCTCTCTCTCTCTCTCTCTCTCTCTCTCTCCTCTCTCTCTCTCTCTTAGGTTTATTTGTTTATTCGTTGGTGTTCATTGCAGTTGTTTTCATGATTATTGCAGTGTTTTAAGTGGCGTGAACAGGAGACTCATAAAGCAATATAGCTCTTTAGCACGGTGGGTGGTTCAACCCTTGCGTGTCCTGTCGTGTGTCGTGCCTCGTCGATGTTATGGGTTGACACGACTCTGGTTGGGTACTCTAAATAGGACAGTGAGTTAGGTTTATCTGATATTGATTTAAGTGTTGAGCGCTTGTATGTATGTATGTATGTATATATATATATATATATATATATATATATATATATATATATATATATATATATATATATATATATCTACAAAGGCGTAATAATGTGTATATATATAATATATATAATATAATATATATATATATATATTATATATATATATATATATATAATATATCTACAAAGGTGTAATATTGTGTGTATATATATATATATATATATATATATATATATATATATATATGTATATATATATATATACTGTATATATATGTATATACATATATATATATGTATTTATAAATATATATATATATATATATATATATATATATATATATATATATATATATATGTCTGTATATATATGTATATATACTGTATATGTATATATATATATATATGTATATATATATATATATATATAGTATATATATATATATATATATATATATAAATATATATATATATATATATATGAAAGGCGTATATATGTGTGTATGAATAGCTTATATATATATATATATATATATATATATATATATATATATATATATATATATATATATATATATATGTATATGAAAGAGAGAGAGAGAGAGAGAGAGAGAGAGAGAGAGAGAGAGAGAGAGAGGAGAGAGAGAGAGAGGAGAGAGAGAGAGAGAGTATATTATAATCATCTCTACATGTTAATCATCCATATATGACATGCTCTTTATCTATATAGACTGACGGAAGTGTCAGATGAACAGACAGATAGCCAGTAACATATGTATTTGATTGTCCTCCGTAGTTTACCGTAACGTTGTGTCCGGGGTGGGGGGTAGGGGGCCTGGGGGGGTGGCCTTGGGGGGGCGGTCCGGTTGTTGAACACGTGTATTGTTGGTTCCATCAGTGGCATGGGAGACTACAATGCCGCAGTTCTCACTGGTCACGGAAGTCTGCGTGAGAGCCACTGCTTCTCCTCTCTCTCTCTCTCTCCTCTCTCTCTCCTCTCTCTCTCTCTCTCTCTCTCTCTCTCTCTCTCACACACACACAAGTAGTATCCTGTAATAAAGCTTATATCTTATTTGGATGTCAGCCTCTCTCTCTCTCTCTCTCTCTCTCTCTCTCTCTCTCTCTCTCTCTCTCTCTCTCTCTCTCTCACACACACACAAGTAGTATCCTGTAATAAAGCTTATATCTTTATTTGGATGTCAGCCTCTCTCGTTCTCTCTCTCTCTCTCTCTCTCTCTCTCTCTCTCTCTCTCTCTCTCTCTCTCTCTCTCTCTCTCTCTCACAAATAGTATCTTGTAATAAAGCTTATATCTTCATTTTATTTGGCTCTCTCTCTCTCTCTCTCTCTCTCTCCTCTCTCTTCTCTCTCTCTCTCTCTCTCTCTCTCTCACACAAAAAATAGTATCTTGTAATAAAGCTTATATCTTCATTTCTCTCTCTCTCTCTCTCTCTCTCTCTCTCTCTCTCTCTCTCTCTCTCTCTCACACACACAAATAGTGTCCTG
>NC_090768.1:52944749-52949749 GCF_036898095.1 Palaemon carinicauda
TCTCTCTCTCTTTTCTATATTCTATTTCGAATAAAATATCTATAACTTGTCAATATGAAATCTTCGATGAACTTTTTGCAAATAAACTCTCTCTCTCTCTCTCTCCTCTCTCTCTCTCTCTCTCTCTCTCTCTCTCTCTCTCTCTCTCTCTCTCTCTCTCTCTCTCTCTTGCTTTTTGTTGTTATTAAACGACGGAAAGCTGTTCCCGTCGCGTGATGCTTGATAGACAGCCTATCCACAAGATTTGATGCGTTGATATTTTTTTTGTTTTCAAAAGCTTGCGACGGACAGGCAGAGAAAGAGCTGGTGTATATACCCCCCCTCTCACCCCCCCCCCCCCCCCTCTCCCCACTTCCTCTTTGTGGCTATCAGTGAGGAAGGGTATTAATTAACAATTATTAAGCGAGCATAATCTTTACCCTCGTTGCGTAAGTGAACAGCGTGTTTTACGGTCTTTGTTCGAAATGCCTTTGTGGTGCTGCTTAGAGTTGTGGGTTATTTGTTGTTATTAATAAAAGCACCGTCATTAATAATAATAATAATAATAATAATAATAATAATAATAATAATAATAATAATAATAATAATAATAATAATAATAATGATAATAATAATAATAATAATGAATATTATCACGTAAACCCCTTCATCATTATCATTGTTACCATAGTTATTTTTTCAGTATTTTTTAGCCATTAGAAGGGGTTGTTCAATATATGTTATCCTCCCTGTTCTAAGAAGTTACAATTGCACAAAAGTGTTGTTGTTGTTGTTATTATTGTTATTATTATTATTATTATTATTATTATACTACTGACTATTTTCCCTGTTGGACCCCTAGGGCTTATTGCATCTTGCTCTCCAAGTAGGGTTGTAGTTTAGCAAGTAATAATAATAATAATAATAATAATAATAATAATGATAATAATAATAATAATAATAATAATAATGATAATAATAATAATAATAATAATAATAATGATAATAATAATAATACGACTGTATCATTTTATGTCTTGTCAACTGAAAAGTAGATTTCAAACATTAATGCCCTTTCCCTTTTTCAATTATTTATCGCCGCAGAGTAAAACCACTATTAAATATTTGAATATATTTTTTATTTATTTCACAAAAAGTAAGATGGCGTCTTCTATAATCTAATACAGTAAGTAAAAATCAGACAATTACTCGAAAACCTAATCCAAAATGCATATCATTGTGGCCACAGCCGCAAGACTGAGACCCACACAAAAGTACGTAAATAAATGATTACTCTCTCTCTCTCTCTCTCTCTCTCTCTCTCTCTCTCTCTCTCTCTCTCTCTCTCTCTCTCTCTCTCGTAATAAAGGCTATATGATTCCCCAAGGACAGCACCAACTCCAGCAGTAGGGCGTAGTAGGCTCAGCTGCTGCAGGAGTTGACCGTGCCACAGTCACCCCCCCCCCCCCAAAAAAAAAAAAAAAAAAAAAAAACCTTCATTGAAAATTTATGAAGTGAACGAGCAGGTGGGAGCTAGTTGGCATCGTCTGCTTGGCCAATTAGAAGATCAGGTCAACGCTTAGGTCGTTATTCGGTCCCTCTGGTGCGGGACCTTATTTTTTAGGTTATGGCCATTTTGGCATTTGGGCCTATTCTCTCTCTCTCTCTCTCTCTCTCTCTCTCTCTCTCTCTCTCTCTCTCTCCTCTCTCTCTCTCTCTCTCTCTCTGTATATATACACTTTTATCTAATTTCTCTTCCCCATGTTTTGTTAAAGTTTTTATAGTTTATATAGGAGATATTTATTTTTAATATTATTCTTAAAATATTTATTTTTTCCTTGTTTCCTTTCCTCACTGGACTATTTTTCCTTGTTGGAGCCCCTGGGCTTATAGCATTCTGCTTTTCCAACTAGGGTTGTAGCTTAGCAATTAATAATGATATATATATATATATATTATAATATATATATATATATATATATATATATATATATATATATACATATATGTATAATAGCATAGAAAGGCCATAAACAGATGCGATAGGAAGTACATATCTGAGGCCTTTGTTTTGCAGTGTACTATTAACGGCTGATGATATATATATATATAATATATATATAATATATATATATATATATATATATATATATATATATATATATATATATATACCTTATATTTTAAAGAAAGAATACTATGCAGATATAATAAACAGTAAAACCAGTAAGAAAATTATATTTAAAGTGTTTTCTAGAAACTAAACGCATTAAGTCAAACATTAACTGAATTACGAACAATTGTATTTCTAACTCCCTGTTCGTATACCACTCCATCCGAGCACTTAGTATTTCATTATTCTTACTGAATTTCCCCAGGCCTCTCTCTCTCTCTCTCTCTCTCTCTCTCTCTCTCTCTCTCTCTCTCTCTCTCCGTGATGTTTATTACATGTAAAATTTAGCCCTATGGGAGGAAGATGAGGTAAGCCAAAGATTAGGCCTGTTTAGTTGTGGTCACGTGTCTAGGCCTACCTGTGTATATATATACCTGCGTGCTCTCTCTCTCTCTCTCTCTCTCTCTCTCTCTCTCTCTCTCTCTCTCTCTCTCTCTCTCTCTCTGGATTTTTATGGTAACTAGTCCCATTTTTTACATTGTTAAAACTCTGTACTCGTATCAAAGAACATTTATTATTTATTAGATATTTATGCTCCCGTTTTTCACTTTATTCAAACTATGTACCAATGTAATGATATTTAATATTTATTGAATATTTAGTTTGCTTCATGAAACGCCTTCTTCCTCTTCCATTAATAAAGGGAAAGTTGTGTCTTGCTGGTATATGTGTATTGCTACCATTCTTAAATGATATATAGAAATACTATAGTTTATACTGGCAGTCTTGTCATCTCAATTTCATTAAATGACTAACAATATTTATGTAAATCTTTGCAATTTCATCATTATCATCATCTCCTCCCACGCCTGTTGACGCAAAGGGCCTCGGTTAGATTTCGCCAGTTGTCTCTGTCTTGAGCTTTTAATTTAATACTTCTCCATTCATCATCTACTTCGCGCTTCATAGTCATCAGCCATGAAGGCCTGGATCTTCCAACTCTTCTAGTGCCTTGTTGAGCCCAGCTGAATGTTTGGTGAAATAATCTCTTTTGGGGAGTGCGAAGAGCATGCCTAAACCATCTCCATCTACCCCTCATCATGATCTCATCCACATATGGCACTCGAGTAATCTCTCTTATAGTTTCATTTATAATCCTGCCTTGCCATTTAATTCCCAATATCCTTTTGAGTCCTTTGTACTCAAATCTACTAAATCTATTGGAGATTGCAATTTCACCAGAGATATTTATGGTGCCACGTATATAGAAATGTCAAATGTTTCATTGAATTTTTTTTTTCTCGTTTTGAAGCTACTGTCTTGATCATCTCTATGTCTTTGGTAAATTATGTTATTGTATCATTAAACTAATGTACCATTGTGCTACAAATATCTTACGTGTATTCATGAACTCATCGAGTGATTTAGTTTTACACTACACTGTTTAAAAAAAACCGTAATTTTAATCGGAAATTCTCCGTACAAAATATTCTGTCTTCAGCTGTATTTCAGTAAAATAACCGCGACCGTAATTTTTACATACTTTGTTATTATCATTTACGGGTTGGTGACCGTAACATCCCTCTTTTACGTCAATATATCCGTTTTTAAAACGGTATAAATCCTGGAATAAATGTTGCCAGACATTTACATTTTTTTTATGCAAATTTTAAACAGTATCTTATTGGGTAACCTTTTTACTCAAAACTTTTAAATTTGATATCTTTATGTATGTGTTTTATATCCAATTAATTCTGTACTTATTAAGAAATGAACCACCTTTGACGTGTTATTATGTAAGCAAGATAAAATAATTGTAAATTCATATTCTGTAAAGGCACTGACCACTTCCAATGACGTAAATTCAACTGTACTGCCCTGTTAAGTCTATATAGTATAAGCAATATGTTAGCATGGTATACTTTAAAATCTTAAAAGACATATAGTCAATTCTTTTTAGTGAGGCAGACTTACACTGACTCGCAGGGTGTCTTTTTAGCTCGGAAAAGTTTCCTGATCGCTGATTGGTTGGATAAGATAATTCTAACCAATCAGATGGCAGGCAACTTTTCCGTGCTAAAAGGTGCAAATGCGCCTCATTAAAAAAAAATAAGTATAGTTTTGAGACGTATTATTAAAAGGACACAAGGTTTAGAAGGTTTAAAAGTCGCTCATGAATGTCAGAGGCAAGGAACAGTAATATTGCCCTAGCAATCAGGACAATGCCCTAGAGACTGACCATATATTATCAGCGCCCAAGCCTCCTCTCCATCCAAGCTAGGACCAGGGAGGGCCAGGCAGTGGCTGCTGATGACTCAGCAGATAGACCTATAGGCTCCCCCAAACCCCCCACCCTTAGCTCACAAGAATGGTAAGGTTGCAGACACTAAAGGCACTAACGAATCTGAGCGGGACTCGAACCCGTGTCTGGGAAACACCAGACAGAGACGTTAGCAATCAGGCCACAGCAACGCTGTGATTATATGAGATGATTTCACACCATTATTCTAAAATATTGACTATTTTACACGTAAGACATGAGAAAAATAAGATAAATTAAAATCATAAATAAATAAATAATTTATTGTAATTTTAATCTTAATTAATATTATTTTCTCATGTCTTTTACCAATGTTTTTTATTGCTTGTACAAGTAAGACTTGCCATCATATGTTTACTTCCATGATCTTAGTTTAGTTGTTGCAATGTTGTCATGCTTTATAACTACTGTTCAACCTAAGTACTCCATATGTCCCAGCTGTGCATGTGTGTCTATGTTTTAGTTTAGTAGCTTTAATATTGTCGTGGTGTATACCTACTGTACAACCTATTTACTCCATTTGTCCTGTGGGTGCTAGTGTACAGCCAAGGTTAGTGGGTGTAATGTTGTCATGCTGTATACCTACTG
>NC_090768.1:52952249-52959749 GCF_036898095.1 Palaemon carinicauda
TATGTTCTCTATACTTTCATCAGACACTTTGGCAAGTCTATGCTTCCGTAATCACAAGATTTCTGTTTCAACAACATTTATCAGTAAACAATTGTCTTTATAATACCCTCCATGCTAGTTTTAATTTCCCCACTTTTGCTATAGTCTTTTCTATCATCCTTCATGTCTGTTAATACTCTACAATACCTTCCCATGCTATTTTTGCAAAATATCATACCAGTCATACCTGCAACGAAAATGTCCAAATTACCAGAAAGAAATAAAAGATGTAATAAATATTCTACTCTATTCACCGAGTAACTGAATATAAAAAAATGCATTCAACTCCAGATTCAGTAAACCTCTTCATGAAAATGAAATTTTCTGCAATTCAGTGTCATTTGGAGCAATTCATTCTCTTCCTGAACTCCATAAAAAATAGAAAGTGAAAATATATCCCGTTTCTTCATCGAAAAGCTTCTTGATGCATAGAGGTCTTTCCTCTGTTACGTACACATCTTCTCACAATTATATGAATAATTTTAAATTTATTTATTTATATACCTTAAGACTTGCATACATCTATGTATATCTATGTAATCCTGTTTATACATTGGATACTCCCTTTCTTAATTTTAAACATTTTCATTTGTTTCTTTCTAAAAGTGAGTGGTTAAAATAAGGAAAGTTTTCCCTTCGATGTTTGGAATAAAAGATTTTCCGAAAAAGGTGAAGAAAGGGATTTTTGCCAATAACCTAATATTTATGGGGGAAAATCACATCAAAGGCCTCTCCATCTTTAATGAACTGAGTCGATGATTATCGCCATTTTTGTTTTGGGAATATTTGATATCGTTTTGCGATAATATTTATTGTTACTCTCACTAAGGAGGTTGTTCAATGATTGTTTTTGACAGTTGTTTAAAAAAAGGTTTTTTTTTTTTTTCATTACAGTAAAGTTTTTTTATATACATAAAAGCTATAGTTTGAACATTGCTTGGACATGTTTAAAGATATGGCAAAAATTACACAATTCTTAGATATATCTCAAGCGTACATGGCAAAAATTACACAATTCTTAGATATATCTCAAGCGTACATGGCAAAAATTACACAATTCTTAGATATATCTCAAGCGTACATGGCAAAAATTACACAATTCTTAGATATATCTCAAGCGTACATGGCAAAAACTACACAATTCTTAGATATATCTCTAGCGTACATGGCAAAAATTACACAATTCTTAGATATATCTCAAGCGTACATGGCAAAAACTACACAATTCTTAGATATATCTCAAGCGTACATGGCAAAAACTACACAATTCTTAGATATATCTCAAGCGTACATGGCAAAAATTACACAATTCTTAGATATATCTCAAGCGTACATGGCAAAAACTACACAATTCTTAGATATATCTCAAGCGTACATGGCAAAAATTACACAATTCTTAGATATATCTCAAGCGTACATGGCAAAAACTACACAATTCTTAGATATATCTCAAGCGTACATGGCAAAAACTACACAATTCTTAGATATATCTCAAGCGTACATGGCAAAAACTACACAATTCTTAGATATATCTCAAGCGTACATGGCAAAAACTACACAATTCTTAGATATATCTCAAGCGTACATGGCAAAAATTACACAATTCTTAGATATATCTCAAGCGTACATGGCAAAAACTACACAATTCTTAGATATATCTCAAGCGTACATGGCAAAAACTACACAATTCTTAGATATATCTCTAGCGTACATGGCAAAAATTACACAATTCTTAGATATATCTCAAGCGTACATGGCAAAAACTACACAATTCTTAGATATATCTCTAGCGTACATGGCAAAAATTACACAATTCTTAGATATATCTCAAGCGTACATGGCAAAAACTACACAATTCTTAGATATATCTCAAGCGTACATGGCAAAAACTACACAATTCTTAGATATATCTCAAGCGTACTTAGATATATCTCAAGCGTACATGGCAAAAATGACACAATTCTTAGATATATCTCAAGCGTACATGGCAAAAATGACACAATTCTTAGATATATCTCAAGCGTACATGGCAAAAACTACACAATTCTTAGATATATCTCAAGCGTACATGGCAAAAATTACACAATTCTTAGATATATCTCAAGCGTACATGGCAAAAACTACACAATTCTTAGATATATCTCTAGCGTACATGGCAAAAATTACACAATTCTTAGATATATCTCAAGCGTACATGGCAAAAACTACACAATTCTTAGATATATCTCTAGCGTACATGGCAAAAATTACACAATTCTTAGATATATCTCAAGCGTACATGGCAAAAACTACACAATTCTTAGATATATCTCAAGCGTACATGGCAAAAACTACACAATTCTTAGATATATCTCAAGCGTACATGGCAAAATTTACACAATTCTTAGATATATCTCAAGCGTACATGGCAAAAACTACACAATTCTTAGATATATCTCAAGCGTACTTAGATATATCTCAAGCGTACATGGCAAAAATGACACAATTCTTAGATATATCTCAAGCGTACATGGCAAAAATGACACAATTCTTAGATATATCTCAAGCGTACATGGCAAAAACTACACAATTCTTAGATATATCTCAAGCGTACATGGCAAAAACTACACAATTCTTAGATATATCTCTAGCGTACATGGCAAAAATTACACAATTCTTAGATATATCTCAAGCGTACATGGCAAAAACTACACAATTCTTAGATATATCTCAAGCGTACATGGCAAAAACTACACAATTCTTAGATATATCTCAAGCGTACATGGCAAAATTTACACAATTCTTAGATATATCTCAAGCGTACATGGCAAAAACTACACAATTCTTAGATATATCTCAAGCGTACTTAGATATATCTCAAGCGTACATGGCAAAAATGACACAATTCTTAGATATATCTCAAGCGTACATGGCAAAAATTACACAATTCTTAGATATATCTCAAGCGTACATGGCAAAAACTACACAATTCTTAGATATATCTCAAGCGTACATGGCAAAAATTACCCAATTCTTAGATATATCTCAAGCGTACATGGCAAAAATTACACAATTCTTAGATATATCTCAAGCGTACATGGCAAAAATTACCCAATTCTTAGAAATATCTCAAGCGTACATGGCAAAAATTACCCAATTCTTAGATATATCTCAAGCGTACATGGCAAAAATTACACAATTCTTAGATATATCTCAAGCGTACATGGCAAAAATTACCCAATTCTTAGATATATCTCAAGCGTACATGGCAAAAATTACACAATTCTTAGATATATCTCAAGCGTACATGGCAAAAACTACACAATTCTTAGATATATCTCAAGCGTACATGGCAAAAACTACACAATTCTTAGATATATCTCAAGCGTACATGGCAAAAACTACACAATTCTTAGATATATCTCAAGCGTACATGGCAAAAACTACACAATTCTTAGATATATCTCAAGCGTACATGGCAAAAATTACACAATTCTTAGATATATCTCAAGCGTACATGGCAAAAATTACACAATTCTTAGATATATCTCAAGCGTACATGGCAAAAATTACACAATTCTTAGATATATCTCAAGCGTACATGGCAAAAACTACACAATTCTTAGATATATCTCAAGCGTACATGGCAAAAACTACACAATTCTTAGATATATCTCAAGCGTACATGGCAAAAATTACACAATTCTTAGATATATCTCAAGCGTACATGGCAAAAACTACACAATTCTTAGATATATCTCAAGCGTACATGGCAAAAATTACACAATTCTTAGATATATCTCAAGCGTACATGGCAAAAATTACACAATTCTTAGATATATCTCAAGCGTACATGGCAAAAACTACACAATTCTTAGATATATCTCAAGCGTACATGGCAAAAATTACACAATTCTTAGATATATCTCAAGCGTACATGGCAAAAATTACACAATTCTTAGATATATCTCAAGCGTACAAAATAATATCAAAATCCTAATACAGATTGATTGATTGATTATGAGTTACCTGTCAATCAATCTGTATTAGGATTTTAATAGCGTAGAAAACAAATTTAAAATCCTTATACAGATTGATTGACAGATAACGCATAATTAATCAATCAATCTGTATTAGGATTTTGATATTATTTTCTACACTTTTATTATTATTATTATTATTATTATTATTATTATTATTGTTATTATTATTATTATTATTATTATTATTATTATTATTATTACTACTACTACTACTACTATTACTATTATTATTAATATTATTATTATTATTATTATTATTATTATTATTATTATTATTATTATTATTATTATTAATTGCTAAGTTACGACCCTTGTTGGAAAAGCAGGATGCTATAAGGCCAGGGGCCCCAACAGGGAAAATAGTCCGGTGAGGAAAGGAAACAAGGAAAAATAAGATATTTTAAGATCAGTAATATTAAAATAAACATCTCCTATATAAAATATAAAAACTTTAACAAAACAAGATGAAGAGAAATCAGATAGAATAGTGTGCCCAAGTGTACCCCCAAGCATCTGATCCAAGACAGTGGAAGACCATGGTACTAGGCTATGACACTACCCAAGACTAGAGATCATTGGTTTGATTTTGGAGTGTCCTTATAGAAGAGCTGCTTACCATAGTTAACGTCTCTTTTACCCTTACCAAGAGGAAAGTAGCCAATGAACAATTACAGCGCAGTAGTTAACCCCTTAGGTGAAGAAGAATTGTTTGGCAATCACAGTGTTGTCAGATGTATGAGGACAGAGTAGGATCTGTAATGAATAGGCCAGATTATTCGGTGTTTGTGTAGACAAAGGGAAATAACTGTAACCAGAGAGAAGGATCCAGTGTAGTACTGTATGGCCAGCCAAAGGACCCAATAACTCTCTAGCGGTAGTATCTCAACGGGTGGCTGGTTCCCTGACCAACCTACTACGCTTGTGATATATCTAAGATTTGTGGGATTTCTGTCATATTCTTGATGAGTGTAATGAGTCTATAGGAAATTAATTCGCCTTGTTTATGAATTTCCTATACATGTGGAGTGTATACATCTCGTATACATAATAGGTTATATGAAACAAATAAAAATGACTATCCTTCTTTCGTTCACTGTAATGAGAGAATCACTAGTGTTTTTCATTTTATATTATTATTACTATTATTATTATTATTATTATTATTATTATTATTATTATTATTATTATTATTACTTGCTAAGCTACAAACTTATTTGGAAAATCAGGATACTATAAGCCCAGGGGCTCCAACAGGGAAAATAGCCCAGTGAGGAAAGGAAACAAGGTAAAATAAAATATCTGGAGAACAGTAACAACATTAAAATAAATATTTATGAGATAAACTCTAAAAACTTTAACAAAACAAGAGGAAGATAAATAAGATAGAATAGTGTGCCTGAGTGTATCCTCAAGCAAGAGAACTCTAACCCTAGACATTGAAAGATAATAATATAATTTACAACTTTCAGTACATGATGTCATCATTTGACTTTTATACAAAGCCATTGGCAGAGCCCTTAATGCATAATGAAATGATATGGTTAGCTTTAAGGAACTGAAATTTCTTGGAAATCTAACGTTAAGTTGCAAGTGATTCTTTTCTTGGAAAAGTTTCCATCTGTGCTATCAATATATCGCACAATTACTACCATTTAACATTGATTACGCTGGGTAAAGAATCAGGAGTTTTAGTTCGTATTGCTCGGTGAAACGCGATTAACATTAAGTCAATATGTTGACCAGGCTGACATGAGTCTTTTTATAGTTTATATATGACATATCTGTTTTTGACATTGTTAATACTGTAGTCTATATAGGACATATCTGATTTGACATTGTTACTGTTTTAGAATGATTTATTGTTAACTTGTTCTCATCATTTATTTATTTCCTTATTACCTTTCCTCACTGGGCTATTTTTCCCTATTGGAGCCCTTGGGCTTATAACATCTTGCTTTTCCAACTAGGGTTGTAGCTTGGCTAGTAATAATAATAATAATAATAATAATAATAATAATAAGATGAGAGATGAAGTCAAAATTAAGATGTTTACTTCCATGTTCCTAGTTTAGTTGTTGCAATGTTGTTATGCTGTATAATTACTGTACAGCCTATTTACTCCATATATCCTTGGGGTGCGTGTGTGTCTATGTTTTAGTTTAGTAGCTTTAATATTGTCATGGTGTATACCTGCTTTACAACCTATTTACTCCTCGTGGCCCGTAGGTGCCATAAGAAATTTATGTCTATATTTTAGTTTAGTGGTTGCAATGTTTTCATGCTGTTTAATTACTGTTCAACCTATGTACTCCCTATGTCCCTGCGGTGCGTGTGTGTCTATGATTTAGTTTAGTAGTTTTAATATTCTCATAGTGTATACCTACTGTTCAACCTATTTACTCCGTTTGTCCTGTGGGTGCCAATGTATAGCCTAGTTTAGTGGGTGTAATATTGTCATGCGGTATACATACTGTGCAACCTATGTACTCCATGGTTCCCTGAGGTGCCAGTGTATAGTTTAGTGGTTGTAATGTTATCTTGGTGTATACCTACTGTACAACCTGTGTACCCCATGTGTCCTTGGGGGTGCCAGTGTATAGTTTAGTAGTTATAATGTTACCATGATATATACTTACTGTACAACCTTTGTACTCCATGCGTCCATGGGGGTGCCAGTGCATAGCTTAGTGGTTGCAGTGTTGTCATGCTGTACACTTACTGTACGACCTTTGCATTCTGTATGTCCTTGGTTTTTTTTTTTTTTTTTTTTTTTTTTTTTTTTTTTTTTTTTTTTTTTTTTTTCGGTTAATCTGGCCTTGTGCCAGTTTGGATCTTACTCTCAGACTCACTGTTCACTGTGCATGATTAAAAATGTGCTATTTGAAGATATAGTCATTTATGTGTTTGAAATTATTGTCAGGTCTAAATAAGATTATGGAAAATGTCGTTTTGCCTCATCCTGGTTGGAGTTGTAGGATGATTGAGATGAAAAAAAATGTAGATACTTGGGAACATGGCCATTTACAGTATCCGTAAACCTCAACCAGAATTCTGCACTGTTAAAAAATTGCCGTAAAAAAACGGTAAAAATCCTGGAATAAATGTTACCTGGCATTTACCGTTTTAAAAACGGATATATTAACGTTAAGGAGTGATATTACGGTCATCATTCCGTAAAAGACAATAACAAAGTTACGGTCGCCTGTATTTTACTGTAATACGACTGAGAACAGTATATTTTTAACGGAGAATTTCCGATTAAAATTACGTTTATTATTATTATTATTATTATTATTATTATTATTATTATTATTATTATTATTATTATTATTATTATTTGCTAAGCTACAACCCTAGTTGGAAAAGCAGGATGCTATAAGCCGAGGGGCTCCAACAAGGAAAATAGCCCAGTGAGGAAAGGGAAAAATGAAAAATAAAA
>NC_090768.1:52979501-52999501 GCF_036898095.1 Palaemon carinicauda
TTCCATTGCATATTCCGTTCTCATCATCTGCCTTTCTTCTATTTATCTCGAGCCCAACCTCATGTGATTTTTCATGCATTCTGGTAAGCAAGCTTTCCAAGCCTTGTGGTGTTCTGCTAATTAGGACAGCGTCATCAGCATACTCTAGATCTCCTAATTTTCTGTTACCAATCCAGTCCAATCCTTCTCCACCATCCCCAACCGATCTATGCATTACAAAATCTATGAGGAGGATAAACAACATAGGTAACAACACATTCCCTTAGAGTACTCCACTTTTTACTGGAAATTCGTTTGATAAGACGCCACTAACATTAACTTTGTATTTGCTATGCTTATGAACAGACAATTAAATTTACATATTTGAGAGGAACTCCATAATGTCGCAGGACTCTCCACAAAATTTGCCAGAGCACATAATCAAAAGCTTTTTCATAGCCCACATATACCATCAAAAGTGGAATTCTATATTCTACATATTGCTGTAGCACATGTCTTAAATGAAAATTTGGTCAGTACAACTTCTACCTTTTCTAAATCCTGCTTGTTCATCTCTCAACTTTTCATCAATCTTTCTCTCTAGTCTCTTTAGAATGAGCATTCTATATATTTTCATGACAGCTGACGTAAGTGTGATGCCTCTGTAATGATTGCAATCAGTCAGATATTTTTTTGTCATTTTCACCAGCACTCCTAGCTCCCATACATAAGGCTTTGCCTCTTCACGCCACATTCTATAAAATAATCTTGTAGGTAATCTTGGAGTCACTTCATTTTCAGGCAATATCATCTCAGCAGTTATTCCTTCGTATCCAGGGGCTTTCCATCTTTTGAGTTTTTTTTAAGCATAGCTTCTACTTCAAACACACCTAATTCATTCTTAGGCACATCAAGGTCTTCATCAGTTTCAGGTATATCAACCAAATTATTCCCTTCGTATTTCCTATTCATGACCTCACTAAAGTGTTCAATCCAACGTTACTTTTCTTCATGTTCTTTTGTTATAACAGATCCATCTTTCTTTTTGATGGGTATATGCTTCTTTTTTCCCCCGTAGAGATTTCATTAATAATTCCAAGAGCAATTCCTACAACAAAGCCACTCCCTGAATTCATAGCTTTGTCAGCCTCATCTGCTTTCCTGTCTAAATATTCTCTCCAATCATTCCTGATATTTCTTTTGACCTCACTATCAATACTGAAATACTTGGCATGCTCTGCCTTGTAATTTTCATTACTTCCTCGAAAACTTTAAGAAATCAATTTCTGTCTTTGTCTTCTTTTTATAGTATCCCAAGTATCATTTGATATCCATGGTTTTCTCCTTGTAACTGCATGTCCCAAAACTTCGTATCTTAAAGTCTCTTAAAACTGTAAATCGATTCCTACATTCAGTTACAAAGATTTCTGTGCTCATCCTCTAGAAGCTTAGTAATATCAAACTTAGGTATTCTATCTACATTTCTGTTGGGTTCTTTCAGTTTTAATATTTGTGTGGCAATGAGGAGCTGGTGATCACTACCAATAACTGCACCCCTATAGCTTGTTACATTTCCCAGAGTCCTCCTTCTCTCTTTATCAATGGCTATGTGATCTATTTTATATTTGTAATTGCCACATGGTGAAGTCCTCGTATATTTGTAGATCTCCTTGTGCTGGAAAAGAGTACCTCCAGTAACAAGATTGTTTGTTGAACAATAACTTATAAAATGTGCCCCATTTTCATTTGTAACTTCGCCAAGAACCTCAACGCCCATCACATTTTCTATCCCTTGATTATTCCTTCCAACTTTAGCATTGAAGTCATTAATCACAATTTTCATATCTCTCTAGGTTCTCACCTATTATACTCTGCAGTTCTTCACAGTATTCATCTTTCCTTTCTTCAGGGGAATCATTTGATTCGCCTTGTAAGATGGAATCTTTGGGATCTTGAACCCTTCTTTGAAGCCTCTTCCCTTTTTGCCCTGCGGGCATGCTGTCATGCGTTTGCGGGGAGGGGAACGTGGCAATTTTAACCTGTCAAAAAGTTTTCATTCTTTTTGCCTCTCGCGCGATTGCGAAGGAGAGTACTGGAGCGTTGGCGCACAGGATGCTGCTGGTGCTCAGTTTCTGCTGAAGCACAGTTTTTGGTGAAGGCGCAGAAAAGCGCTGGCGCGTAGGAACCCATTGCGTAAGGTGAATATATAAGGAATAGGCCAGACTATTTGGCCTCTATTTTGAGGTACCTTACCTCTAGCATTAGAGGCTCTTTGACCTTTTATTTTGAGGTGCCATACTTCCAACATTAGAGGATATTTAAGCTCTATTTTGAGGTGCCATACCTTTAGTATTAAGGGCTCTAGGACCGCTATTTTGAGGTACTATAATCTTAGCATTATATGTTCTTTGATCTCTAATTTGAAGTGCTTTACCACTAGCATTAGAGGCTCTTTGACCTCTATTTTGAGGCTCCTAACTTTTAGCATTAGAGGGTCTTTGACCTCTATTTTGAGGCTCCTTACGTTTAGCATTAGAGGCTATTTTACCTCTATTTTGAGGCTCCTTACGTTTAGCATTAGAGGCTCTTTGACCTCTATTTTGAGTCTGCTCACTTTTAGCATTAGAGTCTCTTTGACCTCTATTTTGAGGCTACTTAATTTTAGCATTAGAGGGTCTTTGACCTCTTATTTTGAGGCTCATTACTTTTAGTATTAGAGGCTGTTTGACCTCTATTTTGAGGCTCCTTATGTTTAGCATTAGAGGCTCTTTGACCTCTATTTTGAGGCTACTTACGTTTAGCATTAGAGGCTCTTTGACCTCTGTTTTGAGTCTGCTCACTTTTAGCATTAGAGTCTCTTTGATCTCTATTTTGAGGCTCCTTACGTTTAGCATTAGAGGGCCTTTGACCTCTATTTTAAGGCTCATTACTTTTAGCATTAAAGGCTTTTTGACCTCTATTTTGAGACTGCTCACTTTCAGCATTAGAGTCTCTTTGACCTCTATTTTGAGGCTCCTTACTTTTAACATTAGAGGGTCTTTGACCTCTATTTTGAGACTGAGACTGCTCACTTTTAGCATTTGAGGGTCTTTGACCTCTATTTTGAGGCTCCTTACTTGTAGCTTTAGAGTCTCTTTGACCTCTGTTTTGAGGCTCCTTACTTTTAGCATTAGAGGTTCTTTGATCTCTATTTTGAGGGTCCTTATTTTTAGCATTAGTGGGTCTTTGACCTCTATTTTGAGGCTCCTTACTTTTAGCATTAGAGGGTCTTTGACCTCTGTTTTGAGGCTCCTTACGTTTAGCATTAGAGGGTCTTTGACCTCTATTTTGAGGCTCCTTACTTTTAGCATTAAAGGCTCTTTGACCTCTGTTTTGAGACTGCTCACTTTTAGCATTAGAGTCTCTTTGACCTCTATTTTGAGGCTCCTTACTTTTAGTATTAGAGGCTCTATGACTTTTTATTTTAAGGGTCCTTACTTTTAGCATTAGAGGCTCTTTGACCTCTGTTTTGAGACTCCTTACTTTTAGCATTAAAGGCTCTTTGACCACTGTTTTGAGACTGCTCACTTTTAGCATTAGAGTCTCTTTGACCTCTATTTTGAGGCTCCTTACTTTTAGTATTAGAGGCTCTCTGACCTCTTATTTTAAATGTCCTTACTTTTAGCATTAGAGGCTCTTTGACCTCTGTTTTGAGACTGCTCACTTTTAGCATTAGAGTCTCTTTGACCTTTATTTTGAGGCTCCTTACTTTTAGTATTAGAGGCTCTCTGACCTCTTATTTTAAGGGTCCTTACTTTTAGCATTAGAGTCTCTTTGACCTCTATTTTGAGGCTCCTTACTTTTAGTATTAGAGGCTCTCTGACGTCTTATTTTAAGGGTCCTTACTTTTAGCATTAGAGTCTCTTTGACCTCTATTTTGAGGCTCCTTACTTTTAATATTAGAGGCTCTCTGACCTCTTATTTTGAGGCTCCTTACTTTTAGTATTAGAGGCTCTCTGACCTCTTATTTTAAGGGTCCTTACTTTTAGCATTAGAGGCTCTTTGACCTCTGTTTTGAGACTGCTCACTTTTAGCATTAGAGTCTCTTTGACCTTTATTTTGAGGCTCCTTACTTTTAGTATTAGAGGCTCTCTGACCTCTTATTTTAAGGGTCCTTACTTTTAGCATTAGAGGCTCTTTGACCTCTATTTTGAGACTCCTTTTAGCATTAGAGGGTCTTTGACCTCTATTTTGAGGGTCCTTACTTTTAGCATTAGAGGGTCTTTGACCTTTATTTTGAGGGTCCTTATTTTTAGCATTATTATTATTATTATTATTATTATTATTAAATGCTAAGCTACAACCCTAGTTGGAAAAGCAGGATGCTATAAGCCCAGGGGCCCCAACAGGGAAAATAGCCCAGTGAGGAAAGGAAATAAGGAAATAAGGAAAAATAGAACATTTTAGGAATAGTAACAATATTAAAATAAATATTTCCTATTTAAACTATAAAAACTTTAACAGAACAAGAGGAAGAGAAATAAGATAGGAGAGTGTGCTCGAGTGTACCCTCAAGCAAGAGAACTCTAACCCAAGACAGTGAAAGGCCATGGTACAGAGGCTATGGCACTACCCAAGACTAGAGAACAGTGGTTTGATTTTGGAGTGTCCTTCTCCTAGAAGAGCTGCTTGCCATAGCTAAAGAGTCTCTTCTACCCTTACCAAGAGGAAAGTGGCACTGAACAATTACAGTGCAGTAACCCCTTGGGTGATGAAGAATTGTTTGGTAATCTGTGTTGTCAGGTGTATGAGGATAGAGGAGAATATGTAAAAAATATGCCAGACTATTCAGTGTGTATGTAGGCAAAGGGAAAATGAACCGTAACCAGAGAGGAGGATCCAATGTAGTACTGTCTGGCCAGTCAAAAGACCCCATATTAGAGGCTTTTGACCTCTATTTTGAGGCTCCTTACTTTTAGCATTAGAGGGTCTTTGACCTCTATTTTGAGGCTCTTTACTTGTAGCATTAGAGGCTCTTTGACTCTATTTTTAGGCTCCATACTTTAAGCATTAGAGGCTTTTTGACCTCTATTTTGAGACTCCTTTTAGCATTAGAGGGTCTTTGACCTCTATTTTGAGGCTCCTTATTTTTAGCATTAGAGGCTCTTTGACCTCTATTTTGAGGCTCCTTACTTTTAGCATTAGAGGGTCTTTGACCTCTATTTTGAGGCTTCTAATGTTTAGCATTAGAGAGTCTTTGACCTCTATTTTGAGGCTCCTTACTTTTAGCATTAGAGGCTGTTTGACCCCAATGTTGAGGCTCCTTACTTTTAGCATTAGAGGCTCTTTGACCTCTATTTTGAGGCTCCTTACTTTTAGCATTAGATGCTCTTTGACCTCTATTTTGAGGCCTCTTACGTTTAGCATTAGAGGGTCTTTGACCTCTATTTTGAGGCTCCTTACTTTTAGCATTAGAGGGTCTTTGACCTCTATTTTGAGGCTCCTTACTTTTAGTATTAGAGTTTCTTTGACCTCTATTTTGAGGCTCCTTACTTTTAGTATCAGTGGGTCTTTGACCTCTATTTTGAGGCTCCTTACTTCTAACATTAGAGGCTCTTTGACCTCTATTTTGAGGTGCTATACTCTACCATTAGAGTTTCTTTGACCTTTATTTTAATCCCCTTACCTCTAACATTGAAAGCTCTTTGACCTTTATTTTTGGGTGCTTCAATTCTAGAACTAGAGGGTCTTTGAGACCTCTGTTTTAAGGTGACTAACCGCTAATAGTAGAGGTTATTTGACCTCAGTTTTTAGCTGACTTACCTATATAATTAAAGGCTATTTTTATACTTCTTCATATAAAGGTTTTCCTTCTCTATTCTCTTCTGTCTTTTATAGTTTTTCGAGATCTTCTTTGCTTAGTTCACCAATCTCCTTCATTTCAAGAGACATTTCGGTGTTGTTTGTCCTCGGTTCGTCAGATTCCTCGGAGAAATCGATGGCTTTCACGTCTTTACCTATAAGGGCGATGGGTTAAGACATGGATGCCATTGATTTCTCGGCATACACTATACGCCATCATACTAAAGTCAACGATGATCAACACAATATATTTCCCAATGCCGTCCTGATATGTTCTATCTTCAATGCCGAATTTTGAAGAAACACACGTCGCTCACCGCTTTGCACCAATACAATCTAATTATAGGACATCGTCGCTAATCTGCAAGCAAATTATCCTTCAAGGCGCTTACATTATGATCTTAGCTCGCCAACTTCGGCAGCACCTATCCAAACTATCTGTAGATGAAGGTGTTCTGAATAGCCTCCAGTTCATCCTGTATCTGTAACAAAATTCTCGCAGTCAGTTACCTGTTCCGCCAGAACGCGAGCACTATGAGTAAAGTGAAATCCTCCTCCCAATGTTCACTGCGTAAACTTCCATAGCTACAGTACATACAGATCGTGAGGTGTTGCAAGGTATGTTTAAAAAAGAAAAAAAAGAGAGATCAGGTCTTCAGAAGTCTTTTGGAATCCGGGGCGGAGCCGTTCAGAACTGCTCCGGAAAGATTCCGTTCTGGATTCATTCAGAACTCTATGCTAAGTCTATGGCTATTTCGTCTGAAGTCTTTTGGAGAGGAGATTCAGGAAGATTTTCTTCCGAAATCGTTTAGAGATTTCTGGAATCATCCAGAATTTCATGCTAAGTCTATGGAAATTCCTTCTGAATCCTTTTGGAGATGCACGAAGATTTTCTCCCGAAGTCGTTTAGGACTCGCGAAAAATTATGATGATGATAAATTACGTGATTTGATTTTGATTTACAGCTGCGTGAAGATTCCGTTCTGGACACATTCAGAACTCTATGCTAAGTCTACGGCTATTTCTTCTGAAGACATTTGGAGATTCAGGGTTTTCTTTCGAAGTCGTTCAGATTCGCATCTGGAATCATTCAGAGTTCCATGCTAAGTCGCTAAGTCTATGGTAATTTCTTCTGAATCCATTTGGAGAATCACGATTTTCTTCCGAAGCCATTTAGAACTCGCGAAAAATTCTCTTTTTCTCTGGTTTCTATAGGCCCTAATAACTCATAATAATAATAATAATAATAATAATAATAATAATAATAATAATAATAACAATAATAATAATAATAATAATAATAATAATAATGATAATAATAATTTTTGTAAGTAACAATCTGCTACCTACAGCTCTCCATTTGGTTAACGCCTTTTCTGCTCTTGGTATCATCATCATTATTCCTACCCCTTCTCTTCTAACTCCATCTGTTCCTTAGGGCAAAGATATCCAAACTATATTTCATAAATTCATTCTCTACTAGCTGTAACTTCCTAGTTTGATTCATGGTTCTAACATTTCAATTACCAATTTTCAATTTTTCTTTAGTATTTACAAACCGGGAGTTTCTTAGCAACCCACTACGGCCGGAACTGGGGGCAATTCTTTCATTTTCGCTTTCCATAGACTGACTAAATCCATAGAGGATTCATAGGCTAAATTCATCAAAGAATAGCCAGTTTCTTAGTGATGCGCAGCGCCTATCTGAATAAGGCAAGTGATCCCTGCCGGTCCATACTAATTCCAGTATGATCAACTGCCGGGCATTAGAAGTAGAGGAGTATCCAGAGCACCAAACGGATACATACTTTTTTCAAATTACGGATGAAATTAATAGTCCTTTATTTATGGAACCCATGCCTCAAAGAGAATGTTTAGTGCCATATTCAAAAGAACTGAAGCTGTTTTTTGAGCATTCGGTTGAATTAAATAGACCCGTCATATATTCAAGCATTTAAGTTGTCACGTATATGGCTATAGTATATATTGAATTGTTCACCTTTATTTCCAATTTTGTACTTGTCCCTATTTTCTCATTAGTAATAGGTTTGATTATTATTTTATATGAAAAGAAAACTTTTTCTTTTTTATTTTCTTATAAATCAATATGATTTTCTATTGAAATAAATAATAGAAAATATTTTCAAAGAGCTATCCTTTATCTATATTTCTAGTTGAAATTATTATGAATATATATACAAATATATATATATATATATATATATATATATATATATATATATATATATATATGTATATATATATGTATATATATGTATATATATATATATATATATATATATATATATATATATATATATATATATATATATATATATAGATAGATAGATAGATAGATAGTTTACAAAATCTATTACTTGATAACTTAAAATTATGAATTGATGTTTTTTTTTTTTAAATTAAGTGTCCAAAATTGCCTTACTATTTTTCAAGGCGAGGCAAAATTGGACACTAGATATTCCATATGTTTTCATTCATTTTTTATTTTAAACCTTCCTTTAGCATCATCCACTAATTTTTTTTTAGAAAAAATAATTTCATGTATTATTTCTGAGAAACCCTAAAATGAAGGTGAGGCAATTATTGGACGCCCATATTCAACAATTTATATAGGGGTACTTAATACTTTTTAAAAACCAGACATAATAATATTTATAAGGTAAAAGGTTGAGCAATTTCTAATAGCATTATAGTTTTCGAAAATTATAAATAGTTTTAGAGATATTGTATCTGTCCAATATTTGCCTTACTTGTCCAAAATTGCCTCTGTCCTAAATTGCCTTACCCTACTATATTCCTATTTTTCACGAATGTAACTGTTACTGCAGAGCAATAAAAACTCCGCCATGTGTAACGTGTAAGAAAGCTGTATTTCTCAGAGCAATAAAAACTCCGCCATGTGTAACGTGTAAGAAAGCTGTATTTCTCAGAGCAATAAAAACTCCGCCATGTGTAACGTGTAAGAAAGCTGTATTTCTCAGAGCAATAAAAACTCCGCCATGTGTAACGTGTAAGAAAGCTGTATTTCTCAGAGCAATAAAAACTCCGCCATGTGTAACGTGTAAGAAAGCCGTATTTCTCATGTCTCGCTGTCATGTTACACTCGACCAACCACCAATACAGATCTCGCTGTACCAACACGTTTTCTAGTATCCGTTGCATGCTGGCTAGCAAGATTCGCATACAAAGTAATCAATACTAGTGGGAAAAGTAAATTGTGACTGTACGTGCTTGTACAAGTCTTTTTTTTAATTTGTTACTATCTTTTAAGGCTTGTTGACCTTAATATCACCCCGTTATGTCCTTAGTGAATGGTAAATAAAATTTTCGCCAAGTATAATCAAGGGGTGTCAAGTACACTGTTAGAAAAGTAATTTCAATCGGTAATTCTCTGTAAAAATATACAGTTCTCAGTTGTATTTCAATAAAATACAGACGACCGTAATTTTACCTTACTTTGTTATTATCTTTTGGATGTTGGTGAACGTAATATCACTCCTTAACGTCAATATATCCGTTTTTAAAACGGTAAATGCCTGGCAACATTTATTCCAGGATTTTTATTGTTTTTTAGGACAAATTTTTGAATATAGGAATATGAGCCCTATAAATATATATATATATATATATATATATATATATATATATATATATATATATATATATATATATATATATATATATATATATATATATATATATATATACACACCAAGGCACTTCCCCCAATTTTGGGGGGTAGCTGACAACAAATGAAACAAAAACAAAAAGGGCTTTCTACATTTTATAATCTAAGCAAAAATATTGTTATTATCCTGGTTTTTTTTTAACTAGAAGGTGGAATTTAGGGAAATATTGATATAAAACTATTACTGGGTTATTGAAAAAATCATTGGTATTCGGTTACCAATGATTTTGTTATTGTGTTATCTTCCTTCGACCTTGTTCAAGATCATTTTTGTAGCATCATTTTAGTGAGAAAATCTTTTTATTATTATTATTATTATTATTATTATTATTATTATTATTATTATTATTATTATTATTATTATTATTATTATTATTAAATGCTAAGCTACAACCCTAGTTGGAAAAGCAGGATGCTATAAGGCCAGGGGCCCCAACAGGGAAAATAGCCCTGTGAGGAAAGGAAACGGCTATATTTTTTCCTGATTAGATCATTTCTTGAATGTTTATATTGAATAAGATTCTGGCTTTAATTAATTCTGTCTTAAGAATTTTTTTTTAATTGCTCAAGAATATTGTTGCTATATTTTCCTTGTTTAACACTATGGTCGTAGTACATTATTTTCAATGAGAATTTCACTGCGAAATTTCTATTGCTAAACGTTCTTGTAATATTTTCATCAAGTTATATTTTACTATTTTCCTTGCTTAAAAATCCTATTGCCAAATTTCCATTGTTGAGTGTTCTTATTGTGATATTTCCATAAATGATTTCATTGCAAAATTTCCATTATTATTATTATTATTATTATTATTATTATTATTATTATTACTAACGAAGCTACAACCCTAGTTGGAAAAGCAAAATGCTATAAACCCAAGGGCTCCAACAGGGAAAAATAGCCCAGTGAGGAAAGGAAATAAGGAAAAAAATAAATGATCTGAGAAATGATGAACAATTTATATAAGATATTTTAAAAACAGTAACAACATTAAAACAGATATTTCACATATAAACTATAAAAAAGACTTATGTCAGCCTGTTTAACATAAAAACATTTGCTGCAATTTTGAGCTTTTGAAGTTCTACCGATTAGTACAAAACTTCAATAGAATAATTTCTGCAACATTTCTAATGTTGGAGACTAACCTTCTTCTTGAATCTTGTTGCAAAACTTAAGCTTCTCTCTTGTCATATTAGTTTATCTCCCCCATAATTATTTTCCTCTGTCCATCTGTTTTTCCTGAGAATTCCCTCTTTGTGACATTGGTTTTTCATTGTTGAAGAATCTTTATACCAAATTTTCATTGTTAGCTCTAGTGATATTTTCATTAGGAATTTCATTCTGAAATTTACATTACTTAAGAAACTTTGTTCAAAATCTTCAATAGAATAATTTCTGCAACATTTCTAGTGTTCGAAACTAGCTTTCTCCTTGATTCTTGTTGCAAAACTTAAGCTTCTGTCTCGTCATGTTGCAAAACTTAAGCTTCTGTCTCGTCATGTTGCAAACTTGAGGTTCTGTCTCGTTGTTGCAAAACTTAAGCTTCTGTCTCATTGTTACAAAACCTAAGCTTCTTTCTCGTGGTTGCAAAACCTAAGCTCCTGTCTCTTCATATTGCAAGACTTAAGCCTGTCTCTTCATATTGCAAGACTTAAGCTTCTGTCTCGCCATGTTGCAAACTTAAGCTTCTGTCTAGTTGTTGCAAAACTTAAGATTCTATCTCGTTGTTGCAAAACTCAAGCTTCTGTCTCGTTGCAAAACTTAAGCTTCTTTCTCGTCATATTGCAAGACTTAAGCTTCTGTCTCGCCATATTGCAAAACTTAAGCTTCTGTCTCGTTGTTGCAAAACTTAAGATTCTATCTCGTTGTTGCAAAACTCAAGCTTCTGTCTCGTTGTTGCAAAACTTAAGCTTCTTTCTCGTCATATTGCAAGACTTAAGCTTCTGTCTCGCCATGTTGCAAAACCTAAGCTTCTGTCTCGTTGTTGCAAAACTTAAGCTTCTGTCTCGTTGTTGCAAAACCTAAGCTTCTGTCTCGTCATGTTAATTTACCTCCTCCATCATTATTTTCGTCTATCCATCTGTTTTTTTTTTTTTTTTTTTTTTTTTAATGAGAATTCCCTGCTTATGACATTGGTTTTTCAGTCCCCTACCCCCCCCCTCCCCCTTCCAAATCATAATGGAGTTCTTCATCCAATCAATAGGGATCCTTCGGTCATGCCTCAGGGTAATGCTGTACAAGCGCCAGCAGGTGGCGTTCTTGAAGGGCACTGACGTAGGATGGACCGGGGGTGAGGCTAAGGCATTTTTGCCCGATTAATTGCATTACGAGGAATTGGTGTACTAGTCATGAGGAGAGTGAGAATAGGAGAATGAAAGTGCACACGAATGGAAGTTTTTTTTTTTTTTTTGCTTTTAAGTGTATATTTGAAAATGATTACTTTTTTTCATTATTGTCAAGCTTATGCGTTTTAAGTGTATATTTGAAAATTAATATTAATATTTCTATTATTATCATTATGAAAAAGGCACATGAATGGAAGCTTGTGCGTTTTAAGTGTATATTTGAAAATTATTATTACTGTTTTTATTATTATCATTATGAAAAGGCACACGAATGGAAGCTTATTCGTTTTTTAAGTGTATATTTCAAAATGATTATTACTGTTTTTATTATTATCATTATGAAAGTGCACATGAATGGAAGCTTATGCATATAAGTGTAAATTTGAATATTGATATTGTTATTTTTATTATTATTAAAAAACATGAATAGGAGCTTATGCGTTTTAAGTATATATTTGAAAATTATTATAATGAAAAGTTACGTGAATGAAAGTGCATATTCGAGTCATTATTAATATTTTTATTATTATCATTATTATCATGAAAGATTATTTCCTATAAGAAATTTAGAATTTACACGGCTACTTATCATTTCAAGTACTTTTAATAATCTTAATATAATTACTACTGATTTAGTATATTAGATTTCTCTAACGCGGATTCTTGCAAATTTCCTATCTCTGAAAATTGGAGTTAAGTATTGAGAAAGATTAAGGAACCAGCGAAGATGAAGGTCAGAAGAGACTCAATTTGCTTAAAACTTCGAACTCAAAGTTAGGGGAGGAATTAGGGTAGAGAAAGATGGGAGGAGTCTCAGGGAGAAAGCAGTGTGATAGTTATTAAGTGTCTTAAATTTAACTGGTCTTGTTGGAATTCTTTTGATAGGTTGACTCATATGAACAATGCATATATATACATACATACATGTAGATATATATATATATATATATATATGTATATGTATATATATACATACACATATGTATATATATATATATATATATACACACACATATATATATATATATATATATTTATTTATATATATATATATATATATGTGTGTGTGTGGACTGCATATATATGTATATATATATATATATATGTGTGTGTGTGTGTGTGTGTGTGCGTGTGTGTGTGTGTGTATGATTGTTGTGTGTATGTGTGCTCGAGAGAGAGAGAGAGAGAGAGAGAGAGAGAGAGAGAGAGAGACGTTATCCTATGAATGATTTAACTCCGGTGGAGTGAAGATTACCTTAAGTCAAGACCCTTGCGTGTTGATGAACACTCACGTCTCTAGTTATCTTCTCCTACCTTATCTCTAGCTTCCTCCACCCTAACTGCGACCCTCGACAGTCGAGTAAGAACTATAGTCAATTCTTATTAGTGAGGCAGATTTGCACAGACTCGCAGGGATGCCCTTTTAGCTCGGGAAAAGTTTCCTGATCGCTGATTGGTTATGCAAGATAATTCTAACCAATCAGATAACAGGAAACTTTTCCGAGCTAAAAGGGCACCACTGCGAGTCAGTACAAATGCTCCTCATTAAAAAAAATTGAGTGTATATACTGTAATTTGCTACTTAGGTTAACGGAGGTGTGTTTAACTTTTTAAAGATCGACTCTATTCGTCTCTCTTCATCCGTTTCAGGAGTCGAATTTGGGGTACTCAGGTGGCCAGCTGAGAGAGTTACCAACAACGCCATGAGAGAGAGAGAGAGAGAGAGAGAGAGAGAGAGAGAGAGAGAGAGAAGGTGTTATATACCCAGAAAGTGTGCAGGTATTTAACAGCTTCTTAACCGATATGCTGATAAGCTCGAGTCATCTATCATCTACTCTTGATACATTAGCTCTTGCAAGTTCGGTTCTCTCAAAAAGCAATTTGCATGCTAAAGACCAAATATAATCAAGAAGGGAGAAGGAAAATAGACAACTTGTTACTCTCCTTACCTCCAAAACCCCTACCTCCTCTTTCTCTAACCTCGTGCCAAGAAATAAATAAGACCTTGAAGGGCAAAAAAAAAAAAAAAAAAAAAAAAAAGATTGCATCATAGATAAACTATCCATTACTCGCAATTATTGCAATTTATTGCAGGCCAGGAGTACATGGAGAGTTCTCGTATCCCCTTGGGTATTCCTGTGACACCGAACTTCATGGAATAATGAGGTAATCAATAAATTATGCTAGAACGCACCTGCCACTCTCCTCTAGGATGCATGTGGCGTGCTGGCCCGGTCACTGCGCTGTTTGCATTTTACATTTTGCACTGCTTCTCCTCCTCCTCCTCCTTCGACGCCCAAAGGCAACGTATTGGCGTGGAATTAGGGATTGCAGCGTTGGGGAGAGGAAGGAGGTTTTATCTCGAGGTGTATTTTGGTTTTAGTGTAAATAGTAGGATTTAATTGTAGTCTCGTCTTGAGTTGTATACAGTACAGTAGATGAAAAAAAATCAGCCATGGCTTTATGCTATCGTAAGTTAGAATTATAGCCATTTAAATCATTACATACGTTTCTAAGTACTAAATTGGTTTTCTAATTAATCCCAGCAATCCTGAGTGGTTTTTTTTTTCTTTTTTGTAAATAATTTGATTTGATTGTAGTCTAGTCTTGATTAGTATAGAAAAACAAACAAAAAGTTTACTTCAGACGACTAAATTAGCCATGGCTTTATGTTATTATATGTTATAATTATAACTATGTGGATCATTACATACGTTACTGAGTATAATTTGGTTTTCTTATTAATCTCAGCACATCAGAAACTTATAACGATATCCGTGAAGACGAATGGATTTAGGATAATTCAATAGTATATAAATGACCCAGAGATGAAGGTTGACTATACTCAATTTTTTTTTTTAATGAGGCGCATTTGCACTGACTCGCAACGGTTCCCTTTTAGCTCGGAAAAGTTTCCTGCTATCTGATTGGTTAGAATGACTTTGTCCAACCAATCAGCGTGCAGGAAACTTTTCCGAGCTAAAAGAGCACCCTTGCGAGTCGGGGCCAATCTGCCTAAAAAAAAAAAAAAAAAAAAAAAAAGACTATACTGTAGAAATTCAGTTTTTTTTTCTTTTTTTTTTTAGTATTGTTTCTGAATAATTTAATCAAGAGTATGTCAGAATCAAGAGGTTAATACTTTCCTTGTATTGTCTGATTTAGTAATCGTTACAACAACAACAACAATAATAATAATAATAATTGTGTAAGTTTTAGTTGCTTAAATCCATCATTGTCGTCACACTTCATCGATTCTCAACAAGAACCAAACGAAACTGGATTAAGAGAGAGAGAGAGAGAGAGAGAGAGAGAGAGAGAGAGAGAGAGAGAGAGCAGGCAGGCCTAATCTTCAATTAAAAGTCTATTACCCGAGGTGTTTCCGGCCTGGCTCCCCGCTCTAGAATTTACTCGGTCGAACAATTCGTCGAACGCAGTTCGACAGACAAGGGTTTGAAGTGATGTTCGAACGTGTGAACGGGGGTATTGGTTGTCGAACACGTTCGTCAAACGGTTCGAAGAATGCCTGTTCTCACCTCACTTTTGTGGGCGGGGCTTCATTGTTCACAAACCTTATGAATTTATGGCTGACTCCACCCCTTCAAACGGTTTGACACTCAGGTTCGACAAAAGGGTTCGACGAACCGTTCGATGAGAGAGAAGAAGAAAGGTCTCCTTTCGTTGCAATACCAACTAATCCTGAGGCATACATACATACATACGTACGTAAGTATTACGTCTCCACCTTCCTCCCTTTTATGTATATATGTGCCCAGGCGAATATGCTAGGTTCCTCCCTCCCCCTTCCCCCCCCCCCCCCCTCTCCCTCTCCTAATGTCTAAGGGGGATTTTAATCCATTTTGGTATAATTGAAATGTTTTAGCTTGGCTGAGAAATTCTTTGTGTAGCGGTTTGGAAGTTCGAGTGTTTAATCAATTTGCATCTTGTTATTGCTGAGAGAGAGAGAGAGAGAGAGAGAGAGGAGAGAGAGAGAGAGAGAGAGAAGTTTACGAAAGATTTTTCAGTCTAGACATAATAATTACCGCACTAATTGTATAGTAAATAATACAGCCAATATAAGTTAAAATATTTATAATGATAATATTAGGTTGCAAGGGATTCATATTGTCTCAGTATCTCTGAAAACAAACTTTCTGAATTATAATAACTATAGTCAATTATTTTTAGTGAGGCAGATTTGCACCGACTCGCAGGGGTGTCCTTTTAGCTCGGAAAAGTTTCCTGCTATCTGATTGGTTGGACAAGATGATTCTAACCAATCAGAAAGCAGGATACTTTTCCGAGCTGAAAGGGCACCGCTGCGAGTCAGTGCAAATGCACCTCATTAAAAAAAATTGAGTATAGTGGGGCACTCAGTAGAGCGCATACCTCCTCCGGGGCAGCTTATCTCTCGACCTTTTGCTCGACATTGACCTTTGACCTTAACATGTGTTAATTTGCGGGGATTTTCATGCACTGAAATATGAACCAAAAGAGAGAGAGAGAGAGAGAGAGAGAGAGAGAGAGAGAGAGAGAGAGAGAGAGAATTTCGATACTTTACACTGATAAAATTCTAAATCTGGAAAGAAGGAAACGGTGGAGAGAGAGGAGAGAGAGAGAGAGAGAGAGAGAGAGATAATTTCGATACACTAGTCTGATAAAATTCTAATTCTGGAACGAAAAAGTAAACGGTGGAGAGAGAGAGAGAGAGAGAGAGAGAGAGAGAGAGAGGATTATAGATATAATTCTATAGCCGAGCTATAAATATTTTACGTCTAGTGTCTTATACATATTAAACACTCTTTTGTTCCATTAGTTTAAGGTTACACGTTAAAGTCAGTATGGAAGCACTGCATCACCATTTGCATCTTGTGCTTGATAGAGAAAAAAAAAAATGTTGCTTCCAAGCATTTGTAGTGACAGGCCTTTGGTCTCATTACTCCTTAACAATGGCGAGAAGAAGAAGAAGAAGAAGAAGAAGAAGAAGAAGAAGAAGAAGTGATTACTACAAGGATTTCATTTCTTTTATTTTTAATCTTTTTTTTTGTGTTTGGAAACAATTGTTTTCGGATAAGGTTTTAGGCAGTTGATCCGTCCGTCTGCGTGTCCGGGTGGATACAGAAGGCGTTAACCTCTTTTTCTTGCGCAAGAACACTTCTCCTCCTCCTCCTCCTCCTTCCCCCTCCCTCTTCCTCTTCCTCCTCCTCCTCCCTCCTCCTCCTCCACAACCCCACAAGAGAGCTACCTCTCTTCGTTACTCTAGTCCCACAATTCCAACCTCCAACCCCATACTAACCCCTTTTCCCAATCCCCTTTCGTTTTGGGAATTGACTTTACGGGGTTTTTCATGTTAAAAATAAACCTGATTTTGGTAAATAATATCACTGTTATTGTTTTGTATTCTATATTTTTAAATGTTACTAAATTTTTACCAAATCAGATTATTTCATCTTATAAATATAAGTTTTTGACGTTACGGTTTTTTTTTTCATGTTGAAAATAAACCTTATTTTGGTAATAATAATCAATTTTTTTTTTTGTATTTTATTATTTTTATATATTACTTAGTTTTTTAGCATATTAGAATATTTCATCTAATAGATATGAGAGTTATTTTAAAAATACTAAATTTGTTGCATACTGGAGATCAAAGTTTCTTCAAATGACGTATCCATGAAATTCATGGGAAGACATTTCCCTAGTTCGATTTTCTCTACAGTATTACGAAATAAGTAATAACTTAAGACTTATATTTAACTTTCATCAAGCTATATATATTACCCAATATAATTTACACAACAGCTGTTGTCAACATAGAATTAATCACTCAATTTAGTCCTAAATATCCTTACTTTTTTATAACAAAAATATAACAAATAAAAAAAAAATTATTTATGAACAATGAACGACTCTAGACTTTGTCCTTAATTCTTTAGATAATGTTTTGTTCGCAGGTCAAATAAGCAAGTACAGTTGGCTTCATTAATTCCAGTACACTTCTAGGAAGCTAAGGTGTCTGACAGCTAAACATTGTAGCAGGTAACGCTATAGTTAGCTGGAAAGAAACTGATTGGCAACATTGTCTATAAAACAGTCACTTAGTTTGTAAGCACGTGATCAAAAGCATTTTTTATTAATTTTACGAAGTGCTGTATAAGAAAATATTGTTATTTTCTTAATAGCACGTTGTAGAATTATTAAACATACTTTTGATCACTTATTTACAAGTTCATCTACGTTGTTTTACAGGCAGCGTTGCCAATAGTTTTTCCCTTTTGCTAAACAGCGTTACCAGCTACAATGTCTAGCTATTAGACGTTTTCTTTAGCTTCCCGTTAATTGTACTAGAATTAATGAAGGCAACTGTAGAAAATACAATAGTCTCTGGGTTGGTGTAAACATTTGCTATTTTGTTGCTTTCATATGAAATAGATTAGTTTCTTTGTGTAAAAAGAAAGATGAAAATATTATTTTTTAATATACAGTATATTCCTACGGATATTACTCCTATGTATAATAACCCAAGATTAGAATATGAATAACTATTCATTTATTCATTTATACATGGAAAGTAACCGGGATATACAGAGAACCAAAACAAGAAGGAAGGGTGAAGGAGGTTTGGAGTGCATAACCAAATCTATTTTCATTGTAATACATTTTTTCAAGCTCGCCTTTTTCTTGAAAGCTACGTGCGTGTAATGAGAATATCACTGTCAGAAATATATGAATTTATTAGCTGACAGGAAAATGAGGTCCGAGAAGTACTATTACTTGTAGGAGAGAGAGAGAGGAGAGAGAGAGAGAGGAGAGAGAGAGAGAGAGAGTTTTATATTTTATCAAAACTTATCTGGGGTTACAAACGCTGTCATTTTATAAGCGTAACGTAAGCAGTAAGAAGTTTTGATAATCAGTAGCATGGAGAGAGAGAGAGAGAGAGAGAGAGAGAGAGAGAGAGAATGTATTTTATCAAAACTGATCTTGGGGTACAAACACAGTCATTTATATAAGCTTAACATAATCAGTAGCATGGAGAGAGAGAGAGAGAGAGAGAGAGAGAGAGAGAGAGAGAGAGAGTTTTATGTATTTTATCAAAACTTATCTGGGGTTACAAACGCTGTCATTTTATAAGCGTAACATAAGCAGTAAGAAATTTTGATAATCAGTAGCATGAAGAGAGAGAGAGAGAGAGAGAGAGAGAGAGAGAGAGAGAGAGATTTTATGTATTCTATCAAAACTCATCTTGGGCTACAAACACAATCATTTATATAAGTTTAACATAATCAGTAGCATGGGGAGAGAGAGAGAGAGAGAGAGAGAGAGAGAGAGAGAGAGAGACTTTTATGTATATTATCAAAATTGATCTTGGGGTATAACACAGTCATTATTATAAACGTAACATAAGCAGTAAGAATTTTTTTTTTATAATCAGAAGTATGAAAAGAGAGAGAGAGAGAGAGAGAGAGAGAGAGAGAGAGAGAGAGAGAGAGAGAGATAATGTATATTATCAAAACTGATCTTGGGGTACAAACACAGTCATTTATATAAACGTAACATAAGCAGTAAGAATTTTTTTTTATAATCAGAAGTATGAAGAGAGAGAGAGAGAGAGAGAGAGAGAGAGAGAGAGAGAAAGAGATTTTTAGATTTCGGAAATGCTTCAAGATTAGAAGGCGAAAAACAGTTCCAAGCAATTAATTATTGACTGATAGGATGCCCTTACAGCAGAAGTTCTTCGTGTGAAAATATTTTCTTTGTAGCTTATTAGAGAAACATTTTACTAGATTTTTTTTTTAATGATGCGCATTTGCACCGACTCCCCGCGGTGCCCTTTTAGCTCGGAAAAGTTTCCTGCTATCTGATTGGTTAGAATTATCTTGTCCAACCAATCAGCGAGCAGGAAATGTTTCCGAGCTAAAAGGGCACCCCCTGCGAGTCGATGCAAATCTGCCTCGCCAAAAAGAATTGACTATAGTACGTTGCAACCACTTTATTCCAGTTTGATGGCTTAAAGGCCGCTCATGAATGGCAGAGGCAATGGACAGTGACATTGCTCTATCAAGCAGGACAATGCCCTAGAGGCTGACCATATATACATATGATGAGCGCCCAAACCCCCCCTCTT
>NC_090768.1:53004501-53114501 GCF_036898095.1 Palaemon carinicauda
CAACATTAAAACAGATCTTTCATATATAAACTAAAAAAAAATACGGTGTTTTTGTTGTGAACCTTTGAAATACTACCGATTCAACTACCTGATTAGAAAGATCAATCCACAACTTGGTCACAGCTGGAATTAAACTTCTAGAATACTGTGTAGCATTGATCCTCATGATGGAGAAGACATGAGTATTAGAATTAACTGCAGGATGGTACTGTCCAGGAAGTACAAGTAACTTGCAAGAAAGAGGCAAATAGCTTAGTGAATGTTGAGGCAGTTTTACCACCCTGATGTCGATGCTTCTGATTAAATCGATGAAGTGACTAATATTGTGAAAATTTTCAGCGCTGGTTATTTCATTTACGATTCACCAGTAAAAGCATAAACACAGCTTTATTGTTGCATTAATGTTTATCTAACTCAGAGTAGAATAAAGGGCTAGTCTCTCTCTCTCTCTCTCTCTCTCTCTCTCTCTCTCTCTCTCTCTCTCTCTCTCTCTCTCTCTCTCTCTCTCTCTCTCTCTCTCTCTATATATATATATATATATATATATATATATATGTGTGTTATATTTCTATTTTCAAATATATACACCAATACTGTTGTATTAACTAATTTTACCAGGCTATTTTGACCTAGATATTCATATTTGCAGCAGGAATTGTTATCAATACGGTTGACACTGAAATCGTGGTCTATTCTGTTCAAATAACAAAGGAGATATCAGATACTAAGATTAAGTCATGACAAAAACAGTAACTGGCATCTCACCCAGCTGATCACATGTTTTCTGATATGATAGCTCAAAAGCTTCGAGGCTGTGCTTCGTTTGCTTTCGAACGCAATTGTTTGCGAGAGAGTGTGGTGTTTACACAGCATATTTCTGTCCGATGATATTTTAAATGGAAGTGATATGTATATTGATTAGAAATTAGTATATAGTATATATCTAATGTTTTGGTGATTTATTTAAGCAAATGACAATGCCCAATACTTAAGTCTCAAAGACTCGTGAAGCATTCGAACAGGTTGTCGACTCCGTCGAGACCATGTCCACCCATCGGAATGTAAACAAGTTGGTGATTTTGAAGAAATTTTCCGATTTCCCACGCCACATTGAAGAAATTTTAAAAGCAGATGTAGAATCTAATAACAAAGGAGTTCTTACATTATTTACTGATGGGAAATTAATCCTAACGACATGGTTAAGCAAGAAAATCTCGTCAAAGGTTGTGGAGGATGTCTCGGAGTAAGTTAGCATGAGCAAGTCAATTTTTTGTTTACTTTACTTCGCCTAATTTCTTTATGTTAAGTCATACATGTTTATGTTTGAAAGCTATTTTATGTATGGACTGTTACCACCAAGATTGAAACTAATATCAACACGAATTTAGGATGACAAATAAACATAGGGCTGGGCTATTTGTATGTTGGGTAGACAAAGGGTCATTGTCTTAAACGACTGTAATCACTAAAAGAATGGCATGAAAAATTAATTTCATAATACTGTTTACTATAAATATTCGTATTGTTTAGGACAGTGCTAGCTAATGCAGGTAATTTAAATTTTGCTCTAATTCTCATGCATTGTTTAAAGTTGTTTTGAGGTATTGTGTAAAAACACTGGTAAAATTATAGTGTAGTGAAATAGCCCTCATGAAGCAGTTAAGAGTTGTTTCTTGTGTATTTTTATGTAATTTGAATGGCTTTCATGAATATTTTTGGTTGAAATCTATATTTTTCAAACTGTAGATATTAAATGCTAGAAGTTAGGGGTGTATGTATGATAGCGGCAGTGTAAGGGGGTCGTAGGGGGGCGTTAGGTAAGTACAAGGCTTGTAGGTTAGGTTAGAGGGAAAGTTTGTGTTAGTTGATGGACATTTTTAATGAACACGTGAGGGACTGGCTGCTGATATACAAAGGTTCCAGAAGTTACAACTGAAAAGCCATATTGTTGAAAGAACATTAAACAAAATGTTACAAAATTACCTGAGGTTCCCCCACCTAACCTAACCTAGGACTTACAGCCTTATCCGCGTGCATAAAAAATGGACACCAACTAACTTAAACTTCTCCTCGCACGTAACATACAAGCCGTGTCCTTTCCTACTTACCTAACGGGGTTGCTAACGCCCCCTGCGACCCCCCTTACACTGCTGTATTCTTGATCCGCCGTCATTATACATACAGGTGGCTGCTATCATACACACCCCTAGGAGTCGTATCTAGATATCTATGGCCATTTGCATACCATAAGACAGAGGCAGAGCTAGCATTAGTAGATATGTAAGTACTGTAGAAGAATGGACAAGAAAAAGTTTTGCGTCGGTGACAACATCGATCGGAGACTGCAAATGTCTACCAGTGCTATGTATGTTAAGGTCGCAATAGAAGAAACACCAGCTGTTGGGAATTTTATGAACAGTCCCCAGGAGGTTCCTGTGGAAGAGAGGCAGATCAAAACAAAATATGGTCAAATGTAGAATGGTAGGAATAAAGGGCATTTTTTAACAAAAATTAGTATGGTATTGAGGCTGTGAGTTGCTGTTGACTATAGGTTATGGGATTCAAAATAGTGAGCCGGAGATACCTATTCAATTATGTCACTTCCAATGCCCTAACTAATTTTTTATTACATAGTAAAACCATAAAAACTTTCCTAAGTCAGTTTAGATAAGTAGTACAGTATGTGTGACTAGGAAAAGACCCTAATGAGTAAGGATACAGCAGCTTAGCTTTGGTTACAAGGGAACATTGTCTTTAGATATTACAACTTACCTTAATTTTGGCATGTCCTGAAGGAGTGAATATTGTTTATTTCCAGTGCTTTTTGGCAACGAGGTGGTGAGAGTGAAGTGATAATTATTTGTCACAATGGAATGCTGCTGCGGTATTCGTTGCATTTCGATACAGGCCTCTCATGCTCATTGCAGCTGTCTGCTCCTTCACTTCTCTCATTGATCAGAGAAAAAGACTCCAGTAAGTTTCATATGATCTTCTTGATACTGTACTGATCTTATGTTGGGTAGATTGTAAATGAACAAAGTTTACCGTGCAACCCAATTGTAAACTAATATCATTACTAGGATAGTGGAAACATACCAATAACATTACACTATTACTCAAGTTGGATTTATGTAATTTGAATGGATTGTAAAACTACAATTATGAAAGCTTAGAAATACTGTAGTATATGTTAGAAATATATTATTTTAATATTTGATGAATAGCAGTGTATTACAAACAAGGTACCATATTTCACAAACTCTCATGCTTTCTACTCTATAAAACCATAAATCTTTGTATTCGTTTAGGTAAGGAAGAACGCATCTGCTTTGAGTTACCATTTATAGACTTCTTTATTGTTTTTAGTTAAATTTATAAATTTCCAAATGTTTGTTTATTGTTACTAACTATTAAGTTACTATTTGGCAGGGATATATTCTTGATTGATTCTTTACTTTCTGTATTTTATAGGTATACGCAGTTTACGGAGCCCAAAAACTCTAGGTTACAATGAAGACCACATTTTGCTGCAGCTTCAAAGTGACCGATTGGCCCTCCTCGCTACAAATGGAGGTGGGAGACCCACCATGGTGGGTGTTTTACGAACCCCTCCAGTACGCGCTGCGCATCTGGGTCAAGGAGGAGTGTTGGTGCAACCAATAACTGGAAGTGATATTTGTATCCTTTTTCTTATGTTTGTTTGATTTATTCTCTGTATTTTGGTAATGCACAGTTTTGTAATGTGAGTTCAGTACATTGTGGACTAGTTACAGGGTAGTCTGGTTTAATATGATGATTCTCTTATTAGGCATTAGGTGTATGTTGAGTGTCCTCATGGGTTCATTTCTTATTTTGCAGATGGGTTTCATAGATTTTTATGTGATATTTGAAAATTAAGAAGCATTTTATCTTGTTGGCCTATTATGGATTCTGTTATTTTTCCATCACAAAGCTGTCGTTATCTGATAGCTTAATACCTAGCATAACCTAATTTGCCTTGATAAAATAAGAGTTGTTTAAGTAGGAACTGAATTTTTTTTTTTTTTTTCTATTTATTGTATTTAATATTTCTGTTAGGTATGTAACCATGCTCATGCCTGTCAGAGCCATTTATGGGTGCAGGTTTATGTCTCAAAATCACATTTAACCCATTTACCCCCAAGCTATTTGGAACTATCCAACCCTTAACCCCCAGGCGTTATTTTTTTTTCAAGCACATTTTGTAATATATATTTTTTAAATTGCTCTAACAGCCTTAATTTTTGTCATTGAGAGGTCAGGTTGGTCTCATTCTTTTGGAAAATGCCTGAAGTTTCTGATAAAGTTATCAAAAATATGCAAAAAAATTTGAATAGCAGTTTTTTGCAAGGACGTACCAGTACGTCCATGGGGGTAAAGGGATGAGTTTTGTGAAACGTATCAGTACGTCCATTGGGGGTAAAAGGGTTAAGGTTATATTAATCAGTTACATTTCTGGGTGATGTTCACTGGATGATTTTCAGTGTGTTTAATTATAGCTTGTTCTTATATTTTAATTTCTCTATTACAACTACCTTTTTCTCAGGTGTGTGGTGAACAGGTATCGTGCTTTGCTTGCATAAAGTTTTAATATCAGTTTTCTAATTGGTAATTGCATTGCATGAGTTTTGGATTGGTAAAGTCAGTAAAGCTCTTTGCTAAACATTGTAAAGCAGTTGAGATAGTTTGATAGCAAATTTCATGTCATCATATAGGTATATCAGTCTTTGGATTACGGTTACATTGATTAGGATGATCAAGATAAAGCAGTACAATTTTTATTTTCCAGTCAGTACCATGAATTTAATTTTATATTTTAGTTGTAGGATAAGACGTAGTTAGGTCAGTATGTCATGTGGTTTTATTTTTATGTACCAGTATTTTTTAGACAAGTTTTTTTCATTTATTGGACCATATTCAAAAGTATCTTATTTTAAGTTCTCTTATATTGACCATTTGTTCCTATGGGTATACAAATCTTTCCTCCTTCAGAATAAGAATATGTCTTTAGTAACACTGAAACAGCCATTGAATCATTAACCCTTTTACCCCCAGGCTATTTGGAAATTTCCAACCCTTAACCCCCAGGGGGTTATTTTTTTCCCAGCACATTTTGCAGTATATTTTTTTAAATTGCTCTAAAATCCTTAATTTTTGTCATAGAGAGGTCAGGTTGGTCTCATTCTCTTGGAAAATGCCTGAATTTTCAATGTTAAACTTACCCGATAATCATGTAGCTGTCAACTCCGTTGCCCGACAGAATTCTACGGGAGGGATACGCCAGCTATCACTATACTAGAAGGGGGTGTACTCACAAGCGCCACCTGTGGCCAGGTACTACAGTACCTGTTGTTGACGCCACCTCACTTTTTCCTCTGTCGTGCTTCCGGCAAGACGTTCTTGGATACGCTTATGATTTTGGAGTATTGTTCACGGTTTGGTGAAGTATTTCTCTAAAATTTGCAGCTATTCGCTATACTGGAAACTTCTATATTAGCTTAGTTAGCTTTTGGAATTAATTTGATTAATTATGGTGACGAAGAGAGTATGAACTCTCTTTCACCTTTTAATGGCCGACCCTTCCCTTAGACGGAAGTGTTGGTGTCTAAGAGAGTATAGACTCTCTTTCTTAATTTTGCTTAACAAAAGTTATAGATTTATTTTATATCTCTCCGCCTCTTATAGGCCTCTTCGATTAACTTCCTTTTATTATAAACTTATTAAAATTAATTTTTATATTTGTTTATATTCGACCTTCCTAATAGTAGGCGGTCTTTTCTTGGTACCGAAGTTAATTAACTTTGAGCCCGTCATTTCGGTTTTACCTGTTAACATATTATGCTATTTTAATGTCTTTGAAAGAATTTCTTTGATAGTCTCGTACTGTTTTCAAAGTTGAACTAACGTTTTGTTTTGTCTCTGCAGTTGTTGACGTTCAGAACGTTCAACTTGCGCTCTATCGTTACGATAGAGAAAGAATTTTCACGGTTTCACGTTGCAGTAAGAGTAACCGTGTCTAGCGTTTTGTTCATTCTTTCTTAGCTTAATGGTTTTAATCCTAATAAAGGAACTTTTCATTTTGGGAAATATTTCAGTTTTTTCCTTTAACAATAATATGTTTTAACGATATATATGATTGGGCTCTTCTCTCAGGTTCTAAGTCAAGAGAGAGAGAGAGAGAGAGAGAGAGAGAGAGATAGAGACGGAGGGAGAAAGAGGAGGATAAACGTTTCATTCAAGCGAGTAACGTTGTTATCGTTTTTGCTCTTCTCCCTAGTCTCTTTAGGGGAAGAAGGTAAACGTTTCTAGAGTGATCTAGTGTTTAGTCTCTTTCCAGCCACTGAATTATTTATCTTTCATTAGATTTTTCTGTTACATTGTAATTCTGTTTTCGCAATTACTAACTTTTGAGAAAGGATAGAATTGCGTGTTTCAGGTACAAACCACTTAAAGTTTCGAGTTCAGTGAAATAAGTGCAAACAGAAAATCAAAGTGATAAGTGATTAGCGCAAAGTGTGTCAGTGTTGTGCGTGAGGGTACTTCTGTGCGTGCCAGTCGTCCTCCCAGTCCGGGACCTCTTGCAAGCTCCCAAGCCCAGGGGAGAAGCAATGTCGAAGGGCAAAAGGGTTCAGCATCCTCGGTGGTTGTGGGCGTGTCTTACCGAGACCGTCACTCCCACCCGCAGACGATTGAGCCCTTATTTTGCTCGTCTGCAGAAGAAATTTAGGGGAGAAACGCTGGTCTCAGGTCTCAAGACCTCTTAAACGTAAAGTCCAGACCTATGCCAGACGTACGAAGTTAGAGTTCAACAACCCGGATGCAGTCATTGGGTTAGCTCTGACTCGCCGCAGTCATCAGTTGATTGCACTCCGCCTAAGAGGAGTAAGGTTCTGCCGCAACAGATCTCTGCTGTTAAGGCTTTACCTCAGCAGACCTTAGTGTCTGCCGACCCCAAGTTGACTCTACTGCAGTCCATGCAGTCATAACTTTCGGTCTTGATGCGTGAGTGTCGGGCTGAGAAGGTTGCGCCTCCGCCTGCGCTCGCTCCGCCTGCGCTCGCTCCGCCTGCGCTCGCTCCGCCTGCGCTCCCTCCGCCTGCGCTCGCTCTGCCTGCGCTCGCTCCGCCTGACCGCAGTACCGCCTGCCAGGCGTACGATGTTGAGCCACGTTATGAGTTTACTGATCCCAGTGGTGTGCAGCTCCCTCCGCCTTCCTTAAGGCAACCTCAGCAATGGGAACAGGAGGCTTATACCTCTCTTCCTCCGCTTCCACTTGCTGTTCCACCAGTGAGGCAACACTCGCTTGAGGTACAACAACCTCTCCCATCCATGAGTCAGTCTCCTCAGCTCTCGCTGCAGCGAGCTCAACCCTCCTCAAGGCAAGCACCTCAACACCTTAGCCTTGCGCCTCAGGAGCCTCAACTTGCGAGACTTTTACTGCGTTCTGCGCAGCCACTACCTTTTCGCTCTCAGCTCACACCGCAGGAACCTCAACTCGTTCCTCAGGGACTTGCTACTGCGCATCCGCCAACCACTCAGCAAGCGCAACCCTTGAGTTCAGCCACTCATGCCAGGAGTCAGCCTCCTCCACCCATGCGCCTACCTTCTGCTACTTCTTTTGATCAGCCTTTGCAGACTGAGCCTCAGGTGTTCCCTCAACAGAGTCTTGAAGAGGAAACCACAACTATTGTTGTTCCAGCTCGTTCTGACTCTGCTGTTCAGCATACCTTACCTCCATTTTCAAACATTATGATAATGGAGGTTATTTGTATTACTTATAAAAATATATTTGTATTCCTTGCAATATATTTTTAACAATATCGCAAAATATGGCAAAAATATGAATCATGAGTTATGAATGTAAGGTAAATATTATGTTGATATTAAAACCCCATGCAAGCATGCATAAAGCACTCTAGCACTGGTCATGGAATTTCTGAGAAATGTTAAACGCCATGCACACGCTCTGCTTACCTTACAGCATGCTCTACATACAGCATGCTCTGCTTACAGCATGCTCTGCATACAACATGCTCTGCATACAGCATGCTCTGCATTCAGCATGCTCTGCATACAACATGCTCTTCATACAGCATGCTCTGCATACAGCATGCTCTGCTTACAACATGCTCTGCATACAGCATGCTCTGCTTTCAGCATGCTCTGCATACAACATGCTCTGCATACAGCATGCTCTGCATTCAGCATGCTCTGCATACAGCATGCTCTGCATACAGCATGCTCTGCATTCAGCATGCTCTACATACAGCATGCTCTGCATACAACATGCTCTGCATACCTTACCGCATGCTTCTCAGTCACACATCTTTGGTTGTTGCCAACTCACTAGACTGTCAAGCAGTTTCATAACGTTGCCTTCTAGTCTGCTGCTTTTGCACCAGTGAAACCCTCACTGAGAGAACTTAGCTTTTCTAGGATATGGTCCCTGTAGATGAGAAAGTTCTTTTCTCCCTCCTTCTGATATTCCCTTGAGGACTCTGTCATTTGGAGGGAGCCTTTAGCTGCGTAGCCTCCTATGGACTTTTATTTAAGCATAACATGCTTCCAGGGAAGGTAATGGTTCCACTTCAGTCGCTAATCCCGTCTGTTACCACACCTGCTCCCATAGACCTTGAGCTGTGTTGCAAGACATGCAGTCCAAGCTTAGTCCTTGTTAGAGGATTTTTTTTTGTTTACGGAGTCAATGTGTCACGGGGAAGACGTTCAACAACCAGCAGAAGTGACTTGTTGTGACGCAGTGCGGCAACCTCAGCAACCCGATAAGGAGTTGTCTGTACGACCCAGACAGTCTAGACAGATTCGGGTTGTCACTGTACTTCCTCGCTTGCCCATGGTTGACAGTTCACAGACTGTGCAGCAGTACCATGATCTTGTGTCCGGCTCCGTCAGACGACTGGCTTTTAAGAGCTCCCACAAGTCGTCGCTGTCTGGAGATTTTCAAATGGACTATGGATCTGACCAAGGAACTGGGCCTCCTGGTCAATTTTGAGGAGTCTCAGCTCGTCCCATCCCAGACCATTGTCTCCTTGGGTATGGATCTTCAGAGTCGAGCTTTTCGGGCTTCTCCGTCGGCCCCAAGGATCTTCCAAGCCCTAGAATGCATCCAGAGCATGCTGAGAAGGAACCGATGCTCAGTCAGGTAGTGGATGAGTCTAACAGGGACACTTTCATCGCTGGCCCTGTTCATCGTGTTAGGGAGACTCCACCTCCCCCCCCTTCAGTATCATCTAGCTGCTCACTGGATAAAGGACATGACGCTAGAGACGGTCTCAGTTCCTGTTTCCGAAGAGAGGAGGTCTTCTCTCGCGTGGTGTAAGAACAGCTTTCTTCTCAAGGAAGTCTACCTTTGGCTGTTCAGTAACACGACCGCCGTCTCCTCTCGGATGCATCAGACACGGGCTGGGGTGCGACTTTGGACGGACAAGAATGCTCGGGAACATGGAATCAGGAGCAAAGGACACTTCACATCAATTGCAAGGAGTTGTTGGCGGTTATTCTGGCCTTGATAAACTTCAAGTCCCTCCAGCTTAACAAAGTGGTGGAGGTGGACTCTGACAACACCACAGCCCTGGCTTACATCTTCAAGCAGGGAGGGACTCTTTCGTGGAAGTTGTTCTAGATCGCAAGGGACCTACTCATCTGGTCTAAAGATCGAAAGCTAACTGGTAACGAGGTTCATTCAGGGCGGTATGAATGTCATGGCAGATCACCTCAGCCGGAAGGGTCAGGTCATCCCCACAGAGTGGACCCTTCTCAAGAATGTTTGCAGCAGACTTTGGGCCCTGTGGGGTCAGCCAACCATAGATCTGTTCGCTACCTCGATAACCTAGAGACTCCTGTTGTATTGTTCTCCGATTCCAGACCCAGCAGCAGTTCACGTGGATGCTTTTCTGCTGGATTGGTTCCATCTCGACCTGTATGCATTCCCGCCGTTCAAGATTGTCAACAGGGTACTTCAGAAGTTCTCCTCTCACAAAGGGACACGGCTGACGTTGGTTGGCTCCGCTCTGGCCCGCGAGAGAATGGTTCTTAGAGGTACTGCAATGGCTGGTCGACATTCCCAGGACTCTTCCTCTAGGAGTGAACCTTCTAAGTCTACCTCACGTAAAGAAGGTACACCCTATCCTCCACGCTCTTCGTCTGACTGCCTTCAGACTTTCGAAAGACTCTCAAGAGCTAGGGGCTTTTCGAAGGAGGCAGCCAGAGCGATTGCCAAAGCAAGGAGAACATCCACTCTCAGAATCTATCAGTCTCAAGGGGAAGTCTTCCGTAACTGGTACAAGACCAATGCAGTTTCCTCAACCAGTACCACTGTAACCCAGATTGCTGACTTCCTGTTATATCTAAGGAAAGTAAGATCCCTTTCAGCTCCTACGATCAAGGGTTACAGAAGTATGTTGGCAGCGGTTTTCCGCCACAGAGGCTTGGATCTTTCCACCAACAAAGATCTACAGGACCTCCCTAGGTCTTTTGAGACCTCAAAGGAACGTCGGTTGTCCACTCCAGGCTGGAATCTAGACGTGGTCCTAAGGTTCCTTATGTCATCAAGATTTGAACCTCTCCAATCAGCCTCTTTTTAGGACCTCACATTAAAAACTCTTTTCCTCGTGTGCTTGACAACAGCTAAAAGAGTAAGTGAGATCCACGCCTTCAGCAGGATCATTGTTTTCACATCTGAAACGGCTACATGTTCCTTGCAGCTCGGTTTTTGCTAAACGAGCTTCCTTCACGTCCTTGGCCTAAGTCGTTCGAGATCCCAAGCCTGTCCAACTTGGTGGGGAATGAACTGAAGAGAGTACTTTGCCCAGTTAGAGCTCTTAGGTACTATCTAAAAAGGTCTTAACCTTTACAAGGACAATCAGAAGCCTTATAGTGTGCTATCAAGAAACCTTCTTTTCCAAGTTCTAAGAACTCAGTTTCTTACTATTCAGGCTTCTGATTAGAGAAACACATTCTCATCTGAAGGAAGAAGACCTTGCTTTGCTGAAGGTAAGGACACATGAAGTGGGAGCTGTGGCTACTTCAGTGGCCTTCAAACAGAGCCATTCTCTGCAGAGTGTTATGGATGCAACCTATTGGAGAAGCAAGTCAGTGTTCGCATCATTCTATCTCAAAGATGTCCAGTCTCTTTACGAGTACTGCTACACCCTGGGACCATTCGTAGCAACGAATGCAGTAGTAGGCGAGGGCTCAGCCACTACATTCCCATGATCCCATAACCTTTTAACCTTTCTCTTGAATACTTTTTATGGGTTGTACGGTCGGCTAAGAAGCCTTCCACATCCTTGTTGATTTGGCGGGTGGTCAATTCTTTCTTGAGAAGCGCCGAGGTTAAAGGTTGTGATGAGGTCCTTTAGTATGGGTTGCAGCCCTGTATACTTTAGCACCTTTGAGTTGATTCAGCCTTCCAAGAGGAACGCTGCGCTCAGTAAGGAAGACGATCTTATTAAAGGCAGAGTAACGGTTCAAGTCGACTTCCTTACCAGGTACTTATTATTTCATTGTTATTGTGGATAACTGATTATATGAAATACGGGATACTTAGCTATCCTTTAGTCTTGTACACTGGTTTTTCACCCACCCCCCTGGGTGTGAATCAGCTACATGATTATCGGGTAAGTTTAATATTGAAAAATGTTATTTTCATTAGTAAAATAAATTTTTGAATATACTTACCCGATAATCATGATTTAATTGACCCACCCTTCCTCCCCATAGAGAACCAGTGGACCGAGGAAAAAGTGAGGTGGCGTCAACAACAAGTACTGTAGTACCTGGCCACAGGTGGCGCTTGTGAGTACACCCCCTTCTAGTATAGTGATAGCTGGCGTATCCCTCCCGTAGAATTCTGTCGGGCAACGGAGTTGACAGCTACATGATTATCGGGTAAGTATATTCAAAAATTTATTTTACTAATGAAAATAACATTTTTCAATATTTAACTTAGCCGGTGATTATATAGCTGCAACTCTGTTGCTCGACAGACAACTCTACGGTAAAAACTCGCCAGCGATCGCTACACAGGTTGCGGGTGTGCCCAACAGCGCCATCTGTCGCCCAGATACCCAGCTCTCAATGTAAACAGAGACACAATTTTCTCTGTTGAGGTGTCGACAAGACGTACTTTACTCGCTGTTGCTAAACTGGAGTTTTTCACATCTATTTGGTGAAGTACTATTTTCTAGTTTTGAGCTTTCGCTATGCAGGTGTTTTATCTTCATCTTAAATCTTGAACTTGTTTTGGATAGATTTAATTATGGTGACAAAGAGAGTATGGACTTTCTTTCACTTTTAAATGGCCGACCCTTCCCTTAGACGGAAGTGTGTTTAGGCTTTTAGTAAATATCACGTTATAAATTATTTATAGATTTTCCTCTATATATTTTATATCTCTCCGCCTTTATTAGGCCTCTTCGATTAACTTTCCATTTATTATAAACATATAAAAATAAATTTTAATGTTTTGTTTATATGTGACCTTTCCTGAGAGTAGTCGGTCCTAACTTGGAAACCGAAGTTAATCAATGTTGAACCCTTTATATCGTAATTAGCTTTTAAAGAGCTAAGGATTTAAAACTTTTTAAATGTAATATTGTATGAAAGAATTTCTTTGATAGTCTTCGTACTGTTTTCAAAGATGAACTAACGTTTAGTTTTTTTATGCTACGCAGTTGTTGACGTTCAGGACGTTCAACATGCGCTCTATTGTTACGATAGAGAGAGAGTGTATCACGGTTTCACTTTGCAGTAAGAGTAAATCGATTCTGACGTTTTGTTCATTCTTTCTTAGCTTAAATGTTTTAAATTCTATTTTTAAGGAACTTTTTATTTGAAAAACCTTTCAGTTTTTTCCTTTAGTCAAATAAAATGTTTTTTTGACAAAATATAATTGGGCTCTTCTCTTAGGTGCGAAATCAATGAGAAAGAGAGAGAGAGATAGAGACGGAGGGAGAGAGAGGAGAGAAAACGTTCCGTTCAAGCGGGTAACGTTGTTCTCGAGTTACTCTCGTCCCTAGTCTCTGTACGGGGAGGAAGGATAAAACGTTTTTAGTTTTTTATTCTCGTCCCCAGGCTATGTGCGGTGAGAGATTGTAAACGTAGTTTATATGAACTAGTGTTTAGTCTCTTTCCCAGCCACTGATTTTATCTTAAAATATGTTTTCTGTTTTTTTTTTTTTTGGCTGGTATTAATGAGTTGACGCAGTGCGTCAACCTCTTGCATTATACGACTGATTTCGCAATTACTACCGTTTAATGAAGGGTAGAATTGCGTGTTTCAGGTAGAAATCAGTAAAAGTTTCGATTTCAGTGAAATAAGTGCAAAACAGAAAATCGAAGTGATAAAGTGATATGCGCAAAGTGTTACAGTGTTGCGTCTGAGGGTTCGTCTGTTCGTGCCTGTCGTTCACCTAGTCCGGGACCTCTTGCATGCTCCCAAGCCCAGGGGAGAAGTAATGTCAAACGACTTATGGGTTCGAGAGGCCTTGATCAACGAACAGACGTTTTCCCTCTATGGTATCGGGTGTATCTTACCAAGATCTCCCCTACCATAAGACGAGAGAGACGTTGTTTCTCCTCGTCATCCGAAGGCTTTTCGCATAAGAAACCTGTCACAAGGTTTCGAAGCCCTTAAGCGAAAGTCAGTCCTTTCAGGACAGGTCCAGCGTCCTGGTTACAACCATTAGGACAGCTCTGACCCTATGCAGTCATCGGATAACTGCTCGCCGCCTAACAAAAGCGTAACACAGACTCCGAGAGTCTTTTTTTTGTTGGCAAAGTGTTGCGGTCACAGACGTTTCCCTCGTCTCTTACCACAACCATTTCCCTTGATCCTTAATGGGTTGTATGGCAAGACATGCAGTATATGCTTGCCTCCCTTATGGAAGACTATTCTGCCGATTAGTCCGTTGAGTCTAGCCGTTTATCTCATCGATATCCTGGCTTTCAGCCAACCTAACGTTCCTTTGTGCTTACTGTTGACGTTGGCGTAGCTTAGTCACGTCAGTCAGGTTGTTTAGAACCACACTCGATACGGTCTCGTGTGGTTTTTCAGCCGCATTTGGACGTTAGGCCACTTGCTGATGCTCCTGTTGACGTTCAAGACGTTCACTAACAATCGGAGTTGACTTGTTTTGACGCTGTGCGTCAACCTCCGCATTCTAGAGTTGTTTTGACTGCTCAGTCTAGGCAGTCAAAGCAGTCTCGAGTGGACGCTGTGCGTCCTCACGCACCTGTTGTGGTTGACAGTTCAGTTGTTGACAGTTCACAGACTGTCAAGCAGTTACATGACGTTGCGTTCTGATCCGCTACTAATGCACCAGTGAGTGTGGACTCTGCTTGTAAAGCATTGCCACCACGGTAGGTCTCTCCCTTGCTTGAGACTCAGCTTTTATCCTGTAGATGAGGAAGTTGCTGTTCCCCCTCCTACTGATATTCCCTTGAGGACTCTGTCAGATGGAGAGGAGCCTAAAGCTGCTTAGCCCCCTATGGACTTTAATTAAATCATGATGATTTTTTTTTTTTAAAGGATCTTTGTCCTGATCTTTTTGTAACTGCTGCTCCTCGTTCGCCTAAACGTCAGAGCTTACACTAGGCCTAGCTACTTCGAAGCCGTTGTTTTTAAGCTAGTGCTCTCTCGCTCTCCTAGAGAGCTTTACGTTGGCTAGGCGACTGGTTTTTCACCAGGAGGAGTTTGGGGGATTCAGCCTTTGCTTTCCCTTCTTTTAAACTGGTTTATAGAGCGAGAGTCTGATATGACACGAGAGAAGTTCTCGGCTTGGGAGTTCATGCCTCTGCCCAGATAGACTTCTCAATTCTCGTAGACTCTCCCTGGCGCCTGGCCAGGAGACGCTCCAAGTTTTTTACAGGTCAACTTCACAGCTGTTTTCGAGCCTTTGAAGTTTTGCTGTACAATTATGTCATGTATAACAAGGCTTTCAGGGATGGTAAGCGGTACCGCCTCAGTCGCTAACCCTGTCTGTTGCCGCACCTGCTCCCGTAGACCCTAAATGGGCTTTGCTGCAAGACATGCAGTCCAAGCTTGCGTCCTTGATAGAGGACTTTAATGCGGAGAAGGTTGCTACCGAACCTTCTGGCCAACAACCTTCCAACCGGTCGGTTGTGCGCCCTGTTGACGCTGAGGTAACCTACTCGCGTCTGCCAGTTGAGGTGGTTCCTCCACCGATGCGACCCAGTGTGGGTTGCCAGCCGCACGTTGACGTTAAGCGACGCTCGGAGGTGGTTGTTGACGTTCAGGACGTTCAACAACCAGCAGAGGTGACTTGTTTTGACGCAGTGCGTCAACCTCAGCAACCCGGTAGGGTGTTGACTGCACAACCCCGACGGTCTAGACAGTCTCGGGTAGACGCTGTGCTTCCTCGCGCACCCATGGTTGTTGACAGTTCACAGAATGTGCAGCAGTTCCATGATGTTGCATCCGGCTCCGTCACGCATGCACCAGTGCGACCGGACTCAGCAAGCTAGACGTTGCCCACTCCGTTGCCGTTTCCTCATCAGTTTTCGGATGAGGAACCCTCTGATGAGGACGTTGCTGAACAACAAGACGATCAGCCCCCAGAATAGATCAAGCCCTGCTATCCATCCAGAAGATGCTGAAGAAGGAACGCTGCTCCGTCAGGCTGTGGATGAGTCTGGTAGGGACGCTGTCATCCGTGGAACAATTTGTGTCTCTAGGAAGACTACACCTCCGTCCTCTTCAATACCATCTAGCTTTTCACTGGAAAAAGGACAAGACGCTAGAAGCGGTCTTGATCCCGGTTTCCGAAAAGATAAAGTCTTGTCTGACTTGGTGGAAGGACAATATCAACCTAAGAGAGGGTCTTCCCCTGGCTGTTCAGACTCCCAACCACGTTCTCTTCTCGGACACATCGGACGTGGGCTGGGGCGCAACACTAGACGGTCGGGAATGCTCAGGACTGTGGAACTCGAGTCAGAGGAGCATGCATATCAACTGCAAGGAGCTGTTGGCAGTACATCTGGCCTTGAAAAGCTTCAAGTCTCTCCTTCGAGGCAAAGTGGTGGAAGTTAACTCGGACATCACCACGGCCTTGGCGTACATCTCCAAACAAGGAGGTACCCGCTCACTGACGTTGTACGAGATCGCAAGGGACCTGCTCATCTGGTCATAAGGTCAAGACATCTCCCCAGTAACGAGGTTCATCCAAGGCGACTTGAACGTCATAGCAGATTGTCTCAGTCGGAAAGGGCAAGTAATTCCAACCGAATGGACCCTCCACAAGGATGTGTGCAAGAGACTTTGGGCCACTTGGGGTAAAACCATCCATAGATCTCTTTGCAGCCTCGCTGACCAAGAGGCTTCCAATCTATTGCTCTCCAGTCCCGGACCCAGCAGCAATACATATAGATGCTTTCCTCCTAGATTGGTCACATCTGGATCTCTACGCATTCCCACCGTTCAAGATTGTCAACAAGGTACTGCAGAAGTTCGCCTCTCACGAAGGGACAAGGTTGACGTTAGTTGCTTCCCTCTGGCCCGCGAGAGAATGGTTCACCGAGATACTTCGATGGTTAGTAGACGTTCCCAGTAGTCTTCCTCTAAAGGTAGACCTACGTCAGCCACACGTAAAGAAGGTACTCCAAAGCCTCCACGCTCTTCGTCTGACTGCCTTCAGACTATCGAAAGACTCTCGAGAGCTAGAGGCTTTTCGAAGGAAGCAGCCAGTGCGATTGCTAGAGCAAGGAGAGCGTCTTCCATTAGAGTCTACCAATCGAAGTGGGAAGTCTTCCGAGACTGGTGCAAGTCAGTTTCTGTATCCTCGACCAGTACCTCTGTAGCTCAAATAGCTGTTTTTCTCTTATACCTGAGAAAAGGACGATCCCTTTCAGCTCCCACTATCAAGGGCTACAGAAGCATGTTGGCATCGGTCTTCCGGCATAGAGGCTTAGATCTTTCCAAACATAAAGATCTGCAAGACCTCCTTAAGTCTTTTGAGACCACCAAGGAGCGTCGTTTGGCTACCCCTGGATGGAATTTAGACGTGGTACTAAGATTCTTCATGTCAGACAGGTTGGAGCCGTTACAATCAGCCTCCCTGAAAGATCTCACTCTTAAGACTCTTTTCCTGGTATGCTTAGCCTCGGTTAAAAGAGTCAGTGAGATTCATGCCTTCAGCAAGAACATCGGATTTTCGTCAGAAAAAGCCACTTGTTCGCTACAACTTGGTTTTCTAGCCAAAAATGAGCTGCCTTCTCGGCCTTGGCCTAAATCTTTCGATATCCCCAGCTTATCGGAGATCGTAGGCAATGAACTAGAAAGAGTCTTATGCCCTGTTAGAGCTCTTAAGTTCTATTTAAAGCGTACTAAACCTTTACAAGGCCAATCTGAAGCTTTATGGTGTTCAGTTAAGAAACCATCCTTGCCTATGTCAAAGAATGCTTGGTCAGACTTTATCAGATTGTTAATACGAGAAGCTCATTCACATCTGAGTGAGGAAGACCGAACTTTGCTTAAGGTGAAGACGCACGAAGTTAGAGCTGTAACAACTTCCGTGGCCTTTAAGCAAAATATATCTCTGCAAAGTATAATGAACGCAACCTATTGGAGAAGCAAGTCAGTGATTGCGTCTTTTTATCTAAAGGATGTCCAGTCTCTTTACGAGGACTGCTACACACTGGGACCATTCGTAGCAGCGAGTGCAGTAGTGGGTGAGGGCTCAACCACTACAATTCCCTAATTCTATACCCTTTTAATCTTTCTCTTGAAATGTTTTTATTGTTGTTCTTTGGGTTGTCCGGAAGGCTAAGAAGCCTTTCGCATCCTGGTTGATTTGGCGGGTGGTCAAAGTCATTTCTTGAGAGCGCCTAGATTAGGGGTTTTGATGAGGTCCTGTTGTATGGGTTGCAACCCTTGATACTTCAGATCCTAGGGGTCGATCAGCATCCTAAGAGGATCGCGAGGCTCCGTAAGGAAGACGTACTTAAAAGGCAGAGTAATTGTTCAAGTCGACTTCCTTACCAGGTACCTATTTATTTTGTTTTTGTTATTTTGATAACTTCTAAAATGAAATAAGAACTCTTAGCTCATAAAAGTGTAAACATATATTGCTGGTCTCTACCCACCCCCCTGGGTGTGAATCAGCTATATAATCACCGGCTAAGTTAAATATTGAAAAATGTTATTTTGATTATAAAATAAATTTTTGAATATACTTACCCGGTGATTATAAATTAAATGACCCTCCCTTCCTCCCCAATAGAGACGCAGTGGGACGAGGAGAAAATTGAGTCTCTGTTTACATTGAGAGCTGGGTATCTGGGCGACAGATGGCGCTGTTGGGCACACCCGCAACCTGTGTAGCGATCGCTGGCGAGTTTTTACCGTAGAGTTGTTTGTCGAGCAACAGAGTTGCAGCTATATAATCACCGGGTAAGTATATTCAAAAATTTATTTTATAATCAAAATAAAATTTTTCTCAAAAAATTATCAAAAATATGAAAAAAAAATTTTTTATAGCATTTTTTTGCAAGGACGTACCGGTACGTCCATGGGGGTAAAGGGATGGTTTTTGTGAAACGTACCAGTACGTCCTTTCGGGGTAAAAGGGTTAAAGGTCTCAGGTTTATATAGCTATAAAAATTGCTAATTACCTCTGGAATTATTTTTATCTTGTTCATCTGTTGTTATTTTCTAAAATAATTTTAATAGCTTTCCTTAAGCCATCCCTTCAGATCAGTACTCTGTTATGACATGCAAAATGACAGAGGTCATCAATCTAGGTTTACAGCGAATGAATTCTGATCTCGTAGAGTGGGGATCTCTTGTCAGTTCATCGACCGGGGAGACCATATCCTTAGTTGATTCAGATCGTCACCTGTATGTCACACATTTCAAGAGCAGAAAATTAGTGAATAATAAAGGTAAGAACTTTTATTTTGTACTTTATATTTTGTAGCTGGAAGTTTGACGAATGTCACTTGTTACTGGTTCTTATTTATTTATTATATAAAAAAAAAATTGTGTAGAAAATGTTTGATTCATTGGTTAGATAATGGTAATGTATGCTTTTAGAAAATTTATATGTCCAACTTGGTGGACAAGTTAGATACTGTCATTAAGAATATTCAAGCCCAAACCAGGAAAGCATCCTTTGGGTGTATTATGAGGGATGTGTAACTGAATTGAGTCTTATTTAGGTACTCCATCTAATATAATTTTTTCCCCTATACAGTAAAGTCTATTTCTTGAAATCAAATGCATTGAATATTTGGAGTCTGTTACATGAACACCTCTAGGCTCAAAAAGAGTGGAAAGGCCATGACCTATTTGGATAAAGACATTGAAAAAGAGAGTCGTGTTTGGCTTGGATCATCAACTTGGGAGAGCAAGAGACATTAGTGATTGGAGAAATATGGCCGAGGCCATTTGAATTACATGGCATTGAAAGTGTTAGGTTGTACATGCTGCTATATATTATATATAGTATTTGGGGTTTGCTACTGAACATGTGAAAGAAGAAGATGATTGTACATGAATTTGAACCTACTAAAGGGGATCATAGAAATAATTCCTCATGTGTATAGTGCCAATACTTAGATGTGATGCTGTATTTCTATAGCATTTATGGATACTGTCATTCCGTTTTCTTACACAATAAGGTACTTTGATATTATTAAGGCAATGATTAGGTGACATTCAGTGTTAATTCCGAAACATATCACTAGATATAAAGATTTTTTTTTATGCAAAGAATTTCTGTTAATGGGTGGTCAAAGTTTTGTACCTTTTTGTTTGTATATTTACTCAATGTGGAAATGAACTTACCATATAAAGTCTATGATTAAAGAAATCAATTCTCACATAGAGGAGCATATATTTTGTTATCAAGCAAGTAATAAGTTCATGATACTTTACCTATGAATTTACACATGAAATCAAGAACAAGAATTAAGTATGCAGGGTAATTTAGTATCCTACAACTGGAACCCATAATCTTCTAAATAAGTTTTATATTAAAAGATCTCTGAATACAAGTAAAAAGATAAATCATAGTATAGGACATGTAAGTTCAAGAATGGAAACCATACCCTGTAGTTTAAGGAAATTTTTATTAATGTGGAACATCTACATACGAACATATCTACATCTGAAGTAAAATTCGAGCAAATTTTTGACTTTACACCCAAATTTTATATCGATACACGAAGTTAGCAATTTTCGTCGTACCAGTTGTATCCGAATTTTTTGACACGCAAAGTACAATTTGAACACGTTCCTACTTTACACCCGAATTTTTTTTAGACACCCGAAGTAAACAATACCCGTGCGCGTAGTTGGTACTCATAGCGCCGGGTGTGTGTTTTATTTCCGCCGATAGAAGGCAGCACTTTGACCTCGGAGGGACCCTCAATTAGCGTGGCTTGGGTCAGTCCTCTGTTCTCGTTGGCTTTGTGCGGTTATGCCCTGTGCGTTCTGCTATTACTGTACTGTTTTAATTGTGATTTTTTACGTGCATCCTTTTACGGTAATTTACATAAATTTTGGGTCCTTAAAGGCTTAGTTTTGCCTTTGGTAGTGGTAGTGGTGAGAAAAGGAAGAAGGAAATTCTTTCTTTAGACGTAAATCAAGAAATTATTGAAAAACATGAGCGTGGCGTCCGCATGAGTGAACTTGCTAAAGAATATGGCCGTAATATGTCGACGATCTTGACAATCCTGAAACAGAAGGAAGCCATTAAAGCAGTGAAACCTTCTAAGGGGATCACAATCCTGAAACAGAAGGAAGCCATTAAAGTAGTGAAACCTTCTAAGGGGATCACCATCATTTCAAAACGCCGTAGCCCTATCATAGAAGAGATGGAACGACTTCTGCTAATCTGGATCAAGGACAGAGAGATTGTTGGCGACACCATCACCGAAACCATCATCTGCGAGAAGGCGTACGCCATCTTCACGGACTTGAAGGAGGAGAGCTCTGGGGGTGATGCTGGGGAGAGTTCGACCGAACCTTCCTCAGACGATTTCAAGGTATCTCGTGGCTGGTTTGAGAAATTTAAGAAACGGTCCGGGATTCATTCAGTTGTTCGCCACGGAGAGGCTGCAGCTGACTTTGTCAAGAACTTTGAAAGGATCGTGCTGGAAGAATGCTACGTAGAACAGCAAGTGTTTGTGATGAAACCGGGCTGTTATGGAAGATGCCCAGTCGAACCTACATCACCGCCGAAGAGAAGAAATTGCCTGGGCATAAGCCAATGAAGGATCGGTGGACTCTTGCCCTATGTGCCAACGCTAGCGAGGACTTTAAAATCAAGCCCTTACTGGTTTACCATTCTGAGAACCCTAGGGCCTTTAAGGCACACAACGTGGATAAGGACCAGCTTCATGTTTTCTGGCGATCCAACTCGAAGGCCTGGGGCACTAGGCAGTTCTTTGTGCAATGGGTTAACCAAGATTTCGGCCCTTCTGTGAAGAAGTATCTTCATGAGCAGAAGTTGCCTTTAAAGTGCCTGCTATGCCTTGACAATGCAACCGCTCTCCCGCTTTCCCCCCCCCCCCTCCCCCGGACTTGAAGATGATATCTTCAATGAATTCAAGTTCATAAAGGTGATGTATCTTCCACCGAATACCACCTCTATCCTCCAGCCTATGGACCGGCAAGTCATCTCGAATTTCAAGAAGCTCTACACCAAGCACCTATTCAAGCAGTGCTTTAATGTCACGGAAAGCACAAACTTAACTTTGCGTGAATTTTAGAAGAGCCACTTCAACATCGTGCACTGCTTGAAGATCATAGATCAGGCTTGGGTGGGATTAACTCGACGGACCCTCAATTCTGCCTGGAAGAAGCTGTGACCTGATGCAGTTTCTCCCCGAGATTTCGAAGGTTTTGACCCTGAACCTGATCCCGTGGTGGGTGCAGCGGAAGACGTAGAGGAAATCGTCTCCCTTGGCAAGTCCATGGGTCTGGAGGTTGACGCAGATGACATCACAGAACTCGTCGCCGAACATCACGACGAACTTAACCACAGAGGAGCTCAAAGAACTCCATGCTGTCTGAGCACATGAGTGATGACGAGGAAGGGATCGAGGAGGTAGAATATGTGTTAGGTTCGGCGCAAATAAAAGAGGTGTTAGGAAAATATCAAGACGTGGTCGACTTCATTGACAAATACCACCCCAAAAAATTTGAGGTTTGTCGTGTAGTTGCGCAGTTCATGATGTTTGCCTAACTCACTTTGGAAACATTTTGAAAAGCCGTACCAAGCAACTATCTATCGATAGCTTTTTTAAAAAAACTACGAAGCGAACTCGTAATGAAGAGGATGGAAGTGGTTCAAAGAAAACGGCAAAGAGTGAAGCGAAAGAAATTCAATCTATTTTAAGTGGAGAGAGTGAAAGTGATTAAAATTAATCATCAAAAAGAAAGAAAGAAAATGTAGAAAAAAATATAAAATATAAAAAAATAAATAAGCTAAGTTATGTTAAAGTTCACTTAGTGTAAGTTAGAATACGTTACGGTAGTGTACGTTTATCGTAGTTAACCTCTCTACCTCCTTGCGGCCCGTCTATCTCCTCTCTGCGTAGCAAGACCAATAACACCTGCGCTGGAGTTTCTAAGGTAAAGTGACGCTAAAAACCTGTTTCTTATTTATCATTTTTTGATAATTATTCTTTTTTTCATGTCTATTATCTAATTTAGTGTGCATCATCTCATGGGTAGTTATGTGTAGTAATTTATTAAGGAGTTATCATAGGTTTTTGGGCTCAACCACGGATTAATCCTATTTCAATGTATTCTTATGGGAAGATTTGTTTCGACATCCGAACATTTTCTACATCCGAAGTCGGTTGTGGAACGGATAAAATTCGTATGTAGAGCTTCCACTGTATATATCTAGTTGTATATGCTACCCCATTATAAATGGTATGCAGTATCCCCATAGTGTTCTGTCTGTTACAGTATGCCACAGTAGTCTATACAGTACTGGTTCCATACTATTTGATCTGACCGATGAATTTTGATTTTATTCCACAGAATTTTTTTCAACCTTGTCTAGTCACCTTTCCAGGAATTTGTAGATTTCCCAAAGTTGCACAAGAATAATGAAGTATTTACTTTTTTTTCTATGTTATATCTGTTTATATTCTATTAATCTGCCAGCTGCTGTCGTAATTTACTAAGTAGATGTTTACTCTTAAGGTAACTTGTTCATACTTTTTCAGATACTGCCTAAATTCGTTTTTTTATTTGTTGAATTACATGTTTCATACATGTTTCAGGGAGTGTGTGCAGAAAGAGATTGGATCTACGGCAGATAATATGGCCTTCAAATTTTCAGCCATCAAGAATTACTCGGATTTCTTTGGCTTTGTCAGATACACTGTTATCTGTCTTTTGCATGATTAGAGATGAAAATACAGGTGAGCACTGTACTGGCCTACTTATCTTTCTCTACTATAAAATGCTAATTTGGAGAGTAATATTGCTGATTTATGAATGTAAGTTTTTACGTTTAGATTATTATTCTTGTCTACTAATATATATTTTCTCAATAGTACGTTTGATTCTACAGTATTTTATTTTCAGAGGTTCACCACTATTTGACCTTTGATGTAAACACCAAATATTTGAACAGCCATCATGTGTTTACCGAAACAACGGTCATAGTTCCTGGATTACACCACAACATACCCGACCTTTTCATTACAAGTGAAGGCGTTGCAGCACTCATGGATGAGGTTTGTATGAATACAACATATGATATTGTTGAGCAAGAATAAGTATAGCCTTTGAAGTAGCTTGTATTGCTAGTTAAAAATTTTGAACATTAATAACTTCATTTTCAATTCAACTTGAGATTCATAGTGCCGGTTCTATAGACAGCATACAGTACAACTTAAGTGTTTGTGAATGTTACTGACAGGAATGGTATAGGTAAATCCAATTTTTCAGGTGAAAGAGGCTTATAATTCAAGCATTTATGGGGTTCAGATTGTGGCTCCTTGAATTTTAGTGTGAGAGGAATTTTGCTAGATGTAAAAGAGTGGCTTATGCATCGATAATTTTAAAGTTGTGATAAAAATCCTTGATTGTTTAGATTACCGGTAATTGAGGTAATCTTTCCAAAAATTTCAAGAGAAACATTGCCATCGCATCATCATTATTAATATCTTATATCAGGTTTTCTCACCCATGGGGCTTGATGTGAAAACAGTTCACTCTGCTCAATTTTTTTTTCTTACTACATGAATTCCCTTTTGGGCCCTTTTCCATAACTCAATGTGCCTTCTTACCATTCATCGCTGTGTTACTTCCATAGCTATTACTTTTGTGATTTGTTGGTGTGGGAGTTTTTATAATGGTCTTTAAAAATCCAGATTCATTGATGGACATTTCGGAGTAGAGCACTGTAATGTTTATCTTTTTTTGTCAAAGAAAGTTTCCAGTCTGTGAGATGTTTATTTTAACCATGGAACTTATTATTTTCCATGCACTGTATTCTAATGAACATGAGAAAAAGTTTAGTTACATTTAACAGTAACATTGTTAATACAATATGACTACTTATGTATGGTGTTACCTAATGACACTGACTAGTACAATATCAAATTTTTTTCAACTTATTAATTATAGAGTTTGATATCATCCTTCAAATCTGTGTTAAACCTGTATTTTTTCAGGATGTGTCTGTAAGTAGCATTGATTCTGAAGTTGACTTGGGAGAGATGTTGACTGCTTTGGAGGAAAGTTTGAAGGAGCAAAATATTGCAAAAGTGACAGAAGTAAAGGCTATGGTTGAACAAGGTATGGAAATATTGCAGTTTATGGATATTTTTGAAAGATAACCAAAATATGTTCTAAAGTTAGCTTGTAATTGGTTCTTGTGTGAGAAGCATTAAGGGTTGATTCACACTACTCATACTCCGGATAGAAAGGTTGGTAGCGTCGCGGATTTCTATTGCAGAGGTCCCGAGTTCGGTCCCCCGAATACCGTGAGACCTTCTACCGGGGGTTACTCCCAGGGTGGCACCTGGGGGTGATGTTAGAGGGGACTAGTGATAGTCCCTGCTGGCTAATGGTCGCCCGAGGAGAACGATGTAAATCGTCTCAGTGGAGACCTAAAACCCGCAACTTTAACTTTTTACCTTTTAACTATCGGTCTAGTCGCGCTCCAGTCTAGCTCCGGTCATGATAGAAAAAAATCAACTGTACACTAACAGGCTAAAGTTCACCGTGTAAATACATTTCCTAGTATCACTGAACAATATTCCCATACAATTATGCTTTTTCCTTATATTTCTAATTTTGCCAAGACGCTGATCAGACCGAGAGCGAGAGTGTGAACACCCCAGTACCTAGAGCAAACCGAGACGGGAACGTGACCGTACCGATAGTGTGAATCAACAAGTGTTACTGTATCTGTCCTCAGCCTTAGTATCATCTGTTAAAAGTGTGTTCTATCTCCTAAGAATCTGGAAAATTTCCAACTTAGCCCAGTTATCTCATTAGTGTAATTGTAACGCTGAAGACAAATAAACACTTTGCGCCATCCTTAAAAGTACTAGATATCTTGACTCCTTAGTCTGGTTAAACTTTCATTTAGTCAGAATAGGAGTAGATATAAAATTAGTAGAAAGAAGACATAGGGAGGTCCAGAACATTAAGTATAAATGGCAAAGAAGAATATCTATTCCAAATATGAATTAAGACAGAGATAATATGTCTAGACCTATAAAGTGAAAATCTGACTAAAACTAAATATGCTGATAAAGTGGAGAGATGATTTCTCAAAAGTCTCAGTAAGTCGAGCCTTTGCTCTTGATGTATTATTACTTATTCATCGTAGAATTATTTAGAATATTTTAGCTTAATTATTTGAATTACAGTATTCAGAAAAAATGCACAGATTTTTTGGGATGACTTTCTTTAGATGCTCTTTAATGTTTTGCTTTAATTACCTCTGCTAAAGTTGGAAGGAGGTTATGTTTTACCCCTTGTTTGTGTGTTTGTTTGTGAACAGCTTCCTGGCCACGATTTTAATCTTAGAGTAATAAAAATTGCAGGGATTAACTGTCATATAAATAGCCTAAAATCATTAAATTTTTTAAAGTCAAGGTCAAGGTCATGGTCAAGCAAAATGTCCAATTCCCGTAATCACCCATATGTTTGGACATCGCTGTCACGGAGACTTCAAACTTGGTTCATATTTGAGTGTATGAATATCCATGCCAATTAATACATGTTAAGGTCAAAGGTCAAGGTCGAGAAATAAGCTGCTGCGGCGGAGGTCTGCACTCTACTAAGTGTCCCTCTAGTTGTATGATGCAACAAGACCAGCTAATGGGGTTTCTTGATCCCTATAATTCTTAATTTTTTATTTTATATGCGTTGTTAGTTATGCCCAACTTCCTATTCTCTCATTTTGATGAGGTAGTGTTTAGTCTTAATAAACCCTTTGTGGGCTATAAGTAGAAATTCATAGATTTCCCCTAAGAGATAATTGCCTTGCTGCTAGGTGTGACTAATATTTAAAATTGAACTAGAATTTCTAGACATTTTCCCAATTGGAAGTCTTGTCTATAACTTCTTTACTTTGCCCTTGTTTATTTGTCAAACATTTTATGTTTATGGAGAATACTTTACTACATGCTTTATTTATAAAGAACAGTCAAAAGACACCTTAAAGTATAGTGTGTGTAGATAGTCTAAAAGCAGAATTTGACCATTTTAAATTTGGTAAAATCTGTAACTGGAACCAGAGGTCTTATCGTTTCTATATACGTTATCTTTATAACATGCAGTACCTGTTTGTTGACATCAGTTATCACTAAATGGGCTTGCAAGGCAGTACACCTCTGGTTAAGCTGCTAGAGCTTGTAGTTCCTCAGATTAAATGTGTAAGAATAGTTATTGAATAAAAGAGATGACATTTTATAAAACCTAATATCTCAGGAGAACATTGTTCTGCGGCACTTTGAAAGTTTTAGGCTCTTGTTGATTAATTCTTCAGCTTTTTTTTGTATACTTCTTGACTTCACTTGTAATAGAATTAGGAATTCTGATAATGGCTAAATGTAATAATGAATATATTTTGTTTCTGAAAGAAATTTTGTCCACTCATCCATGAGGGATCCAAATATCACTAAGCACCAGTTCTCATGTTGTTCTTTCTATTAAGCATAATAGTAAAAGATATCCTTTCTATCTTGCTGTTCAGAGGGCATGAAATTCAGATTTACAGGTATCAAAATCTTCCATCTTCTCAAAGACTTAACATGCCTGTACTCTTCCTATTTTTTTGAGAATCACAATAATTTCTATAGATGTATATATATGTATTTTGGAATTATGCTTGGAGTTTAGCATCTTATATTCTCTTTATAATTAAATGCACCATTTCCTCTCCCACAAAAAATGGTTGATGCTTTTGACTTTTGACTTGACTATTTTCTGCCTTTTGGCTGGGAAAGAAGAGAAGTCTGTGGTTTTTACTTAATTTTTGTTTTTCAGTGTGAAATAGGGTTATCTTTATCATGGATTACATTTCTCATGGTGTTTGCTCTGAGAGTCATTCTGTTCTTTAGTGCCATGCTTTCTTGAATACCGTTCTCTCTTGAATGAGGTTTAGGTTTAGGATGTATTTCAGAGTCCGTTTGATTGCAAGGCAGTCAGTTGATGGTACTTTTATTTGATATTAACCCTTCTACCCCCAATGGACGTACTGGTATGTTTTACAAAACTCATCCCTTAACCCTCATGGATGTACGGGTACGTTGTTGGAAAAAACTACTATTTGCATTTTTATTTGCATATTTTTCATAACTTTATGAGAAACTTCATGCATTTTTCCAAATAATGAGACCAACCTGACCTCTCTATGACCAAAATTAAGGCTGTCAGCGCAATCTAAAAAAATATATAGCAAAACGTGCTTGAAAAAGGAAAACGCTCGGGTGTTAAGGGTTGGAAAGTTCCAAATAGCATTGGGGGTAAAAGGGTTTATGAAATTGAAAGACGATAAAGTCCACTGTTGGATTGTGATGTTCCAAAAATAAGATTACATTGAAGTTTTATTATTCCTTTGCCATGGATATTTAGGAAATAGCCTACATGACTCAATTCTAGAATGTAGAAAATTTAAATCCACTTTTATAATTTAACATATTTCATATAAGTGCTATTTTCATCTAAGCAAATCAGAAGTTTGTTAAAATTTTGTCCATTTTAATTTTATCCATTCAATAAAATTTTAAGATATATGAAAACCAAAAACTTTTGGGCAAGTTGAAAACGTTAGTTCAATGGTGTGGTTAAACAACTTATCAGATGATAATTAGAACTCTATTTACCTTTAGTACATTAACCCTTTTACCCCCAATGGAGGTACTGGTATATTTCACAAAACTCATCCCTTCACCCCCATGGACGTACTAGTACGTCCTTGCAAAAAACTGCTATTTACATTTTTTTTTTGCATATTTTTGATAACTTATGAGAAACTTCAGGTATTTTCCAAAAGAATGAGACCAACCTGACCTCTCTATGACAAAAATTAAGGCTGTTAGAGCAATTTAAAATATTTATATTGCAAAATGTGCTTGGGAAAAAAAAACGCCTGGGGGGTTAAGGGTTAGAAAGTTCCAAATAGCCTGGGGGTTAAAGGGTTGAGAATTCTTTTAGATATTTGCTGTTGAGGTCAGTGTTTGCCCTTCAAATACTGTACTGCAATATAGGTTAATTGCTTTTGTAAGAGTATCCTAATTCTTGGTTGATTTCATCTTGGCTTATTATCTTGTATACTTGAACAAGCAAAATTTGTCTACCAAATAATTGTGTATTGGCATTCAAAATTAGTTTTATTGTTCTTATGATTCAAACATTCATGATTTCTTTAACATTTATTTTCTCCCCTTTTAGGGCTTAGTGTATTTCTTTCTTCATGTAATCACCAAGAGGGATGGGTTGGATTAGCTGAAATGCGTGCGCAGCAGTATGGCAAACTTGCCGATGTAATCCTTAGATACATTACGGATTATGCGCAAAATGCAGATTCATACTCTTTGGCATTGGCAATAAAGAATATGGCTGAACATCATTTCATGGTAAGCAGTTCTAAAAAACATGAAGTGTTATGTGTGGAGAATTTTTTTCATAGATTCTCATGTGTATGCAGTATTTTATCGTACCTCACATATGAAATTAAATAAGTACAGTATATGTATACAATATCACCTTATGTAGAATAATCTTGTGTGCATTGTTATCAGTTTTAATGCTATACTTAACCTTAAGATATTTTATATTAAATATTTATTACTTCTCATATGATTTATTTTTTTATTTTCTTTTGTCACTGTAATTTTTCCCTGTTGGAGCCCTTGTGTTTACAGCATCCAGTTTTTCCAACTTGGGTTGTAGTTTAGATAGTAGTAGTAACAATAATAGTTCTTTTAATAACTGACAACTTATTTGACATTTCAGAATGTCCAAGAAGAGATGGCTAATGTGCTTCATTATGTCGATAATGAAAGCATATCACAGATGGTTTTGCAGATGAAAGAGCAGGTTAGACACCAGATGTTTTTGACAGATTGTACAGCATATTGTAAGAAAATCTTTTTCATGTTTATATGGCCTATTTAACAAGATATTAGGCTATACTGTAATACTTTATATCCCACAGGTGTCGTTCTATCTTCGGAGTGTAGAACAGCTTCAACTTCCAGAGGAAGGTGCAGATAATAAGGGGTTATCAGAACAGTACCTAGTGAGTATACAATTATGCTTTTGATTTAGAACTAATTTACTTTCAATAGTACATCAAGTTGCTTTTATTTATATTCAGTGATCTAAAGTAATTTCAGCTAAAGTTACAGTATAACACCACCATCCATGGTTTTAATACACCATTTTAGATTGAGGCCCTGTTAAATCATATTTGTCTCAATCCCTGAGTTTCTTGTTCATTGTCCAAGTTTATATATTGCTATACTTTTCCTTGATTAGTTTATGGTTTGTTGATATCAATTGAGGATATTGGGTTTGCTGCCATTTTAAAGGTGAGCAGTAGTACTTAAATATATTATTTTTCAATATTTAACTTAGCCGGTGATTATATAAGCTGCAGCTCTGCTGCTCGACAGAAAACTCTACGGAAAAAATCCGCCAGCGATCGCTATGCAGGAAGGGGGTGTACTTCAACAGCGCCATCTGTCGTGCAGGTACTCAGTACTCATTGTAAACAAAGAACTCAATTTTCTCTCTGTCGTGCTACCGGCAAGACCTACTAATTCGCTATTGCTAACTGGATTTGTTTTCACAACTATGTGGTGAAGTACACTATTCTAGTTTTGAGCTTTCGCTGTGCAGGCTTTCTCTTCAATAAATCCTTACATTCTTTTTTTGATATCGGTTTATTTGTTGATGACTTTGGATAGTTTTTGAATTCCCCTTTGACCAATTCAAAATGGCTGACCCTTCTCAAGTCCCAAAGTTCAGAAAGTGTAATGCTAGGGACTGTTCAAGGCGTCTTCCGAAGGCCTCTATCGATCCTCACACCGTTTGTTCCAATTGTCGGGATAAAACCTGTCAATTGGAAGATCGATGTGAGGAATGCGTTGGGCTTTCGGAATTCGATTTTATCGAATTCCAAAAATATACACGTAGGCTAGAGAGAGATAGAGTCAGGAGAAGTTCATCTCGATCTGTTGATTTTTCCTCTCCTCATGCCCCACAACCTATTCCTTCCCCTGTAGTGGTTGCTCCTGATCCCCCTTCTGGCACTCAGGAACCTTCGTTGGCTGACATGATGCGTGCCATCCAAGCTCTGGGTGAGAGAGTTGAGTCTCTGGCTAGTGACCGTAACCAGCTCATGGCGGACGTCAAGGAGCTGAAGTGTAAGAGTGCAGTGGGAAGTGGTAAAGTGAGTGATAGTGTTGTGGATAGTGTTGCGCTTGAGGGTTTGTCTGTTCGTGCCTGTCGTCCTAATCCGGGACCTATTGCAAGCTCCCAAGTCCAGGGGAGAAGCAATGTCGTACGACCAAAGGGTTCGAGAGGCTTTAATCAGCGAACAGACGTTCCCTCCGTGGTTTCGGGCGTATCTAACCAAGATCACCCCACCCACACAAAGACGAGTGAGCCCATTTATTCCTCGTCTGCGGAAGAGGTTTCTCGTAAGAAATCATGGACCATGGTCTCACGACCTCTTAAGCGCAAGTCGGTCCCTTCCGCGCAAGTCCAACGGCCCAGTTGTAGCCACTGGGTCAGTTCGGACTCGCTGCAGTCTTCCGATGACTGCTCACCTCCTAAGAGAGGCAAAGCGGTACCGCCTCAGGCAGTCACACCGTCTGTCGCCGCACCTGCTCCTGCAGACCCTAAGTGGTCTTTGCTGCAGACCATGCAGTACCAGTTAACGTCACTGATGCAGGACTTTCGTGCGGAGAAGGTTGCTGCTGCACCAGCCTCTGGCCTACAACCAACCACACACTCTGTTGTGCGTCCTGTGGACGCTGAGGCGACCTTCTTGCGCACTCCAGCTGAGAGAGTCCCGCCACCCATGCGTTCCAGTGTTCCCTGCCAGCCGCATGTTGACGTTCAGCGACGCACGGAACCTTCCGTTGACGTTCGCGAGGTACAACAACCATCAGAGTTGTTTTGTTTTGACGCGGTGCGTCAACCTCCGCAACCCAGTGTGGTTGCCTCTGCTCTCCCACATCAGGCTAGACAGTCTGGAGTAGACACTGTGCGTCCCCGCGCTGCTATGGTTGTTGCCAGCTCACAGACTGGGCAACAGTTCCATGACGTTGCGTCCGGTTCAGTCACGCGTGCACCCGTGCGACCGGACTCAGCTAACCATCCGATACCTACTCCATTGCCGCTTCCTCCTCAATACTCGGATGATGGACTCTCTGATGATGACGATGCGGCACACGTTGATGAACCACATTCGGACCTTGACGAGCCCAAGTCCTCGCAACACTCTTTGGACTTTAGAAAAGTTCTTGCTCTGTTCAAAGAGATGTTTCCGGACCAGTTTGTGTCTGTGGCTCCGCGCTCTCCTCCGTCAGAGTTTGCCTTAGGTACGCAGTCATCCTCGCCTGCCTTTACTAGACTCGTACTCGCACGCTCGTCCAAGAGAGCTTTACGAGTATTAGGAGAATGGATGCAGTCCAAAAAGAGTCTAGGGAAGACAGCCTTTACGTTTCCACCTGCTAGACTCTCTTCCAGATCGAGCGTCTGGTATGCCACGGGAGAAGTTCTCGGCTTGGGAGTTCCTGCCTCTGCCCAGGGCGACTTCTCAAGTCTTGTAGACTCTCCCCGCAGGCTAGCCATGAGACGCTCTAAGATATGCTGGTCTCCTTCGGACCTAGACCATCTGTTGAAAGGGATTTATAGAGCCTTCGAGGTCTTCAACTTCTTAGACTGGTGTCTGGGAGCTTTGAGCAGGAAGATCTCCCCGACTGAGAAGGAATCTTCCTTGCTCATCATGTCCTGCATGGACAAGGCCATACGTGACGGGTCTAGTGAGCTTGCTGCTTCGTTCGTTTCCGGAGTCCTCAAGAAGCGTGAGAACCTTTGCTCTTTCCTGTCAGCGGGAGTGACACCGTGTCAAAGATCCGAACTTCTGTTTGCTCCTCTTTCTAAGTGCCTTTTCCCAGAGGACTTGATTAAGGAGATTGCTGCTTCTTTGATACAGAAGGACACACATGACCTGGTTGCGTCCTCTGCCCGCAAAGCCACCCCTTTCCCTACCTTGTCTGCTAGACCAAGGATGGACACTCCAGCGTCCCGATTTATTCCGCCCTTTCGTGGCAGAGCCTCCAGCAGAGGAGGTGCTCGTGCCGAAGGGAGACGTGGGAAGAAGAAAGGAACCAAGTCCTTTAAAGGCAGAGTCTGACTGCCAACTTCTTCAGACAGCAGTGGGAGCCAGACTCAAGAACTTCTGGCAGACCTGGGAGAAGAGAGGCGCAGATGCACAATCTGTGAGGTTGCTCAGAGAGGGGTACAAGATCCCGTTTGTACGAAAACCCCCTCTAGCAACGTCTCCCATCGATCTCTCTCCCAGGTACAGGGAGGAAGACAAGAGACGAGCATTGAAACAGGAGGTGTCTCTCTTACTAGAAAAGGGAGCGGTAGTCAAAGTCCTGGACCATCAAACCCCGGGCTTCTACAACCGTCTCTTCTTAGTACCCAAGAAGACAGGAGGGTGGAGGCCGGTGCTAGATGTCAGTGCGCTGAATGTCTTTGTCACAAAGCAGACGTTCTCCATGGAGACCACAAAGTCCGTTCTAGCAGCGGTCAGAAGGGAAGACTGGATGGTCTCTTTAGACCTAAGGGACGCATACTTCCATGTCCCCATCCACCCAGACTCCCAACCTTTCCTGAGATTTGTTTACGAAAAGGTTGTCTACCAGTTTCAAGCCCTGTGCTTTGGCCTAAGCACAGCTCCTCTTGTGTTTACGAGGCTGATGAGGAATGTAGCCAAATTCCTTCATTTAGCGGACATCAGAGCCTCCCTCTATTTGGACGACTGGCTTCTAAGAGCTTCTTCCAGTCGTCGCTGTCTGAAGGATCTAAAGTGGACTCTAGATCTGACCAAGGAATTGGGTCTCCTTGTCAATATGGAAAAGTCTCAAGTGGTCTCATCCCAAACTATTATGTATTTAGGGATGGAGATTCACAGTCTAGCTTTTCGGGCTTTTCCGTCGGCCCCCAGAACAAGTCAAGCCCAGTTATGCATCCAGAACATGCTGAAGAAGGAACGATGTTCAGTCAGACAGTGGATGAGTCTGATAGGGACGCTATCATCCCTGGAACAGTTCATATCGTTAGGAAGACTACACCTCCGTCCTCTTCAATTTCACCTAGCTGTTTACTGTACTGGAAAAAGGACAGGACGCTAGAAGCGGTCTCGATCCCCATTTCCGAGAAGATGAAGTCTGCCCTGATTTGGTGGAAGGACAGTATCAGTCTCAGAGAGGGTCTGCCCCTGGCTGTTCAGACTCCCAACCACGTTCTCTTCTCGGACGCATCGGACATGGGCTGGGGCGCGACATTAGATGGTCGGGAATGCTCGGGAACTTGGGACTCGAGTCAAAAGACAATGCATATCAACTGCAAGGAGCTACTGGCAGTTCATCTGGCCTTGAAAAGCTTCAAGTCTCTCCTTCAAGGCAAAGTGGTGGAGGTGAACTCGGACAACACCACGGCTTTGGCGTACATCTCCAAGCAAGGAGGGACCCACTCTATGACGTTGTACGAGATCGCAAGGGACCTCCTCACCTGGTCAAAAGATCTAAACATTTCTCTAGTAACGAGGTTCATCCAAGGCAACTTGAATGTCATGGCAGATTGCCTCAGTCGGAAGGGACAAATCATTCCAACAGAATGGACCCTACACAAGGATGTGTGCAAGAGACTTTGGGCCACATGGGGCCAGCCTACCATAGATCTCTTCGCGACCTCGATGACCAAGAGGCTCCCAATATATTGCTCACCAATCCCGGACCCAGCAGCAGTTCATATAGATGCCTTTCTCCTAGATTGGTCACATCTAGACCTATATGCATTCCCCCCGTTCAAGATTGTCAACAAGGTACTGCAGAAGTTCGCCTCTCACGAAGGGACAAGGTTGACGTTAGTTGCTCCCCTCTGGGCCGCGAGAGAATGGTTCACCGAGGTACTTCGATGGCTAGTGGACATTCCCAGAACTCTTCCCCTAAGGGTGGACCTTCTACGTCAGCCACACGTAAAGAAGGTACACCAAGGCCTCCACGCTCTTCGTTTGACTGCCTTCAGACTATCGAAAGACTCTCGAGAGCTAGAGGCTTTTCGAAGGAGGCAGCCAGGGCGATTGCTAGAGCAAGGAGGACATCCACCCTTAGAGTCTACCAATCGAAGTGGGAAGTATTCCGGAACTGGTGCAAATCAGTATCTGTATCCTCGACCAGTACCTCTGTAACTCAAATAGCTGACTTCCTTTTATACCTGAGGAAAGAACGATCTCTTTCAGCTCCCACTATCAAGGGTTACAGAAGCATGTTGGCATCAGTCTTCCGTCACAGAGGCTTAGATCTTTCCAACAACAAAGATCTACAGGACCTCCTTAAGTCTTTTGAGACCACGAAGGAGCGTCGTTTGGCTACACCTGGTTGGAATTTAGACGTGGTACTAAGATTCCTCATGTCAGAAAGGTTCGAGCCTCTACAATCAGCCTCCTTTAAAGATCTCACTTTAAAGACTCTTTTCCTGGTTTGCTTAGCCACAGCTAAAAGAGTCAGTGAGATTCACGCCTTCAGCAGGAACATCGGATTTTCATCTGAAACGGCTACATGTTCTCTACAACTTGGTTTTCTAGCCAAAAACGAGCTACCCTCTCGTCCTTGGCCGAAATCGTTCGATATTCCAAGCCTATCGAATATGGTTGGAAATGAACTAGAAAGAGTCTTATGCCCTGTGAGAGCTCTTAAGTTCTATTTAAGACGAACTAAACCTTTACGAGGACAGTCAGAAGCTTTATGGTGTTCAGTTAAGAAACCATCTTTGCCTATGTCAAAGAATGCTTTATCCTATTTTATCAGACTGTTAATACGAGAAGCTCATTCACATCTGAGTGAGGAAGACCAAGCTTTGCTGAAGGTAAGGACACATGAAGTTAGAGCTGTCGCAACTTCAGTGGCCTTTAAACAAAATAGATCTCTGCGAAGTATAATGGACGCAACCTATTGGAGAAGCAAGTCAGTGTTCGCGTCTTTTTATCTTAAAGATGTCCAGTCTCTTTACGAGAACTGCTACACCCTGGGACCATTCGTAGCAGCGAGTGCAGTAGGGGGTAGGGCTCAACCACTACAATCCCCTAATTCCATAACCTTTTTAATCTTTCTCTTGAAATGTTTTTATTGTTGTTTTTGGGTTGTCCGGAAGGCTAAGAAGCCTTTCGCATCCTGGTTGATTTGGCGGGTGGTCAAATTCTTTTCTTGAGAAGCGCCTAGATTAGAGGTTTTGATGAGGTCCTGTGGTATGGGTTGCAACCCTTCATACTTCAGATCCTAGGGGTCGCTCAGCATCCTAAGAGGATCGCGAGGCTCCGTAAGGAAGACGTACTTAAAAAGGCAGAGTAATTATTCAAGTCGACTTCCTTACCAGGTACTTATTTATTTTGTTTTTGTTATTTTGATAACTTCTAAAATGAAATAAAAAAATCCTTAGCTCATAATAATGTAAACATTTATTGCTGGTCTCTACCCACCCCCCTGGGTGTGAATCAGCTTATATAATCACCGGCTAAGTTAAATATTGAAAAATGTAATTTTGATTATAAAATAAATTTTTGAATATACTTACCCGGTGATTATATATTAAAGGACCCTCCCTTCCTCCCCAATAGAGACGCAGTGGACCGAGGAGAAAATTGAGTTCTTTGTTTACAATGAGTACTGAGTACCTGCACGACAGATGGCGCTGTTGAAGTACACCCCCTTCCTGCATAGCGATCGCTGGCGGATTTTTTCCGTAGAGTTTTCTGTCGAGCAGCAGAGCTGCAGCTTATATAATCACCGGGTAAGTATATTCAAAAATTTATTTTATAATCAAAATAACATTTTGAGAAAAGTGTAGTATTTCTAATTAACAGGAAAATATATATACTATATTTGAAAGTTGAAGTTAACAATAAAAAGATATATACTTTATTATTAAAATAATATTTGTCAAAAATAAAGTACTTTACTGTGACTTAATTTCTTATACCCAAGAGAACTGTTAGATTGGCTTTCAAATAATACATCTTTTTCAATATTAAACTTACCCGATAATCATGTAGCTGTCAACTCCGTTGCCCGACAGAATTCTATGGAGGGATACGCCAGCTATCACAATACTAGAAGGGGGTGTATTTACCAGCGCCACCTGTGGCCAGGTACTCAAGTACTTCTTGTTGACACCTCCTCAATTATTCCTCTGTCGTGCTTCCGGCAAGACGTTCTGGGATACGCTTATGTTCTTGGAGTATTTTCACGACTTTGGTGAAGTATTTCTCTTTGATTTCGGCTGTCGCTTTACTGGAAACTTCTATATTAGCTTAGTTAGCTTTTGGAATTAATTTGATTAATTATGGTGACGAGAGAGTATGAACTCTCGTTCACCTTTCATGGCCGACCCTTCCCTTAGACGGAAGTGTTGGTGTCTAAGAGAGTATAGACTCTCTTTCTTAATTTTGCTTAACAAAAGTTATAGATTTATTTTATATCTCTCCGCCTCTTATAGGCCTCTTCGATTAACTTCCTTTTATTATAAACTCATTAAAATTAATTTTTATATTTGTTTATATTCGACCTTCCTAATAGTAGGCGGTCTGTTACCGAAGTTAATAAACTTTGAGCCCGTCATTTCGGTTTTACCTGTTAACATATTATGCTATTTCCGCCACAGAGTTTGAAAGATTTTCTTTGACAGTCTCGTACTGTTTTCAAAGTTGAACTAACGTTTTGTTTTGTCTCTGCAGTTGTTGACGTTCAGAACGTTCAACTTGCACTCTATCGTTACGATAGAGAAAGAATGTTCACGGTTTCACGTTGCAGTAAGAGTAACCGTGTCTAGCGTTTTGTTCATTCTTTCTTAACTTAATGGTTTTGATCCTAATAAAGGAACTTTTCAGTTTTTTCCTTTAACAATAATATGTTTTAACGATATATATGATTGGGCTCTTCTCTCAGGTTCTAAGTCAAGAGAGAGAGAGAGAGAGAGAGATAGAGACGGAGGGAGAAAGAGGATAAACGTTTCATTCAAGCCTGCCAGGCGTACGAGTAACGTCGTTATCGTTTTTTGCTCTTCTCCCTAGTCTCTTTAGGGGAAGAAACTAAACGTTTCTAGAGTGATCTAGTGTTTAGTCTCTTTCCAACCACTGAATTATCTTTCATTAGATTTTTCTGTTACATTGTAATTCTGTTTTCGCAATTACTAACTTTGAGAAAGGATAGAATTGCGTATTTCAGGTACAAACCACTTAAAGTTTCGAGTTCAGTGAAATAAGTGCAAACAGAAATCAAAGTGATAAGTGATTAGTGCGTGAGGGTACTTTTGTGCGCGCCAGTCGTCCTCCCAGTCCGGGACCTCTTGCAAGCTCCCAAGCCCAGGGGAGAAGCAATGTCGAAGGGCATAAGGGTTCAGCAGGCCTTGATCGGCGCACAGAAGTATTCTCGGTGGTTGTGGGCGTGTCTTACCGAGACCGTCACTCCCACCCGCAGACGATTGAGCCCTTATTTTGCTCGTCTGCAGAAGAGATTAGGGGAGAAAATAAAGGCAGAGTTACGCTGGTCTCAGGTCTCAAGACCTCTTAAACGTTAAGTCCAGACCTATGCCAGACGTACGAAGTTAAAGTTCACAACCCGAATGCAGTCATTGGGTTAGCTCTGACTCTCCTCAGTCATCAGTTGATTACACTCCGCCTAAGAGGAGTAAGGTTCTGCCACAACAGTCTCTGCTGTTAAGGCTTTACCTCAGCAGAACTTAGTGTCTGCCGACCCCAAGTTAACTCTACTGCAGTCCATACAGTCACAACTTTCGGTCTTGATGCGTGAGTGTCGGGCTGAGAGTGTTGCGCCTCCGCCTCCGCCTACACTCCCCCCCCCCCCCGCCTATGATCGCTCCGCCTGATCACAGTACCACCTGCCAGGCGTACGATGTTGTGAAATCTACTACAGTCCATGCAAGCACAGCTTTCGGACTTGATGCATGAGTGTCGGGCTGAGAGTGTTGCTCCTCCGCCTCCGCCTACACTCCCTCCACCTACACTCGCTCCGCCTGATCACAGTACCATCTGCCAGGCGTACGATGTTGTGGACTCTACTACAGTCCATGCAAGCACAGCTTTCGGACTTGATGCGTGAGTGTCGGGCTGAGAGTGTTGCTCCTCCGCCACCGCCTACACTCCCTCCACCTACACTCGCTCCGCCTGATCGCAGTACCACCTGCCAGCAGTTCCACCTGCCAGGCGTACGATGTTGTGCCACGTGCTGAGTTTGCTGTTCCCTGTGGTGTTCAGCCTCCGCCTTCCTTAAGGCAACCTTTACATTGGGATCAGGAGGATTATACCTCTCTTCCTCCGCCTCCACTTGCTGCTCCACCAGTGATGCAACACTCGGTTGAGGTACAACAACCTCTCCCGTCCATGAGTCAGTCTCCTCAGCTCTCGCTGCAGCGAGCTCAACCCTCCACAAGGCAAGCACCACAACACCTTAGCCTTGCGCCTCAGGAGCCTCAGCTTGCGAGACATTTACCTTGTTCTGCGCAGCCTCTTCCTCATCGCGCTCCGCTCACACCACAGGAACTGGAACTTGCTACTCCGCTTCCGCCAACCGCTCAGCAAGCGCAACCCTTGGGTTCAACCACTCATGCTAGGAGTCAGCCTCCTCCACCCATGCGCCTTCCTTCTGCTTGTCTTTTATTCAGCCTTTGCAGACTGAGCCTCAGGTGTTCCCTCATCGGAGTCTTGAAGAGGAAACCACAACTATTGTTGTTCCAGCTCGTTCTGACTCTGCTGTTCAGCATACCTTACCTCCATTTTCATACCATGGTTTAAACCCCATGCAAGCATGCATAAAGCACTCTAGCACTGGTCATGGAATTTCTGAGAAATGTTAAACGCCATGCACACGCTCTGCTTTCCTTACAGCAGGCTCTGCTTACAGCAGGCTCTGCTTACTACATGCTCAGCATACAGCATGCTCTGCATTCAGCATGCTCTGCATACAACAGGCTCTGCATACAGCATGCTCTGCATTCAGCATGCTCTGCATACAACATGCTCTACATACAGCATGCTCTGCATACAGCATACTCTGCATACATCATGCTCTGCATACAGCATACTCTGCATACATCATGCTCTGCATTCCTTACCGCATGCTTCTCAACACATCTTGGGTTGTTGCCAACTCACTAGACTGTCAAGCAGTTTCATAACGTTGCCTTCTAGTCTGCTGCTTTTGCACCAGTGAACCCTCACTCAGAGAACTTAGCTTTTCTAGGATAAGGTCCCTGTAGATGAGAAAGTTCTTTTCTCCCTCCTTCTGATATTCCCTTGAGGACTCTGTCATTTGGAGGGAGCCTTTAGCTGCATAACCTCTTATGGACTTTTATTTAAGCATAACATGCTTACAGGGAAGGTAATGGTTCCACTTCAGCCGCTAATCCCGTCTGTTACCAACACCTGCTCCCATAGACCTTGAGCTGTGTTGCATGACATGCAGTCCAAGCTTAGTCCTTGTTAGAGAATTTTTTGTTTACGGAGTCAATGTGTCACGGGGAAGACGTTCAACAACCAACAGAAGGGACTACTTGTGACGCAGTGCGGCAACCTCAGCAACCCGTTAAGGAGTTGTCTGTACGACCCAGACAGTCTAGACAGATTCGGGTTGTCACTGTACTTCCTCGCTTGCCCATGATTGACAGTTTACAGACTGTGCAGCAGTATCATGATCTTGTGTCCGGCTCCGTCAGACGACTGGCTTTTAAGAGCTCCCACAAGTCGTCGCTGTCTGGAGATTTTCAAATGGACTATGGATCTGACCAAGGAACTGGGCCTCCTGGTCAATTTTGAGGAGTCTCAGCTCGTTCCATCCCAGACCATTGTCTCCTTGGGTATGGATCTTCAGAGTCGAGCTTTTCGGACTTGTCCGTCGGCCCCAAGGATCTTCCAAGCCCTAGAATGCATCCAGAGCATGCTGAGAAGGAACCGATGCTTAGTCAGGCAGTGGATGAGTCTAACAGGGACACTTTCATCGCTGGCCCTGTTCATCGAGTTAGGGAGACTCCACCTCCGCCCCCTTCAGTTTCATCTAGCTGCTCACTGGATAAAGGACATGACGCTAGAGACGGGCTCAGTTCCTGTTTCCGAAGAGATGAGGTCTACTCTAACGTGGTGGAAGAACAGCATTCTTCTCAAGGAAGGTCTACCATTGGCTGTTCAGACCCCCGACCACCGTCTCTTCTCGGACGCATCGGACACGGGCTGGGGTGCGACACTGGACGGACAGGAATGCTCGGGAACATGGAATCAGGAGCAAAGGACACTTCACATCTATTGCAAGGAGTTGTTGGCAGTTCATCTGGCCTTGATAAACTTCAAGTCCCTCCAGCTTAACAAGGTGGTGGAGGTGAACTCCGACTACACCACAGCCTTGGCTTACATCTCCAAGCAGGGAGGGACTCATTCGAGGAAGTTGTTCGAGATCGCAAGGGACCTCCTCATTTGGTCAAAAGATCGAAAGCTCACGCTGGTAACGAGGCTCATTCAGGGCGATATGAATGTCATGGCAGATCGCCTCAGCCGGAAGGGTCAGGTCTTCCCCACAGAGTGGACCCTTCACAAGAATGTTTGCAGCAGACTTTGGGCCCTGTGGGGTCAGCCAACCATAGATCTATTCGCTACCTCGATGACCAAGAGGCTCCTCTTGTATTGTTCTCCGATTCCAGACCCAGCAGCAGTTCGCGTGGATGCCTTTCTGCTGGATTGGTCCCATCTCGACCTGTATGCATTCCCGCCGTTCAAGATTGTCAACAGGGTACTTCAGAAGTTCGCCTCTCACAAAGGGACACGGCTGACGTTGGTTGCTCCCCTCTGGCCCGCGAGAGAATGGTTCACCGAGGTACTGCAATGGCTGGTCGACGTTCCCAGGACTCTTTTGTGGACCTTCTGCGTCAACCTCACGTAAAGAAGGTACACCCAAACCTCCACGCTCTTCGTCTGACTGCCTTCAGACTATCGAAAGACTCTCAAGAGCTAGAGGCTTTTCGAAGGAGGCAGCCAGAGCGATTGCCAGAGCAAGGACGACATCCACTCTCAGAGTCTATCAGTCTTTATGGGAAGTCTTCCGATGCTGGTGCAAGGCCAATGCAGTTTCCTCAACCAGTACCACTGTAACCCAGATTGCTGACTTCCTGTTACATCTAAGGAACGTAAGATCCCTATCAGCTCCTACGATCAAGGGTTACAGAAGTATGTTGGCAGCGGTTTTCCGCCACAGAGGCTTGGATCTTTCCTCCAACAAAGATCTACAGGACCTCCTTAGGTCTTTTGAGACCTCAAAGGAACGTCGGTTGTCCACTCCAGGCTGGAATCTAGACGTGGTCCTAAGGTTCCTAATGTCATCAGGATTTGAACCGCTCCAATCAGCCTCTTTTAAGGACCTCACATTAAAAACTCTTTTCCTCGTGTGCTTAGCAACAGGTAAAAGAGTAAGTGAGATCCACGCCTTCAGCAGGAACATAGGTTTCACATCTGAAACGGCTACATGTTCCTTGCAGCTCGGTTTTTTGGCTAAAAACGAGCTTCCTTCCCGTCCTTGGCCTAAGTCGTTCGAGATCCCAAGCCTGTCCAACATGGTGGGGAACGAACTGGAGAGAGTACTTTGCCCAGTTAGAGCTCTTAAGTACTATCTAAGAAGGTCAAAACCATTACGAGGACAATCAGAAGCCTTATGGTGTGCTATCAAGAAGCCTTCTCTACCAATGTCTAAGAACTCAGTTTCTTACTACATCAGGCTTCTGATTAGAGAAGCAAATTCTCATCTGAAGGAAGAAGACCTTGCTTTGCTGAAGGTAAGGACACATGAAGTGAGAGCTGTGGCTACTTCAGTGGCCTTCAAACAGAACCATTCTCTGCAGAGTGTTATGGATGCAACCTATTGGAGAAGCAAGTCAGTGTTCGCATCATGCTATCTCAAAGATGTCCAGTCTCTTTACGAGTACTGCTACACCCTGGGTCCATTCGTAGCAACGAATGCAATAGTAGGCGAGGGCTCAGCCACTACATTCCCATAATCCCATAACTTTTTAACCTTTCTCTTGAATACTTTTTATGGGTTGTACGGTCGGCTAAGAAGCCTTCCACATCCTTGTTGATTTGGCGGGTGGTCAATTCTTTCTTGAGAAGCGCCAAGGTTAAAGGTTGTGATGAGGTCCTTTAGTATGGGTTGCAGCCCTGTATACTTTAGCACCTTTGAGTTGATTCAGCCTCCCAAGAGGAACGCTGCGCTCAGTAAGGAAGACGATCTTATTAAAGGCAGAGTAACGGTTCAAGTCGACTTCCTTACCAGGTACTTATTATTTCATTGTTATTGTGGATAACTGATTATATGAAATACGGGATACTTAGCTATCCTTTAGTCTTGTACACTGGTTTTTCACCCACCCCCCTGGGTGTGAATCAGCTACATGATTATCGGGTAAGTTTAATATTGAAAAATGTTATTTTTATTAATAAAATAAATTTTTGAATATACTTACCCGATAATCATGATTTAATCGACCCTCCCTTCCTCCCCATAGAGAACCAGTGGACCGAGGAATAATTGAGGAGGTGTCAACAAGAAGTACTTGAGTACCTGGCCACAGGTGGCGCTGGTAAATACACCCCCTTCTAGTATTGTGATAGCTGGCGTATCCCTCCATAGAATTCTGTCGGGCAACGGAGTTGACAGCTACATGATTATCGGGTAAGTATATTCAAAAATTTATTTTATTAATAAAAATAACATATTTTATAATTGTTTTTGGAAAATGGGGTCACTGTATGAGTATAGGTATCTATCTTTAAAGATTGATGCATTTTATTGTTATTCTGTAGACTACTATATTTCTGTTAAGTTCTGAAAATAAATTTGCACTACTGTAAAAGTTCATTCAACTTTTTATCCACAGGCTTGGGGTGACAAACCGGTAAAGGTGATTTTGGAAGATGCATTAAACAAGAAGTGTGTAGAAGCAGCAGAATCATACCTTCAGCTGAAACCATGGGTTTATGGTACTGTCACCACCGATGAAATCATAACTGCATGTATCGATATGGCCCGTGAGGTGGCCCGTGATGGATCACATAATATATTAGTTAACATGGTTAGTCAATAGATGTTTATGTCAGATTTTAAAGGCTATTATTGAACTTGATACTGTTTCCCCTTTTGAATTTACAATTATTTACAGGTAGATATGAGACTGTTATTGATGATCTGACCACCACAAAATTGCTGGTCGTTTTTTGAGATTCATGGCTAAGCAAAGCTATTTTTTCTTGTTTAAGTGAGGACTGTTATCTCTGTTAAGAATTTTAAAATGTCTATGATATGAAAAATATGGATTTACCCCATTTATTTACTTCGAAACAGTTCTAAGTATTAATATATACACCAGGAACACTTCTTATTTCCTTCAATAGAATGTTGTGCTACAGTAAATGGTTACCACCCTCCCCTAATATAATTGTTTTCCAAACCCTGTAACATTGCAGGCAGTTCAAAAGTGAAGACTATCTCCTTTGCAGACTCATTCCTAGGTACTCAATCCAGAACACTTCTGTTAGCGACTATCCTGTTAAACCTGAAAAGCCTTTAATTGCCATGGTTGATGGAGTGTTATCTTCTTATTCCACTTCCTGTAAAAGGCAAGCTCTAGTCAAGTAATTCAATGGGCGTTCTTTGGCAGAAATACATTTCTTCTCCACAAATTGCTATTTTGCAGATGTAGAAGATGGGTATGCTGTGAAACCAATATTTTAAGATTGAAATATTTTTTCAGTGCAAACGTAAAAGACAGTAAAAAAACAAATTTTGTGTCCAGTTTCTCAGTGCTACTTGTTTGCAGCTATAGCCTAAACTATTTGAGAATTTACACTCGCCTGCATTAAACCCAGGCTCTAATGGGCAAGTTCTTTGAAGGCTTCTTGAAGATCGTCATTGTTGACTATTATGAATGGTTGGTTTGTATTGAAAACGAGATTAAACTAGAATGGATTGTATTTCTGACAAAAGATTACCATCACAGAATCACTTTTACTTATTAATGTTTATTCATATAAGCCAGTATTCAAGGGAAAAGAGACTTATATCAATCTCTGGATAGATTATTGTAACTGTTCTTTTATTTTCTCAGGATGATTGTTACAATGAAAAGCTGAAAAGGATACTAAACTCTAGTGATGATTTGTTTGTGTTGGAAGTACTAGGAGATGCAATGAGGAAACGAGGAAATCTAAGTCGTGTTGAGAGTATGGCTGTGGATTTGGTTTCTGTTATTCATAGGACTCGTTCTGACCTCTTGACCCTTCCTCCTCAGTAAGTAAAATTTTTTATTATTTATTTAATGATTTAATTTCCTTAATAAAGTAGCTTTGTTGTCATTCGAGCTAGGTTATACCGAAGTGCTTTTGTTATCTATATAGTTTTGTGTATAGAATAGAATTTATGCAAGAAATGATTTATATTTTTTAAACACTATCAATGTTTTTGGGTATTATTATTGCAGTTGTAACGTTTTGTAGTATTTTAAATGATTTTACATGAATACAAGCCATCGTCCTTCATTAGGAGAATGATTTCAGTGAAGTTGGAACTCGGTCGTTAAAAAACAAGGTTTATGTACCTGTAGTTACTGGCGGATGGTAGGTAAGCCCCTCCCCCTTGACAGCACATTGAGCTACCACTTTAATTTCAGCTGCAGAGCAGTACGCATGTACCTTTTTGCTTGATGAAGCTTGGCTGTTTTTTCTAACCTATTGTTCTTTGTGATTTTAGATTGCCTTTGTTTGGAATGGTGGAATGGAGAATCCATGCTTAGGCATGCCAGCCTGCTCTATTAAACCAGGCTGAAATTGTTGTTGGTTCATGAGTAGGCAGGATGCAGATCCCATGCTTTGTACCTTTTTTGCAAGTAGCATGAGTGGACTGTGGTTACCTTTGCAATGGCCTGATTATGGCAGAAGGAGGCAGAAGCCTAAGAGAAACTCTTCAGCCCTCTGGTGTACAAACTGCTGCATTTTCTTTGGCTTCCTCTAGAGCTGAGGCTTCCGGAGAAAAATCGAAGGAGGAAGGGGACTCCAATTTGTCCTCGGGGAGGTGGATTATACAGGATTTATCACCTTTTCCCATTGAAGGTGATATTCCCTGTTCACCTCCTTGAAGTTATCTCACTGCTGTATGCAACCAATTTTTTTAAATTGACCATATATTTCTGACTTCATACCCTGTTTAGATATAGGCTCCTCTATGACTGTCTGTCGTCTCAACAAAAACCTAGCCTATCACCTTAAAAATTTTCCTAGTTTGTTAGGTGGACAGGAGTCATCACTTCTATAATTTTACAGGTCCAAGTTTTTTGATATCCCAGGATTTTAAACCAACCAGCTTGGTTGTAAGAACTTTCTCCCTCCAAAGGATAAGTTTCCTATTAAAGGATGAAGGTTTTTATTTGTGTATAAACAAATTAAAAAGTTTCTTAAAGAAATTTGTATCATCCCAAATATACAAACCTTGGGTCCTTTAAATTTACACTTTCCTTGTCAACCCCTTTGCATGTCCTAGATGATCAAAGTGGCTACCTAGTGTGCTGGCAAGGGGTTACCTGCCAGCAGCATATTAACTGCCGACACCTCATAAATTTTAACAGTAGAGTTCCAACTTTGCTAGAATCATACGCCTATTAGACTCAGGTTTTTATAGTTTTGAAAAATACAATAAATAGATCGAAAAATACAAGTTACTTTTTTAAAAATTGTGATTTTTCTCCTCTCTTTTCTTAGAGTATGGACAGAATTAGTGCGCCATGGAGATGCATCTGCTGATAATGTTGTTGGTCCTATAACTGTTGGACAGGTTGCTCAATGGACACCTCTCGCTATGATGCTGGTGATGACAGACCTATATGTGTGCACATCAGGTGGGTCTCATGTGTATGAAGTTCTAATGATCTTGTAAACAACTGAATATTTTCTTAAAGAAGTACAAACTAAACTATTTCATACTTGCTTAGTGAAACTGAGAATTGTTATAATTTGTTGGTGAAAAAATAATAGTATAAGATGAACTATTTGAAGGGCAGTTGCCTGAGGAATTTGTAAGTGGAAGTTAATCTTGGGACTTAATGGTTTATAGATGTAGTCCTTGTAGATACTTTTAAACTGGCATCCATTTTCTCTTGCTTTTATGAAACTGTCACTAAGATTTTATTCCATGTCAGAAATAGTAATATGGGTCCATGGTAATAAGTGAACAACAAAAATTATATAATTATTAATAGCCTTAGTAGTTCCCATTCAGGCAAGTTAAAGATTGGATCTCTTCTACCTTGGGTATCGAGCTCATTGGTATTGTATCCATATCTAAGTATTTTATATGTATTATCGCTTATGTACATTACCGTCCTCAAAGTTCTTTGTATTGTACTCATCCCAGCAATAAATAGTATTATTTTTGCCATGTATTAACAATACATTTTTTATGTTCAGATGGTGTTTATCCAGATTCTTGTCAGTTTCTCTGGCATGAGAAACGGTTTACAGTAGTCTACAGCATTTTGATATAAGACTAAAGTTTTGTCTTTATTTGTTATCTTCAGTTTTAGTTTTATTTATTGGGAACAAGAGATAGATACAAAAGTTAGGCAACTAAATAAGGAGATACTAATGTACACGGTTGAAAATTATAAGACAGAAGGCATAGCAATTTTTCATTTCAGTGTACCAGGAATGGTAGTTCATGTTTATGGTTGTATTTTTTGGCGTTTTTTTTTTTAAGAAGTGGTTTTGAATTGAATGCTGTCATTTGACATGAAGGCCTGTCTCATGACTTCAAGGACTTATTCTTTTAAACTGGAACTAAGTTAAGTACCACAGGGGAGCAAAGAATTATTTTGTTCATAAAAGGTACTATTGTATCTGCTATTTCCAGTCATAATTATGTGCATTATTAAGGTGTATTTTAGATAGGGTAATCTACTTAAAGCAGTAGCAAGTTGATATTTTGTGTATTTTAAGAGTATTCTTTTAGAAATCCTTATACTGTTTAATAATAAATTACTTAGACTTTGAATGAGGTTAATGATTGCTATCTTTAATCCTTAAGCTTTTAAAATGTATGACCTTAAATGTCAAAGTTTAGTAATTTTACGGTATCTGTGATCTTTTCTCCAACCTTGTAGGTACATACATATTGCTTTTCCATTTACTTATAGCACATGATTATTATTAGCTTTTTTATGCATTCAGTTATATATTTATTGGAAGTAAGTAGTTTTCAATACTTTTTTTTTTCTACAGATGCAAGTATCCTGGACTCTGTCGATACTGATGTTCAGTGGCAGTATCTTCTTCACCAGTGTGACGTAAAGAATCTTAAACGATGGATCATCAAGGAGTTTGGTGATGACATGGCTTTTCTTGAGAAAGATTATAGTTCCTGGCAATATGCAGAACAAATATGGACAGATCCTCTTTTTAGATCATATAAGAATAAGGGTAGTGAATCAATACCCGAGACCAAGAAATCAGACAAGGGAAGAGAATCTGCTGCATCATCAGATCCAAAAAACATTGATTTTAATATGCTAATGGGACCACAGTATGCAAGTGACTTGGATTCATCTCCCACCTCACAGGACAAGGTTTCTTTACATTCCGTTTCAATGTCTGCCTATGAAGGTGACACTTGGAGCTTGCAGAGCTTTGATGTGACAGATCGATCGGACATAACTTGGTCAGAGGATTTGTTTAAACCAATAACACAAAATATGGTTGACTTACTTGTGATTGCTGGCACACCCTTCGCTGAAATGATGCAAAACCTGCTGGCCAATTTTGGTGTATTCACAACAAATGAGAAGAAAAATGCACAAAAGATGATGAGAAGATTGTTAATATCAGGTGCTTTAGGAAGACTGACAAGCATGGGTGGCGGTCACCAGTGTCAGATGTCACAAAATGATATACATAAAACCGTTCTGGCATATTTAGGGAATAAAAACCTCTTACTGCCTGCTTATGACTACATCAAGAAATTTTCCTTACAAGAAGAAATATCTTCAAATCCTGACAGTTTTGGGGTATCTCCGTGGATTTCGGTTATTTCGGCCTTCATGAAGCTTGGGGAAGAAAGATCCAAAGAAGTTATATATGATTTAAGTTTAAAGAATCTCTCCCTTCTCAGTGACAAATGCCAGAAGGCTTCTGATTTAGAATTTCCTGCATTCCTGACAATGCTGTTTGCACCATCAAAGGCTCTGGAAGATTTCTTGGAACATGAAGAAAAAGGCCATGATTCAACAAATGATGAAATATCTGCCCTTTGCAACATTCTTTCAAAGTTTTCCCTTACTCCTAGACAAATAGCAATGAATCTCGCTAATAAGTATCCTTACTTGAAGAAGGTACTATCTAGTACTGAGAGCACAATTTCTGCTGATGTGACAGTGTACGACTTATTAAATGACAACGTTCCTTATGACTTGAGTAGGCTCTTCACATGGCAGCCCGAAAACAGGTACGTGGAGTATATATTTCTTGCTATTTTTATTTAATTGCATTAGTGATATTTGTTTTATGTTGTAGAAATTAGTTGAATTATGTATACCTTAACATCATAAGAAATCGTATTTAATGGTATAGAGCTAAAATTTACAGTACAGCAATGACATAACTAGATCACTGAAATTATTCAGTTAATCTTTTGTTTGCAGACATGGGTATGATTCAACAGCAGCAATGCCAACATTTTCTGACAAAGAGTTAATGAAGAATTATGGCCTCTTGCATTCCCTTGACTTCATGTATTACCTTCGAGATGCAAGACCCAGCTATGCTTGTGCTGCTCTGGTCACAAGTTTGGGAATCAACGATAAAAAGTGAGTGCCTTATATGTAATACGGTAAGAGATATTCAGTTTATGTAGATTACCTCCAGTAAGGTAGGTCCTCTTCAAAGTCGGCCAAATAACTCTAGTTTTTTAAATATTTAACTTAGCCGGTGAATATATAATAGCTGCTGCTCCAGGGGCTCGACAGAAAACACACACAAAAACTCGCGAGCGATCGCTATGAAGGTTGCGGGTGTGCCCACCAGCGCCAACTATCGGCCAGATACCGCATATACATGTAAACAGACCCAATTTTTCCTCTGTCGGCCTTAACGACAAGACGTATCAATACTCGCTGTATAACTTGGAGTTTTCTCAACATATTTGGTGAAGTACTTCCTTTTGGTTTGAGCTTTCGCAGTGCAGGTGTTTTATCTTCAACTTAAATCTTTTTTGGATAGATTTAATTTTTGATGACTTTGGATTGTTTTTTTGGACTTTCTTTGACTTTTAAATGGCCGACCCTTCCCTTAGTACGGAAGTGTGTTTTAGGCTATTAGCAATTATCTTATCACGTTATGAATTAATTATAGATTTTCCTCTATATATTTTATATCTCAACCGCCTTTATTAGGCCTCTTCGATTAGCTTTCCATTTATAATAAACATCAAGATAAATTTTAATGATTTGTTTATATGCGACCTTTCCTGAGAGTAGGCGGTCCTAACTTGGAAACCGAAGTTAAACAACGTTGAGCCCTTTCAATCGTAAATAACTTTTACAGAGCAAATGATTTAAAACTTATTAAATGAATATTTTTTAGTAAATATTTTATGAAAGATTTTCTTTGAATAGTCTTCGTACTGTTTCAAAGATGAACTAACGTTTAGTTTATTTATGCTACGCAGTTTGCGCTCTATCGTTACGATAGAGAGAGAGAATATCACGGTTTCACTTTGCAGAAAGAGTAAATCGATTCTGACGTTTTGTTCATTCTTCTTTCAAAGCTTAAATGTTTTAAATACTATTTTAAAGGAACTTTTTAATTGAAAAACCTTTCAGTTTTTTTTCCTTTGGTCAAATAACCTGTTTATTGACGAAAGGTAAGTGGGCTCTTCTCTTCGGTGCGAAATCGAGAGAGAGAGAGAGAGAGAGAGAGAGAGAGAGAGAGAGAGAGAGAGAGAGAGAGAGAGAGAGAGAGAGAGAGAGAGAGAGAGTAAATCGATTCTGACGTTTTGTTCATTCTTCTTTCAAAGCTTAAATGTTTTAAATACTATTTTAAAGGAACTTTTTAATTGAAAAACCTTTCAGTTTTTTTTCCTTTGGTCAAATAACCTGTTTATTGACGAAAGGTAAGTGGGCTCTTCTCTTTGGTGCGAAATCAAGAGAGAGAGAGAGAGAGAGAGAGAGAGAGAGAGAGAGAGAGAGAGAGAGAGCGCGCGTTCCGATCTTTATTCTCATCCCAAGCGAGTAACGTTGTTCTCGAGTCAGCTTTTTACTCTCGTCCCTAGTCTCTGTACGGGGAGAAAGGATAAAACGTTTTTAGTTTTTATTCTCGTCCCAAGGCACTGTACAGTGAGAGATTGAAAACGTAGTTTTGAATGAACTAGTGTTTAGTCTCCTTCCCAGCCACTGATCTTTTTATCTTAAAATATGTTTACGGTTTTTTGCTTGTATTAATGTGCTTACATTATATGACTGATTTCGCAATTATAACCTTTTGATGAGGGTAGAATTGCGTGCTTCAGGTAGAAATCAGTTTTATTCATACCTAATGTGAATTGTTAAAAAATTCGATTTCAGTGAAATAAGTGCAAAACAGAAAATCGTAGTGATAAAGTGATATTGCGCAAAGTGTTATCAGTGTTGCGACCGAGGGTTCGTCTGTTCGTGCGTGTCGTTCGCCTAGTCCGAGACCTCTTGCAAGCTCCCAAGCCCAGGGGAGAAGTAATGTCGTACGACTTATGGGTTCGAGAGGCCTTGATCAGCGAACAGACGTTTTCCCTCTATGGTATCAGGCGTATCTCACCAAGATCGCCCCTACCATAAGACGAGAGAGACGATTTTCTCCTCGTCATCCGAAGGCTTTTCGCATAAGAAACCGTGGAACAAGGTTTCGAGGCCCTTTAAGCGAAAGTCAGTCCTTTCAGGACAGGTCCAGCGTCCTGGTTTTAACCATTAGGACAGCTCTGACCCTATGCAGTCATCGGAAGACTGCTCGCCGCCTAAACAAAAGCATAACACAGGCTCCGAGAGTCTTTTTGTAGGCAAGGTTTTGCAGTCACAGACGTTACCCTCGTCTCTTACCGCAACCATTCCCGTTGATCCTAAATGGGTTGTACGGCAAGACATGCAGAATAAGCTTGCCTCTCTTATGAAGGACTATTCTGCCGATAAGGTTCACGTTGAGCCTAGCCGTTTATCTCATCGAGATCCTGGCCTTCAGCCGCCCAAACGAACCTTTGTGCGTCCTGTTGACGTTGGCGTAGCTAAGCACGTCAGTCACGATATGTAGAGCCTCACTCGATGCGGTGTCGTGTTGATTTTCAGCCGCATTTGGACGTTAGGCCACTTACTAATGCTCCTGTTGACGTTCAGGACGTTCGCCAACCATCGGAGTTGACTTGTTTTGACGCTGAGCGTCAACCACCGCAGTCTAGAGTTGTTTTGACTGCTCAGACTAGGCAGTCAAAACAGTCTCGAGTGGACGCCGAGCGTCCTCACGCACCTGTTGTTGTTGACAGTTCACAGACTGTTAAGCAGTTACATGACGTTGCGTCCTGGTCCGCTACTAATGCACCAGTGCGTGTGGACTCTGCTTTTCAAGCATTGCCACCACGGCAGGTCTCTCCCTTTGCTTGAGACTTGGCTATTGTCGGACAAGGTTCCTTCAGATGAGGAAGTTGCTGTTCCCCCTCCTACTGATATTCCCTTGAGGACTCTGTCAGACGGAGAGGACCCTAAAGCTGCTCAGCCCTCTCTGGACTTTAAATAAATCATGCTGATTTTTAAGGATCTTTGTCCGGACCATTTTGTAACTGCTGCTCCTCGTTCGCCTAAACGTCAGAGTTTACACTAGGCCTAGCTACTTCGAAGCCGTTGTTTTCTAAGCTAGTGCTCTCTCGCTCTTCTAAGAGAGCTTTACGTTTGCTAGGCTACTGGTTTATCACCAGGAGGAGTTTGGGGGAGACAGCCTTTGCTTTCCCTACTTTTAAGCTGGCTTATAGAGCGAGAGTCTGATATGACACGGGAGAAGTTCTCGGCTTGGGAGTTCCTGCCTCTGCCCAGATAGACTTCTCAAACCTCATAGACTCTCCCTGGCGCCTGGCCATGAGACGCTCCAAGATTTTATGGTCGACTTCAGAGCTAGACCATCTCCTGTTAGGAGTTTTTTCGAGCGTTTGAAGTTTTGCTGTACATTATGTCATGCATAAACAAGGCTTTCAGGGATGGCTCCAATGATCTGACAGCGACATTCTCTGCAGGAACAAGTCCCTCAGGGATGGCTCCAATGATCTGGCAGCCATGTTCACTGCAGGAGTACGTAAGAGGCAAGTGCGCTCAATGTGTTCATTGTCAAGACAATATTCACGATGAAGTCTACCAGGCTGTCTTGACAGCATTAATGGAAGGCGACTGGATGGTCTCTCTCGACCTTCAGGAGGCATACTTCCACATTCCTATACACCCGGATTCCCAACCGTTTCTGAGGTTTGTTTACAGGAATGTGGGGTACCAGTTTCGAGCCCTGTGCTGTGGCCTCAGTCCTGCTCCTCTCGTGTTTACGAGGCTCATGAGGAATGTGGCAAAATCCCTCCATCTATCGGGGATCCGAGCCTCCCTGTACTTGGACGACTGGCTTCTCAGAGCATCGTCCAGTCTTCGCTGTCTGCAGGATCTACATTGGACATTGAGTCTGGCCAGGGAGTTGGGACTTTTGGTCAACCTAAAAGTCCCAACTGATCCCATCCCAGATTATTCTATATTTGGGGATGGAGATTCGCAGTCCAGTTTTTTCGGACTTTTCCGTCTGCCACCGAATAGAACAAGCCCTGCTCGAAGTCCAACTAATGCTGAAAAGAAAACGTTTGTTCAGTCAGGAGTTGGAACAGTCTCGTAGGGACTCTCTCATCCCTGGAGCAGTTTGTCTCACTAGGGAGACTACACCTTCTGCCTCTCCTGTTCCATCTAGCCTCTCAGTGGAACTAGGACAAGACGTTAGAGACGGTATCATTCCCAGTCTCCGAACCAGTAAAGGCATGCCTGAAATGGTGGGACAGCAATATCAGTCTGAGAGAGGGACTATCCCTAGCAGTCAAGAACCCAAACCACGTGTTGTTCTCAGACGCGTCGGATTTGGGTTGGGGTGCGACCCTGGACGGTCGGGAATGCTCGGGTCTGTGGACCTCAAGTCAGAAGAGCATGCACATCAACGGCAAGGAGCTATTACCAGTCCACTTGGCCTTGATGATATTCGAAAGCTTCTTCTAAACTAAGTGGTAGAGGTCAACTCAGACAACACCACAGCTTTGGCGTACATCTCCAAGCAAGGAGGCACACACTCCTTCACGCTGCTCGAGATCGCAAGGGACCTTCTCTTATGGTCAAGAAATCGAGGCATCTCCCTGTTGACGAGATTCATCCAGGGGGACTTGAACGTCTTGGCAGACTGTCTCAGTCGGAGGGGTCAGGTGATACCCACGGAATGGACCCTCCACAAGGACGTGGACAAGAGTCTTTGGGCTACTTGGGGTCAACCCACCATAGACCTCTTTGCCTCCTCGTTGACCAAAAGGTTACCAATCTATTGCTCTCCAGTCCTAGATACAGAAGCAATCCACATAGACGCGTTTCTACTGGATTGGTCTCTTCTGGACTTATATGCATTCCCACCATTCAAGATGGTCAACAAGGTACTGCAGAAGTTCGCCTCTCACGAAGGGACAAGGTTGACGTTGGTTGCTACCCTCTGGCCCGCGAGAGAGTGGTTCACCGAGGTACTTCAATGGCTGGTAGACTTTCCAAGAAGTCTTCCTCTAAGGGTAGATCTGTTACGTCAGCCCCACGTAAAGAATGTCCATCAAAGCCTCCCCGCTCTTCGTCTGATTTCCTTCAGACTATCGAAAGACTCTCAAGAGCTCGAGGCTTTTCGAAGGAGGCAGCCAGTGCGATTGCAAGAGCGAGGAGAGCTTCTACCATTAGAGTATACCAGTCGAAGTGGGAAGTCTTTCGAGACTGGTGCAAGTCAGCATCTGTGTCCTCGTCCAGTATCTCTGTAGCCCAAATCGCAGATTTTCTTTTACATCTGAGAAAGGTTCGCTCCCTTTCAGCTCCCACGATTAAGGGCTACAGGAGCATGTTGGCTTCGGTCTTTCGACATAGAGGCTTAGATCTTTCCAACAATAAAGATCTCCAAGATCTCCTTAAGTCTTTCGAGACCTCTAAGGAACGTCGTTTGGCAACTCCTAGATGGAACTTAGATGTGGTCCTAAGGTTCTTCATGTCAGACAGGTTTGAGCCATTACATTCAGCCTCCCTGAAGGATCTCATCCTCAAGACACTTTTCCTAGTGTGCTTGGCTTCGGCTAAAAGGGTCAGTGAACTTCATGCCTTCAGTAAGAACATCGGCTTTTCTACAGAAAAAGCCACTTGTTCACTTCAACTTGGTTTCCTGGCCAAAAATGAACTGCCTTCTCGTCCTTGGCCTAAATCTTTTGATATTCCTTGCTTATCAGAGATCGTAGGCAACGAACTGGAAAGAGTATTATGTCCTGTTAGAGCTCTTAAGTTCTATTTAGCTCGTACTAAGTCATTACGAGGTAAATCTGAGGCATTATGGTGCTCAGTTAAGAAACCATCATTGCCTATGTCAAAGAATGCTTTGTCATTTTTTATCAGATTTTTAATACGAGAAGCTCATTCTCACTTGAATGAGAAAGACCTATGTTTGCTTAAGGTTAAGACGCACGAAGTTAGAGCTATAGCAACCTCCGTGGCCTTCAAGCAAAATAAATCTCTGCAAAGAATTATGTACGCGACTTTTTGGAGAAGCAAGTCAGTGTTCGCGTCATTTTACTTAAAAGATGTCCAGACTCTTTACGACTGCTACACACTGGGTCCATTCGTTGCAGCGAGTGCAGTAGTGGGTGAGGGTTCTACCACTACATTACCCTAATTCCAATATCCTTTTTAATCTGTCTCTTGAAATGTTTTTAATATTGTTTTTTGGGTTGTACGGAAGGCTAAGAAGCCTTTCGCATCCTGGTTGATTTGGCGGGTGGTCAAAGTCATTTCTTGAGAGCGCCCAGATTAGGGGTTTGATGAGGTCTTGTTGTATGGGTTGCAGCCCTTAATACTTCAGCTCCTGGGAGTCTTTCAGCATCCTAAGAGGATCGCTGGGCTTCGTGAGGAAGACAGACTAATAAGGCAGAGTAATCGTCTAAGTCAACTTCCTTACCAGGTACCTTTATATGGTGAGGGATTACTGTGTTAGGATATGTGATATGATTAACAGTACTTTTAGTTATAATGTACATGATCCCCAAGAGAAGGAAATATCTCATTTGTCCTGTGGATTAAACTGCAGGTGGATTCCAAAGTATAAGTATATGGAAATTTAAAATAACAAAATAAAAAGGTATGAAGAAAATGTTTTCTTTAATATATTAAAAAATAAAGTTATGTATGGAAACTGCCTAAAAGAGGAGTGCATAAGTATGACACCATGTCGTCATGGAAGGAAATATAGAGGAAAAGACACATGGGTTTATAATCAGTGGATAATTGAAAATAATAAAACATTTAAGCTCTGACAGATGTATACATGATCATTTTTTTTTTAGAAAAATGTTCTAATACTGGTGGAAAGGAAAACAAAGACCCCCAGACACAAAATACTTCAAAGAAATTTCCACCAAAATCTTTGGCAGAACATATTTGTGTGTGTAAATTGAAATTGTTAATCCTCTGGCTAGTGAGGGAGTGTGTCACATAGAAGCTGAGGAGGGTGCTGGTTCACATGACTTGTAAGTACAGTATAGCAAATGTGATCCTTGTATAGAAAAGAAATTAGACTAAATTATCTTTAAACTGTTAAAAATGATGAAGTATGAAGTTGAAAATTAGAAGTAAACATTATCAAAGTGATAAAAATTTCACAGGAATGAAAGCTACAATGAATAGTACACCAGTCTCCATAAGCCACCCAGCATGACAAGGAAATTGTAAAACTGACTGAATTGCGAATTAAATAAAGCTTAACAAAAAGCCAATTAATAGAATACTAATAACCACTAAAGAGGAAAGTGTGAGACTCTGACTCCTCTTTATGTACTTTTAGGAGCTGAACAAATTAAACAGAAAATGAAATGAATCATGTTTAATGGAAAATCTCTTAATTAAGGCAATGCTCAATTTGAGAAAGGCGTTTCAGGGTAGAGCATTAATTCTTTCTGAGGTAAAGCATTGAGTTGTCTCGATAAAAGTCACACAGTGAGGGGAAGGGAAGTCACATGCAGGACTTAGAATAAACAACTGAAACTTTGCATTCTTATATGGAATAAATTAGTGTGACTGATATTTTCCTCATCCATAGAATTAAGGAAAGAGATTATCTATGAAAATAAGGTAGCAGATGATTGCTGGACTTATAATGGAGCAAATTAAGCTCGTATTATAAAGGAAGGGAATCATCAAATACATTTGTTTCACTTTCGATTGCAATAATTAATTCAAAAGATAGATTTGCTCTCCATATTTTTAATTTTTAATGAATTGATGATCTGATTTTGTTCTGTCACCATTTTTAATTTTCAATGCAGTTATTTATCATTACAGTACATGATTTGAAAATGGCTTTACTATTCCCTCTTCTAGCCAATTTTTACTTTACAATTGTCTCCTTTATTTTCAGGTTGGATGATGTAAAAAGTAAAGTGTATGGTTTGGCTTTGAGTTGCTGGCCCGATCGTGGCATATGTGCTGCATGTGTAGCTCTTCTCTACATGAGTAATCAAGATGCTGAACCTCTAAGAGTTGTTTTGTCTTCAGCATTTCTGGTAAGGACGTTTCTAATCTAATGGGTGCAATATTTCTCTGTATAGAGCTGTAATTTGTAATTGTTCCGGCGTAGATACAAACCCTCCACTATTTATAGGGATATACTTTCGGCGTAGCTGAAGGACTACCCCTATAAATAGCTCCAGGTTTGTATACTAGGGAAAATAAAAATTAATTACAAATTTATTATGTTTTGGGGGATTTTCTGCAACCTATATTAGATAATAAAGTCTTTTCCCCTTGGATAATGCTTGATAAATAACTTGCAGTAACCAGACTGTCAACAATAAGTTAAGGTATAAAAAGATTTTCCGACATCCTTGAAAATACATTTGGTTGTTTTGCCATGTCATTCATCCATACATTCACACAAATTTAAGCGAATGTGACATGCCTAGGCTGTGACTTGAAGTGAATGAAAATCAAAGTTGTTAAGAGTGGAAGATGTCTTTTTTACACTACCACTTTATTTACCAAAGTCTCCTCAGTGCTGGAACAAAGGCTTTTACACATTTCATTCCGAGAATTTTGTTTATTTTACTTTTTATTTTAGATGAAGATTTCCAGTAAAGAATGAAAATTAACAGTACAAAACCTCCGGGTAGGCATTGAAACAATTGATTCTTATTTAAAGATTGTGTGAGGTAGTCGCAAAGTGGGTAGATAGAAAGAAATTGTTGCTGCTTGCTCATAGTTTACAAGACCATTAGAGGGGTACAGCACAAGTAATCCGGTTGAATAGCCTTGGAGGAAACGAGGCAGTACAGTATATGGTATATATCTATGTAATTACACCACTAGCCTATACTGTATGTTGCTTTCAGACCTTTTTTTATTTTTGTTTCAGTTATGTTTAGAATTATTGAAGTAGGTAGCACATGCCCCATGTAATTTTACTTTAATTGGTATATCTGTTATCTAGATCCCCTCCCTCTTCCCTTGAATTTCAAAGGGTAATTGGAGACAAAGATGGTGAAATGTAACATTTGAATATTTTTCCCATTATGCAATTATTTGGTAGTATTGTTCTATAATTACAATATTAGCAAAATCAGCACTTTAGGTTATCTCCATTATTTTTTGTGTGATATATTGAATGATTTGAATTTAAAATGCTTTAGAGTAACATTGAAAATAGATAAAAGTTAGATTATTCAAACATTGATTAAAACACTCACAATCTGACTGTTACGACTTATTTTTTTTTTTTGGTAATACCAAGAACCTAGTCCATGCAAATTTCCCATGGGAGAAAAGCATTCAGATTTGCAATATAAAAATATATTACAATTGGAAGATTGGTTACTTTGAATGGGTATAATAATAATGCCATCATAGCACTGAATATCAGAAAAATGTATATGAAGTAGCATAGCGGTAAAATAAAATTAAAAAAATTCTTTACAGGTACTTCAGACCAGGAATGAGAAATGTTCCAAGATGAAGCTGGACAAGCGTCAAGCGCAAGAACATCTTGCGGTCACAGAAATAAGAGATGTTTTGGAACAGTTGTGTAATGGAGAAACAAGAAGCAGCGCAGCTGCAACTCTCCTGGGAATGTTGGAAATGGGCGTTATTTCATCTGCTAAAGCACTCACTTTACCTCGGGATAAGATGGACACTACTCAAGAAACAAATGACTCCACTGATTCAGAAATCTTGCATTCGCAAGTGATGTCTGATGATCATGCACTTTTGTATATAGAAGGAATGAGGCTGTGTGTTGAATTATCAAAAATATATGAACTTCCTTGGCCAGTAAAACTACTACATAATTTAGCTGAATGCAACCAGTGGTTTATGTTTATAATTTTAGCCCAGGTTTTCAAGTGCCCTAGGGTACAATCCTTGAAGAGTGCAGAGTCATTTCAAAGCATAGCTTTAAAGGAGCACATGACATTTGCGCTTTCACACATCCACTATTATCGAGATGGAATATTACAACGCCAGGGTTCAAGAACCTCTAATCGTGATTTGAGGTCTTCTCTTTATTCTAGAATTGGTATACAGGGCAGAGTAGATTCAGCATCGCCTCCCCATAGTAGTGGCGATGAAAAGCAAAGAAGTGGTAGTAGTCCAAGTGAATACGATTTTTCTGTTATTGATGATGCATTGTCTATTACTACCACTGAAACTTGCTTTGATATAGGTCTTGATGCATGGCTATCTTGTGGACTCACAGACTTTTATTCAATTTTGTTAGCCTGCCATCAGAAAGAAAATCCTGCGCCAGAGTTGGCTACAGCAGCAGTTGCCTTGGAGGCTCCTATTTTTTCAGTTTTGGCTGCATGTTATGATAAGGAACAGTCGGTGACTCATTTTGCAGTATGGCTGTATACTCAGTTGAGAAAAGAAAGCAAAAAGATGTTGCATTCTATGATAATTAAGAGTGAAATACACCAGTTGTTGGCCAATGAAAGTAAAAAAATTGATAGATTTACTCACAGGAGTGAATGTTGCCGTTCATGTGATATGTATGTATTGCAGTCCGGGTTGAATGAGGTTAAGCATTTCCTTCTCAGGCACATTTCTGAAGGGTCTGTTGATGTTCCCATCGAAGGATTGAAAATATTTTTCCCAAATTCACCATTGCTTCCATTACTTGAGGCATTGCATGAAGTGAATACAAAATGCAGACAAGAGACAGTTGCAGATCAGCTATCCTTATGTGCAATGACAATGACAGAAGCATTGCAAAAGAAGCTGGATGCAATCAGTAAGAACAGAGACTGGTTTGGTCTCTTTGTTGTTGATGTCATTGGAAGTGCACTGGATGACTATATTACAAATAGTCATTTGCAATTCCAGTTATTGTATGCACTTAAGGCTGTAAGCCAGCAGCAGCCATTCTGCCATAGTGGCATAAATTGGAGTTTGACAAGTGACTTATGTGAAGCATTTGGTGCTGTTAGGTTAAAGATAAGTTTCAAAGATTTGCTTCATAGTTTTGAGACAGGGGACATGAGATCCTTTGCAGAAAAGATGGTTTCATCCCTCACTAGTAAAAAGTATTTTACTGAGGCCTTGAAAGTGTCTCAACTTGTTAGTCTCCCTATATATGAGATATTGTGTGCTCAGGTTCAGGCTAAATTTGAAAAAGAACACGTTACCATCCTTGAAAGTACGTCGGCTTTTGAAGATTTTTTAAAGAGAAGTCATCTTCAGCTTTGCCAGGAAGAAGTTCCTTCAGAACATGCTGTTTGTTGCTTTGTTAGCTTAAGTAAGGATCTTGAAAGATATGACTTTAAATACCTTTGTCTTCAGTATGCTGTAATCTGGATGTACCAAACTCAACACAGTTCTTCTTCTTCAACCGCAACAACTCCTGTCCAGCGTGCGTCAAGATTCCTAGGAACATTTAGTGAGGATTCTGAAGATTTGGAGTGTGAGATGTGGCTTACATACATCAAAGCTTTACCTGGTTGCCCAGAGCTTCCTGTCAGTCCATTGAAACATTTAGGGCATTGGCCATGGGAGGGCAAGGATGGAAGGAGTTCTCTTAACAGAAACATAATTTTAAAGTCAGCTGGAATAAAAGACACTTCTGTTGTTAGAAGCATTTCGGAGGAAGATGAAAACGACCAAGACTCGATGTCTCCTCAGTCCCAACTTAGCAGCGACAGTGAAGTGGTGTTCCTGAGCAGTGATGGCTCACACCCATCATCCACAAGAAAACTGAACTTGAACATTAACAAAGAGAAGTTAGCATTGATGCGAGAACATTTAATGCAAAATGAAACTTGTATTAAGTCTGTGGATATGGTTGTGGGCTTTTGCCTTGACAGAGGTATGCTCATCACTGCATGTAGAATACTGAAGTTCTTCAACAAGACACACAAGGTAATTATACGCTTTTTAAATTTAATTTTTTATTTCACGTCCATAGTGGAGGTGATTGCATTTTTGTTATATGAGTGTGGACTTGTATTGCTTGAAAGGTATGATTGTAATGGTTTGACTTTATAAGGGTAGTCTTTTAGTAGCTGTAATTGGCTAAGATATGCATCAAATGCAGTTTGCATGGCAAAATTTAATTTACAATTTTGTAAGCTCGCATAACATTCATATAATTGCTTGAAACTTCTAAAATTATCATGTTGATGACTTCCAGAGGGAACTGTAAAATACATAATCTTAGGAACTGGTTAAAAGCTGCATAATTAACCTTTAGAATATTATACAGGTTATATACTGTACTGTATATTGATAATTTAAATTCTCCATATTTTCTCATCATCAAAGCTGAAACACATTTTGAATGTTTCAGGATGTTGATACAATTCTGCAAATACTTGCATTAGCCGATGGAAATGGAAATGAGAAACTTGACGATGAGAGTACATGTAGTGCAGATTCATTCAAAACTTCATCTCAAGCTACATCCAGAAAGAAACAGACCAGAAGTGAGTAGTTTGATAAATCTTCTTTCAAAATCTTACTACTGTGTATTCATGGGAGATTGACCTTTCAAGTGTTCTCATATGGCCCATGGGCAAATTATTTTCACATTGGTGAAGGCAGGTTTTAATATAAATTGCATTTCAACAAAGGTACCATCATTTTCTTCTGCTATCTCTGCTCTAAAAGGTTTCAAGTGGCTGACCCTCCAAATGCTTGGAATGGAACACCCTTGATAGTAGAGGGATTATTCTATAGCTATTGATTTTATTTTCATATTTTCTTTATTACCAGATCGGAACATCAGTATTGGCAGCAGTCTTAGTGTGCTTTCTTTGGATCCTGATGATGACCTTGGGATAAAAACTCCATCATTAATTCGGAAATCTGTTGGTAAGAACCCAACAGAGTACAGTACACTTTTCATAAACTATGTGGCTTTGTACGATTCTATAAAGATTATAATGTTCCACAGTTTCAGTCTAATGTTTGGATAATTTAGATACAGTATACAGTATTGTAGCATGTGATTTGTGACAATGATAAGTTACGAAGTAAGACATTATTTTCTTCAAAGTTTTGTTCAAAGAATGTTAAAAAGATTTTTTATAGTGTACAGTATATGGGTAGAGGAAGTTATGTATTGAACTGCACATTTTCTTGAAGTCTCCACAATTTGAAATGCCAGTTACCTTACTGTTATGAATATAGTATTAGAGGGTGACTTATGAATATAGTATTAGAAGGTGATAGTGTTTAGACAATTTTCTCAATAAGCAGATGCATACAAATAGGATTTCATGTCATCTTGGAAAAATGAAGTCTCCTCAAAGTAATGAAAGGCAATGTGTATCCATTTATATTTACATTGTTTTTGTTTTTAACAATGAAGGTTTACTTGTATTCAAATCCACATGTATACTTGCCTTCATCTAACCCTGTATAAGTATTGAGATTTAAAGTTATAGTGATCTGAGCTTCTGCACAATGTACAACTTCCTTAGGGTCAGAACTTGTGATCTTGATCTTTTCTTAAACTATATCACTGTAACAGTATGGTTACAGTTAAGTAATTCATATTAATTCTTCCAGGCTTGAAACATGGCCGGAAAACAGCCGAGAGAATCATCCTTCTGTACAGAGTGGCAGCATCATTGGATTTATCTTATAATTATGTTGTTCATCATCCTACTCCAATCACTGTGAGTTTAGCATTTATTTTTAAATTTAGTTTTTACCTACTCTTGGTATACATGGTATTTGTATGTATACAGTAGTATATGATTTTAAGCTATTAATTTTATTTGGCTCCATTAAGTTTGTAAAGCACACAAACTGATGTAAGACATCTTGGTACTAATGTTAATCTTAAAAAGTGTAAGATCCATTATGTGAATGTTCAATACGTTTTAAGCCTACACATGTATATAGCTTCCTGTTTACAGTTGGTAAATGCTACAAACCCTCCCCAGATTACTTATGATTCTTAAAAAAAACACAAATACTTTGTAAATGAATTTTAAAATAGATTTTTTAAGAAATAGTGTATTGTAATAGCAAAGTAATTTCCTTATTCAACACCGATGGATCCATTGTAACCTTAGCCACATACATACATGGTATGAAGTCAGCAGTATTAGCATAACATTTTCTGTTTTTTTCAAGACTTATTGTTTTCATATAATGACCTGAAAGAAAACCATACAATTAAATACAAAGATTTCAACTAAATAGGTCTGGAAATTGCTTGTATATAAAGATGATAATACTGCTGTTTGTCTTCAGTAAAGACCCTGTTATATATTGGGCCAGTTTAGAATTATATGTTTTATAAGAGCATATTGTAAATCATGTGGCAGTAGTAACACACAGTCTGGTTGCTTTCACATATAAAGTTGAAATGTTATTTGTATATTTTTCATACAGATTAAAGTATTTTGCAAGACTAAATTAGAACTTTTGGATGTTTTTGTATCAAAACAGAGAATAGGTTTTACTTTATTTAGGTTTGATTGCATTTCAGTAGTTGCTTAATTACATCTTTCTAAATGTCAAGATTGGTAATTTCACATTTAGAATTTGGTGGATGAATCTCCCTATTTATGAAAACTATTATTGTACTGTCTGAGACTTTTGTCTTTTCAGCTGTTATCTCTAGTACTCCGTCTAAAAGGAGGAGGAATCATACAACTTGCCAAAGACTTGATCAATGCTTTACCTATACCCCAGAATGCTATTGTCAACTTTTTGTGTGAAGAAGCTGTGGCTACTATAACAGCAGGACCTGGTGAGTAGGTTTCGGGTGCAAAATCCAAGTTCTATCCTTTTTATCTACGTTTGTTATTGCTTGTTAATATTGAACATGAACATGTTCTTACCAAAGTCAATAGATTCTGGTCTGAAAGATGCTTTGCTGCCACATAATATTAGAACTAATCAACACCTATATATGGTAGTTATTTGTTTGCACATTTTCCAGACTACTGTATTTTAGATGCAGAAATAAGACCTATCATCTTTTATGGTTGAAGTACTGTATATTCGTTGTAACTTTTAGCCTTTTCTCATTGTGCAATCAATATGTAATGATGATATTGCCTTTGATTTTTTTCTGTAATTATATATCATTGTGAAAAAAGGTACTCCTGGAATTTTGCAAGCTGACAGACTGCTGCCTTGGGATGAACTTGAGAAACGGTGGCGTGATCTTATTACTCTCTGTGAGGACCCATCATCTTTAGGCAATCAATTACTTGATGTTGGACAGCGCTTAGGTTCTTCATACCCTGATCAGTTGGCAAAAGGTTTGTATATTTTTTTATTAACCTAATTTGATTTTGGTTTATAAAAGAAGATTGCAATACTGAAGAAAGTTCTTAAGTAACTTGAAATTATAATTTCTAATCATGGAAGAAAGCAAGTGTTTGATGGTCAGTTTGTAAAGATAACTTTTCTATAGCAAGTAAAGAGGGTATATATTTATTAATCTGCTTCATAAGAACTAGGCGAGGGAGATTATGTAATATTTGAACTGATTTTGTTATGTACAGTATTGCATTTAATTTTTTGTATACTATTTTTTCCAGTACACAGTATGAGTGTAGAGTTGGTGATACGAGCTCATGATTGCTTTACTGCCGCTTCCAACATGGAGGGTATTAGCACTGTGCTTCGAACATCATTCTACCTTACCACATCACTTCTACAACACTTTCAGTATTCTTTAATGGTAATTTTTTTCCTCTTCAGTATTCTTTTTTTTTTGGGAGCAAAATTATGACTTATATTGATCCCACATTGCAGTCATTATTCCTGGACACTAGTCCATTTTAAAGTTTTAAGAAGTAAGAAAGCTATTAGTGATTGACTGACCATGCATGCCTATGGTCTATTGGTTGGTAGTAACTGCTAATCTCATTCTATTCTTTGTCTGTTTACTAAGCTCTTGCGTGAAAGATCCCCCCAGAGCAGGCTATTACAGTTATTGTTGGGATGATATGACTTGTAGTAGAAAGTATGAGAAGTCCATAAAAGGGAGCACATGTTGTTAGGCAGCTGCCATTAGAGTACAAAGTAGCAAGGCAGATAAATTACAATCCAGAGTATGGAAGGACACAGCTCCCTTGCTTGAACATTCCACTGAGCAATTTCTGGACGAGGATTATGGAGTAAACATCCAGAGCAACAAGCCTTTAAAGCATGCTACCGAACCGAAGCCTGTTTTAGGAGGTTTGGTAAAGCCTATGAACATATAACCCAAGGAGACATCAGTGATGACCCATGATTGCCATTATGTGTTTGTTCCTGCATGAAATGGTACAAATATTCTAAAAAACAAATAGGTTGGCTATTTTTTTCTCTCATGAACAAGTGAGGAAGAAATGAAAATGGCAAAAGTAAGCTAGGTGGAGCTTTGTTGATTTGAGTCCATTGATACTGATATTTCTTCATCAGGAAAATAAGGGACATTAGATTATTGAGTCTTTGTGAAATGTCATTCGTGATATTTTGATTAACATTTAATATCTCATTTTATAACCACTTCATTGATATATAACCAAACCACTGAGTAGAGCAATATAATATCTGTATTACTAGCATAATGTTTTTATAAAAATTTAATCTTCCCTTGAATATGTTGTTAAATGGTCAGGATATTTTGGTTGTAACTGCAATACATATAATTTCTTATAGTGTACTAACTGTTATGACAAATTCTTTCTAATTGATGACAATGTTAAAATTGTTCTTAAATAATTCTTCAAATATTTTATGAGCTACAGTACCATTTCCCTCCCCTTACTTCCTTAAAGTTCAGCTTCCATTTTGCATTACAGAAGTTGTTACTAAGAATGAGACAAGGGAGCCATAATAGATTAAAGGTTTTGCCTTACCACCCCATAGAGAAAGTATTAACTACTATGTTATTGATGCCTGCTGAGCTTCATCATTCATGGTCATGTTCATTTGTATCACTTGATGTACATATTGTAGATACTACCTTATTTCCATGCTCATAATTATGTTTGATACCCCAGTCTCAATAAATTTGAAAAAAGTGATTATTTTGATTTGGAGTAATTTTTTTTTATGTGGGCACTATACTTGATTAAAACTTTACCATTTTTTTTAAACACTCGGCAATAAGTGTTTTTTTTTAATATTTTTTTTGCCAAGATCATTTATTTCTTAATAAAAAAAATAAAGTGCATTAAGGATTAAATTGTTATATGAATCTTGTAATTTTTTGTGTTGCTGAAACATATGGTGGTTTTGAATTTTTGGCCCTGTAGACTTTCAAAATTTATCTTAATGGGAAAGTTAAACTAATTAAAATTGGATAATTTTTCTTTTTAACTGGATTGATAATGGATATTTATCTTTCTCAGGTTCGTTTACTAACTGGTGTTGGGAGGTATGGCGAGATGTCCTATATTATTGATGCTCTCAGAGAGCATGATCAATTTGAGCCTCTTCTTGGGCCAAGTTCAGAGTCCAAAGAGTTTAGCAGAGGTTTGGATAGAGCTTTGGTACATTACCTTCGTTCTAAATACCCAAATGATAAAGATACTCTGATACTTGTTGCTCTCCACTTCCTTTTGTATTCTGAGGTAAGATTTTGCTTATATTATTAACAGTCTATTGTATCTTATAAAATCTTGAATGCCCCAAATGAAGCTAAATGAATATATCATCTTATGTTGGTAAAATACTATTATATAAATCGTGTTGCCACTCAAACATACTGAATTTTACTTAAGTTTGGCAGATTAATACTAGAATTTTCATTGTTATAGGTTGCTGGAATGTGGGCAGCTGATGCTCATAAACTAGTAGATCAAGTTTTAGAGGCTACAGTTGATCTTGGAGTATCCTGTAGTAATATAGTCACAAGGTAATTTTTTTTATGGCTTGAAGCTTGACAAGTGATAAAACTAAGGCTTTAAATTTTTAAGAAGTATGAATGCCATCAAATTTTGACTTGAAATAGCTACTCTCCATCAACTTGTGCTTCTTGATGATAAAAAAATGGACTAGACATGTAGAATGATGTACTTAGTATTAATAACATGAAATTAAAAAATCTATTTTTGTAGCCCTTCAGGTAAGAGCCAACAGAAGGAAACTCCTAGGAGTGCTTCAAAAAAGCAACATTCAAGTAAAGGTAAGAGTTTCTGTATGTAATGAAATTAAGGGATCAAATTAACAAGAAGTTTATGGAGAATAGAAGGCTGTAAAAGAATCTCAATAAAAGAAGCAAGTGGAGAGATACCATGTGACCCCAAATGTAGTTGGATAAATGGGGAATGTATTGGAGATTAATGAGTGTGGATAGAAGATAGACAGAGATATGTGATTAAATGGAGGAAATTGATGGCGTAAGATAATGAATATTTTTGGAAATAATTGCTTAGAATAGGAAGATTGCATAAAGAGCTTAAGGAATTGAAAAAGACACAAATAGCTGACAGAATTACAGGTAAGATGGAACATTACAGTGGTAATAGAGATTCAAGAGATTCAGTGACTGACCAGAGTTGGTAAGGTACATTTTGATTAGGGAAAGGTTCAGAAGGAATGTATGAGAAAAATAATTATTCCATTAAAGGCAAAAGTGATAGGGATGACTTCAAGAATTTTTGGAGCGCAATTTTGTTCAGTATACCACGAAAGGTAGGACTTTACATTAGGTAACTTGGGTTAGATATGAGTTTACTCTCTAATGACTTGTATTATTATTATTATTATTATTACTAATTGGAAAAGCAGGATGCTACACATTCATGAGATCTAGATCTTCGTAATATTTTTTTACATGATTTCCCAAGCCTCCCTACTGTATATGTTTTGATCTTACCACTTGTATATCAAATGCTTGTATGACCATCTGTTAATAATTCCCTCTCATCATATTTCTTCCAGTATTTACATTTTATTAAAGGAATTGGATCAGAAGGGAGATGGTATAATTCATGATACAAAAATTCGAAATGTGATAGTCATTGAACAAGGTTTAAACACCTTGTTCAGTGATTCGATCACAGACGTAAGAGGTATGCCTGGATGTAAATTTTGGTGTGTACTTGGTGCACTTGTTTTTATATTTTACCTTGTAATCTATTCTATTAAAAATTTCCTTCTTGAAAATATATACTTTATTAATTATTATTTATTTTACCAGGAAATGAACGACAATCACACACTTCTGTTGATGAGGTTCCACCCGTTTATTTGCATAATGCCAACAGCAAAATTCTCACTCAAGCAATGCATAGCTTTGCACATGCAGCGCAGTATTATATGCAGGTACTGAATTTAAGTTGGTTTAAATTTTCCATCAATTTATTCTGTAATTGTGTTTGATTGAAGTTATTGTCAAAAAGTAATTTTCAAGTTTGTTGATAAATAGTGTTTTCTAAAATGAAATATGTTTTTCATACAAACCCATTCTTCATAATACAGTATTGCCCTATTACCATGGAATTTAAGTTGCAAAAAACCATGCCTCCTGAACAAAATATTCCTTCCATGCATGTCTTACACTTTACCCTTGCTTGTGTGACTGCAAATTTTCACCCTCACTAAGTTGTGACTGCAAATTGAAAACTAAATTGTTGGGAAAGGGAACAAAACATCAAACTATGTAACATGAATGAAAGTGCCCATAATTCCAAAAGCACGTAAAACATTTTCAGGTATATAAATAAACTGTAGCGAACAATACCATTTGCCAACAATCAGAAGGCAATTTAGCGGGTACTACAGACAATCACGCCTAAATTATGCTTGGCGGTCAGAGATGATTTGAGCAATTGGATCCCATTAGCTTAATTTTAGATGATTATGGTTAAATTTTAATCAGCCAGACAAATTTTCCTGGTGACAGATCTTTAAAATTAGCTTCTCACAGTTATATTTCCTTAGACAAGTCTGGATGATCGCTGATGAAATTCTATTGCTACTTTTAGGTAAATCTTCATCCCAAACTTGACTTTGGAGATCACACACCCTTTTCGGTGAAGATGAGGTAGGGTTGGGCTTGCTAAAGGTTTGATCTTATCAGCCCTACTCTCCTGTGCTCTTATTTATTGAGAACAACAGTTTTTAGGGATAGTTTTCTGAGTAATCCAGAGGGCATTATACAACCAATTCTGGAAATGAATCATCCTTCCAGACACGGTATAGAACTTTCTGAAATGCGTTCATGATTCAAATGCCATCAAAATGTAAAGTCACATCTTAGAAGTTTTCCTTCTACTAATGTAGAACCTGGCCATATAGAACCCGCTAAAATGCCTTCATGATTCAAATGCCATCAAAATGTAAAGTCACATCCTAGAAGTTTTCCTTCTAATGTAAAACCTGGCCATATAGAACATGCTAAAATGCCTTCATGATTCAGATGCCATCAAAATGTAAAGTCACATACTAGAAGTTTTCCTTCTAATGTAGAACCTGGCCAAAATATAAACAAATCCAAACTACATAGCATGTAAAAGGAAGACATGAGAGGTGGCAGACCTATAAGCTTTACCATGGACAGGTAACTTTAGTAACATATTAACATTAAAATCATATTACTGGAATAGAGGCATTGTGTAGAAAAAATTCCTTCAGATGCACCAGCTATGAACTCATCCTATATTTCCTTGTAAGGATTAAGTGTAACTTTTTCCTATAAAGGGTAAAAATTGCTAATGCTGTTACCTTTGTAATGCATCACTCTAAGGCTACCTTTATAATTTCCATGCTTGAAGATCAAGATATTGCGGGTGATTGTGAAATGTATGGAAGTGGGGTTGCTTCACAGAGACTTCTAACATGGTTGAAGTCACAGACCTTATCTCCAAAAGGGTGAACTCTAATTCATTAACTTTGCATCGTGAAAAACAGAACCTGCTTGACTAGATGAAATGACTAGGTCTAGATTGTGCCAATCCTGCATCATTATATCCATCACCATGTTGCTGGCTATGGTTGAGTAAATCAAAAACTCTGCTGCTAGTTGTTCAGAGGTCTTGGGAATATGTTGATGAGAGGAATCTCCCGTAACTAATGCAAAACTCTGCAGATGTCATTCCATCGGTAGCCACTTTCGTGGCACCAGCCACTCGTTGAGATACTACTGCAGGAGATTTATGGGGTCCTTTGACTGGCCAGATAGTACTGCATTGGATCCCTCTCTCTGGTTACAGTTCATTTTCTATTTGCCTGGACACTCATCGAATAGTCTAAAGCTTATTCTTTACATATTCCCCTCTGTCCTCGTACACCTGACAACACTAAGATTACCAGACAATTCTTTGTCACCCAAGGGGTTACTGCACTGTAATTGTTCAGGGGCCACTTTCCTCTTGGTAAGAGTAGAAGAAACTCTTTAGCTATGGTAAGCAGCTCTTCTAGGAGAAGGACACACTAAAATCAAACCATTGTTCTCTAGGTTTGGGTAGTGCCATAGTGTCTGTACCATGGCCTTCCACTGCTTTGGGTTGGAGTTCTCTTGCTTGAGGGTACACTATTCTATCTTATTTCTCTTCTTCTTGTTTTGTTAAGTTTTTATAGTTTAAATAGGAGGTATTTATTTTAATTTTACTGTTCTTGAAATATTTTATTTTTCCTTGTTTCCTTCCCTCACTGGGTTATTTTTCCTGTTGAAGCCCTTGGGTTTATAGCATCCTGCTTTTCCAACTAGGGTTGTAGCTTAGCAATTAATAATAATAATAATAATAATAATAGTACAAACTTAGCCTTACCCTGATGTGTTCTGTGCAAAAAATATTTTTAATCTGCCAAATTACACATTTCCAAAATGTGCGCCTCAAGTGTTGGTTTAGAAGAAAATGGCACGTCCTAAACAAAAATAAACTAACATACATACATAAGATCTGACCGAACTCACAAACATCCGATGCCTAAAGTCCTGTCCACACTATCGTGCATACCCGACGGGCAAACGCTGATACCAGGCCATAATAGTTAGTGAAAATGAGGGTTGATGACGTCAGAAACGAGAAAACTAAAGTCAAGGATCTGGCAACACACTATGATGCCAGATCCCTGTCTGTGGTTTAACCGCTTCAGATGTCATTAGCCTTCATTCTCACTAACTATTGTGGTTTGGCATCACTGTTTGCCCGTCAGGTATGCACGATCGTGTGGACAGGGCTTAAAATTACACTGGTTCTAAAAAACACAAGTAGCAAGACTGCAAAATATTGTGAAATTCCTTATTTAACAACTCTTTAAATTAGACATCTCAGAAGAATAGGCAGTAGAACTTATTTGGATAATTTTCATACATACATATACCAAGGCACTTCCCCCAATTTTGGGGGGGTAGCCGACATCAACAAATGAAACAAAAAGAAAAAAGGGGACCTCTACTCTCTACTTTCCTCCCAGCCTAAAAAGGGACTCAACCGAGTTCATTTTCATAAAATATATTATTTTTATACTCGCCCCGGGTTTGTCTCATGCCCTTCACTATCTAGTAGCTGTTGTACAAGTTATGGCTTCTTAGATTGAAATTTCTATTCATGATATGCTTGCCGTAGCACTGTTATTGACATTCACTGCCATGTAATGACCACAATATGCTACTAAAGTGGCTAGACTGTAGAAGTGGAAGTAAATGAATAATTCAAAATTTTGGGATATCTGACAACATTCCAGCTTGCTACGAGAAGGAAGCCATATGATCCCACCAGGTTGAGTATAGAAGTGATAAACTTATCTCATTTTTATGTGATAAATTTTACCCAGTGTACTATTTTGAAGCCCGTTGTAAATTAATGTAGTGTACAACTGTAGTTATTTAAACGACTCCACTCTATTTCAGGACCAACAGATCACGGCAGCGGTTACATGCAGTCGTTCAGCTGAGCTAGTGGCCTTACAAATAGCTCATGTTCAAAATAGTGTAAATGATACAGCATTGAGATTGTTGAAGCTACCCTCATCAGGTGTTAGAATAATAACTACAAAACATTTGAAGTAAGTTTTTATTAGGTTTGTCAAGTAATGTAAGATAAGATCAATTTGATATAGGTTTTGATTTCCACGAATCTGATAAATTTGATTGGCTCTAATTATTTAATGCATTTTTTCCATAGTGTATGCGAAGCTTTACTAGTTGGACGTGCCTATGACACAAATGTTGACTGGAGTGCAGCCTTGTATCATCAGTTTGTTGTTGATGGAAATGAACAGTATTTAGCCGAATATTTAGAAAACTTTTCTCTAACAGCAGAAGTGTTGTTGGACATTGTCAAGAAGTAAGTTATAGATTTTTATATTGAAGACATTTGCAATGTTAGTAGAAATCCTTTGTTGACCTGGCCATTAAAGCCGCTTTGATTTTATCACTTGGCTGATCGTGCGGCTGACCTGTTTTCTCTGATCTCCCAGCTATGCTTCATTCTCCCATTCTAGAGCAGCTTGGTTAAATGTAGGACCAGTGATTTGTCTTTGCATCTTACTGTCAAAAACTTTGTATCACTTTTCCAAGTCTTCTTGAGTGCCTATAATTCAGAACACAATAATATTGGATGTATGATTGCACTGTATACTCTTAGTTTTAAAGATTTAATAAGCTGATTTTTAACTTTTCAGACTTGAACATGGAGGTGTGACCAGAGTCCGTCAAGAACGCATTGCCTTATTATTAGCATATATTGAAGAAGCCGATGTAGTGTATCGTGTTGCCAGTCAGCTTGGGCTCAAGAGTAATATAGAAGATTGTTTATCATCCTCCTCTGCACCGTACCTCAAGGACACGGTTTTCAAAAAAGGATTAACATTTTCTAACTAGATTAGAACTTTTAATTAAGAGGTTTGACATTATCTGACTTCTGGTTAGTTGGTGCTGGATCTGAATGCTGTAGTTTATTGTACAGTAAATCATCTTAGTTGATGGATCAATGGCTGTGATATATGCTCAGGTATTACTTGAATGTCTATACAATTTCATGGCACATATAGTGTGCAATAATGTTTTTGGAGGATTTTAAAAGATCTGAAAGGTTATTTTGATTGCTTTGGTGGCTTTTTATGCACAGTAGGGCTTCAACTTGTTCAGATACTTAGGGGTCTGGTCTATTAAGCAATGGAAACAATCCCTGTAGATATTTCATACACCTGAACGTTTAAGATATTCCATAAGTAGCTGTAATTCCATTCAGTTTCACAGGTCACAGTGGTAATTCCACAAATATCACACTGGCTATATTGAAGCGGAATATATCGATTTAGAGGATTTATGGAGTTTGGCCAAATCCACCATAATTGGTTAACTTAATATCATCAAGAGTAGTGTTAGTCAAGTTAAGGTTTATTGTTTGGAATTTAACTTCATCTATTGTATTTTTAAACAAAGTTATTCTATCCAAGACTGATGCAAAGTTTGATCTCTAGATTGGGGAATCAAAGAAAGCTCAAAAGCCCAATTAAGGACCCATATTCCATCATGTTATTATCTATCAATGTAAGTATATTGTCCCCATTCAGTAGTTTGGTAGGTTGTTTTCAGCAATATTGATAATATTACATGAAAGGTAATTATCATTTACACTGTGATAAATATTATTGAAAGATTGTGATAAATTTTATTAATAGTTTTTATTTGCTGCATAGTCTTAAAAATATATCCACATTCAAGCTTTAAAATGATCAAGATGAACAAGTTACATGATTTTGTATTTGCAAATTTTAACAAATGCAGTAGTAGTTATTTTTATCTTGAGATTTTAGTTAAGAAATTACCATATAAACATTTTATAAATTATATTACTGTTGTTATATAAATATGTTTAACCATTTATACTCTTCGTTTATGTAAATTATAAGTTACCTTTTTACTGTTTTTATTATTTAATCTATAACCACTGATATGTTTACTACAATCCAAAAATACTAGTTACATGAAAGGTGAACGTAGTTGTATTATATTATCCATTCATTTTAAATATTTTAAAATCCTTATTACAGATCTTTAAGCATTAATTGAAAGAAGAAACTTCAAGAAAAGGCCTTGCAATCTTTCCACTGACTAAACAAAACAATACTTAAGTAGATTTACAAAGTAAGCAATATATACATACTGAATTCTAACATCAAGAAAAAAACCCTGTGAAAACAGATTTACAGGTTATGGGTGAGAATAGTTCTTTAAGGTTCTGTAAGGTTTCAAATATAAAGTTTAATTTTTAAAGACCTAATTGAGAAGTTAAAAATCTCTTCCTTATTTCAAAACTTTCACCTGTTTGAATTCAATTAGTATATTATAGCTTGCTTTGTAAATTACTGTGTGCATAATTTATTGCTAACAAAGTACAGTTGACCCTTGACTAATTTATGCACAGGCTCTGCATTTATCAATCAGCTTTTGTTACAGGATATATTATATTGCACTTAAGAATTACTTGCACTATGCGAGAGCATAAAAAATCTTATAATTATTTGCATTGTTTGTGCTACACAGTATTAAAGTGGTCAAAAATATTCCATATAAAATCTTAACTTATAAATGTATACATATTGTGCTTACAACATTTTACATAAGTGGTCAAAATCACAAATTTTTAAAGGAATTTGTATTTTTCCTAATGATACAAACCCATGTCCTTTAATGGGAGTATGATTTCAGCGTCTTAAATCACGCCCACTCAACGACAGTCAGTAATGGTCTCACTTAATGATTGTCCTTTAATAGATTTTTCTTTAGGAAGGATGAAGTCCCAAGAACCAGAACTGGCTGGTTCACTAACCAGGATTTGTCAACGCACTTCGTCACGTAAAAGTGCAGAAGAGACGACTCCTGTCATCCTCCTAACAACCTGGGCATGAGGATGTCGCAGGTATTAGGCTGGGTTCCCTACCAGGTGACTACAAGGTAACCATGGAATAACATACAGTATATCCATGCAGAGGATATGTTGTGGGATATAGTATGATCAATTATGAGAAATTGGTTTACAGTCATTGTATCCAACTCTCCTCTTATTTGGGAGGATGGACAAGATATCTCCTTCAGCAAAATTTACCTGTTAAAGTTGCTCGATCTAGGGCTAACCTGCATCTGGCGTCCAGCTAGCACATAACAGCATGACTGCTGCACCCCTACGTTTCAACAGTTCTCTTGGACGAGATGTTTCATGTACCTTGAGGGAGCTAGGTTTGCTACATGACCTATCAAGCAGCAACCACCGGACCAAGGATAAATATATCTAAGGACCTACTGGTACTTTCAAAGGTAGTGGACGGTGAAGGTTGTCTGGCATGTGCAGACTACTGCCTTCATGGCCTGTGCTACTGACAGATTCTTCCTGAAAGCTAAAATGGATACGATACCCGTGACGTCATATCCTCGCTTGTTGCAGGATAGGCACGTCTGGTGGTCTCCTGAAACCAGAAAGAAACTGTTCTTGAATATCTTCTTTACCCTTCCGGTTCCAAGAAAGTCTCTGGTGTTTCAGCCTGAAGCTTCGAGATCTATTTTGGTAGGGTCGTAGTGCCCTCACAGGACAAAGAAGCAAGTCATTCACATACCAGCTAGTCTCTTCTTTTTAAGAAAAGCTGAAGAACACTAATCTAGTCGTGAACAGCTGGGTTCGGGGTCTTTCAAACTCCAGAACAAAGGTGAAGAAGACATTCTTCCATTCTTCAGAATGACTTGCCAACTTTCTCCATCTCAAGGGCTCGTACTGGCACGCCTAAGAGGCCTGAGGACTCGTGACATTTCATCCTAAGCAGTGCAAGGCTGTTGGTAGCTCCTTATGAGCCCAGACAATTTCATCAAGCCCTCCAGTCTGAAAAAATGTCTTGAGGCTGAACAACAGCCTTTCACCAAGGTGACTGAGAAGCTTCTTTTGCCAAAGGTAGATAAGAAAATCAGCTGATCCACACCATTTGGCTTGAGGCCATCAGGGTGATCCTGAAATACAATAGTCAACAATCTTAGTATATCAGCAAAAGGGCAGAAAGGCATACTTTTTCAGATTGTTCTAAGGTTGTTAGAAGACATTTTTTAATACTGCCAATGGGTCTGGAACTGAGAGCAGAATACTGGAACATTCTAGTTTAATTGAGTGGCAGACAGGTCGATCAACGGTGATCCCCAAGAACAAGAAGCCTTTCTGCCTAACAAGGAAGTAAGACCACTCCGACCCAAAACCATATTACTGGCAACTTAGTAAGTCTGCTAGAACATTCTTCTTGCCTGGAATAAACCTTACTGACAGCTCTACTCCGTTGTCAACAGCCCAGGTATACACCTTTACTAACTTACAAATGGTGAGTGAAAATGTGCCCTTATATGTTAACGTAAGCCCTTTGTTGGAAAGCTTGCAATGCTAGTAGCCCTGCTTGGCCAGATCAAGAAATTGTTCCACTGGAACCCAATAGTAAGGGAGATCGCTTGCTGCTCACCAGCGACGTTTTAGGACACCACTTGTGGAAATGCCTGTGTGGGATGAGCTCCTACAATGAAAGATCTCAGATATTGCTACTCAAGCTAGTAGTTCTTGATTGTGCAGGAATAGGTGCTCTGCCTCCCTGAATGAACTTTTCCCAACTGATCAAAATTCTCAGATCATGGCAAAAGGAGAGATGTCTGTCTCTCAATTCTGGAGTAATTGCCTACTGGAGGACAGGATCAGCCAATTGCCAAGATACCTCAAGAAGATAAATCCTGTTCAAGTGGGCCGAGTGTGAGCACTCGCTTGACCATTTAGGAGTAGTAAACAGTCTGAAGCAAAAGTATGCATCCTTCAGCTAAGTGGAAACCATGTGGGCTTCTTTCCTGATGGCATTCTGCATGGTACTTGCCGCATCCATCTTTAATGGTGACTGGGAAAGCAACTCGTTCAACAGAGAGGGATTAATGGCTGGTCTCCATTCTCTCTTTTAACTTCTCCACCAGTAGGAGTCAATTGTGGAAGCCCAGAGAACCATCTCGGACGACTTCCTGTATCTTCTCCATCACTTCACCTTTGCTGATAGAGCCAGAGTTTTCTGCAATTTCATTGGGTTGATCTGGAATGTCAATGTTGTGCAAGTGAGAGTAGGGTAAGAGTTACTGCGAGGTAGGCAGTAAAATACCATTCCAAAGTACTTCCACCACCCAGCTCCATGTTGCTGCCATGCCCAAAGGCTTGACGTATGTGGTAGCTGGAGGAGAGGAATGCAGAGTAAAGCATCCCCTTCCTTCCTGGCCTGGCCTGGCCTGGGGGACAATCCGTGGCTGAGGGGGACAAATACTTGGGGGCAATCCCTGGCCAAGGGGAAAAATAGTTGCATATTGTTCCATCTTTCTTGGTAGAGTAAGGAAGTGGTGGTGCAGATCGGACACTGGAGGTTGCAAGTCTTCTCAAGAGCCAAGTTCCAAAGCATAATGGGGTTTGAAGCTCTCATTGTTGTTGCCTTCTTTAAAGGGCTTGGACTCTTAAAGGTAACAGCACAAGGAAAAGGAAGACATGGCACGTCTTACTTATCCATTGAAACCTCCACGATGTTGTCAAATAAAGGGCTGGAGTCACTAGCGTTGAGTTGTTCCTAAGGAATAACACCTCTTGCCCCACCTGGCTGACTAAATGATAGGTAGGTAACAGTATGCCTCACCTTCAACCCAGTCGCATCACTGGTGTGCAAAGGTCACAGTCTTCGCAACTGAAGGACGACGTCAGTTTACAGTACTACTTGAGCATCTAAAGATTTGCCAAATCCTGAGTCATGGCAAAGTAGGTGACTGCACCAGAACAGTGGTTGATCCAGGAGGTCGCCAGAAAGCTGGCTATAGAAGTGGTTTGAATTGAATTGAATATAGGATTTAGGCATTAAGCCAAGCACTGGGGCATCAAAGGCCATTCAGCGCTATATAACGAAAATCATTCAATCATATCTGTACACTCACACCATTTAGTATCATTTTAACCTTTAATACAAATCGTAACACTTTCATACAATAAAATCTAGATGTGAAATAAATAGGGATTAAAAGGGTAAAATAAATAAATAAATTAATGAAAACAATTATAGCTCGTAATATAACCCAATACTTTGTATAAATTTTCTCAAGTTCAGGGTATTACAGTTTTCCCCCAGTATATCTCTTAAAGGTTTGTCCTGGAGTAAATGTGTCCTCCTCTGAAGATTAAAAACAGGGCAATCGACTAAAATATGTTTAACATCCATTGTCACTTGACAGGTATTCCATGACAGCATATTCAAGTGCTGAGTGCAAAGTGCTATCGAGCTTGAGTCTCTCCACAGGATTCCTTACCGACAGTGCAACCAATGCTGGATCGATGGGCAGAAGAGATGGGTTTGCACCCTTGGTTTTGTAGAATTTTCGTAGTCAAGAGATCAGGGGAGGCTAGAGCTTCTATGATCTGCTTGAGTGTAGAAAATTCTTTGGGATCAGAGATCTGCGAATAACACCTTTAGTCCCCAAGCACAATCTGACCATGGCAACTCGAGAGCAGGCTTAGACCCAAGAAGGACGCCAATGCACTGATCATTAGATGTAATACCACTCGTGACAAGAGCCGAGGTGCATGTTCGGTTCGGTACGAGACTTGGCATGGGTAACAGGAGCATGCACACCTGTACCGTGTACCAAGCTACCTCCAAGGGTAATTTGGGTCTCGGTACTGTCCGAGTTTCTTCAAAACATACAAGGGGAGAGATCGGTCAAAGTTTATGAGTTTATGACTCCTATCAACAGATCTCACTGGACCTCTTTGATCATCATAGCTTATCACACCAAAAAGCCAATCAATGTAGCATTCTTTCACTGACATTAACTAAGTCAGAGTTGTCTTAATTATGAGATAGTGAGCATGATCGCAGAATATGATTGATAGTCAGGGTATTTTCTTGACATTTGCATGACTGGTCAATTTTACGGCCCCATTTAACCAAGATTGTCACCTGTTCTGGCCAGTTCAGCTATAGGAATTCTTTGATGGTATATTCTATTTGTTATTCTTTTAAAAGTAGCAGCATCTGAAGAATCTATCAAAGAAGAAGTAAAGGAGGAGGAGTAACTAGAACTTTGCCTTCTACAAGGTCACGCAAGCCAATGACAATGTTCTCGAGATATGAGGACACAGGTCATTCTTTCAAAGCAGCAGAGACAACACTACCAAGTTTTCAGCCCTTCAGCATCTACCCGCCAGCCAGTTAGAGACGGCGGGGATAGAAGAAGGAAGCCATCCCTCCCCTTAAACATTTGGCATCAGGAAAACACCTTCCTTCAATAGAGCATGAGGAATGTTTTAAGGAATCCCAAATTCCTTAGGTTCACGTTGTCGTCATAGTTAGGCCACTCTAGCAAAGGAATGACAACTGACATGCTACCCAACAGAAACAAGGATGATGTGAATAACGGAAGGTTTGCACAGAAAACTTGCATATAATTACAGTTTATCTGGAAAAACAATTGCATATCTTTGTCCTCTTCCTTTTGTATATCCCTCAAATATGACGATCTGTACAGCATGTGGCTAATATCAAAAGTGAGAGCACTGCAATTACAACCACCTCGTTAAAAGTTTAACAACCATTCCAACATAACTGAAATCATATTCCTATTAAAGAACAATGGTTTGTATTCTTGCAGGAACAAACATATATTCAATAAAAGCATAGCATGAAGAACACAATAACAAGAAAACTTAAACTTACACAACAGATAATTCAACTTATAATCTGGCTGCCAATCTTTAGGATGAATATTTCTTTTATATTTCAAGTTTACTTTGTTGTGGTTACTCTTTGGGTATTTTCTCTGCTCAAACCTTTTACATAGAATTATCTTTACTGGATAGGAGTCAGCATTGGGCAATTTTAATTACAAGAAAAATTGCAAACAAATTGTGAAAAAATTTATTGGGGAAAATTCTTTGAAAAAAACCTGATTCATCTAATTGTTACTTTCTCCCCTAGTCTCAAAAGCTAAGGTCTCATATGTGAGGATATTTCAAACTATGATCCACTAAGAAGTTAGAAGCTATCGAAAAATTCTACAACATTAACATAACATGGAAGACGAATCCTACTTATTTCAATCCATGAAGAAGAATATAATTCATATACAGTACCAGAAGATTCAAGCTTCTATTTCACTAAAGATTTCTAACAAAACTTTGGTCCCTATTTATCTGTTAGTTCATAAAATTAATATTGTTTGAAATCTATAATAATGCAAGAACATATCTAAAGACAGTTGCAAGGTACAATTCTTAGGTTTAGCAAGATATTAATTTGCGTAGATTTCCTAACTGATATACAAGAAGGAATTTTGTCAGGTTGCACTTTTTGATTTATAAAAATATAAGTAGTCACCAAAGGTAAACATTTAGAAGCTATGGACCTTTGAAGGCTATTGTTTGTTATTCACTCAATTCCCTTTGATATATCGTAAGGAATGTCTATTTAACTAATTGCTTGAGTGGTAAAACATATTCACATCTAACCTTACCATAAAAAAAGATTCTGATAACTTATTACTGAAACCTAAATAATGACTGGCAACCTTTTAAACTCATTATTGTCACTAACAAATACCAAGTAACCCCTTGGATGTTCAGTTAGTTTTTCTTGGCAATTTTTGGCCACAATGACCTTAGATGTCAGGATGCCTGAAAACCTTACATCAATCAATCAATCAATCTTGGTAATTTGAGTAAATTATCCAGTGCAACTTATCAACCTAACCAGCATGAGTAAAAATTCCCTAAATGAGGATCCAATAGCAAGAAATATTTCCTTTAACCTTCAATCTGCAGTTTCCAATTAGAAACGCAAGTACCGAGATATTAAACAAATTTACTTTAAAACAATGCTTTGTACGTTATATTCTTAATAAACTGCTTAAGAATTACAAATAGTTTAACTACTTTTAGATGGGAAATTTAAATAGAAATATGTTAAATATAAGACCATGATTTTAGATTCAAAGAAACCTTTTTGAAAAATATTAAACTTGACTAAAATTTCAGTATGCATCATACTTCATCATAAAGAATGACAGTAACCAGAAAATATTGATAATGTGTACCCTTCACTAATGTGAAAAGCAACTGTGGCACATTAAAGAATATTGTACAAAACAGTACATTACAATCCCTTAACTATTAAAAGGCACTTTACCCTATAGGAACAAAATCTCGTAAGCTGTTACTTCAACTACTAGAAACTATTTGTAAAATGTACTTAACTGAATATGAATTTCCCATATATTGTACTCATAAACCTTTAAGAAGTTCCATTGCATCTTCCCTGGACTCTCTATCTTCTCTTGTTTTTTGTGGGTAATTTATAGCCCTTTCCAAATAATCCTTTGCTTCCTCTTTTTTGCCGAGCATCTTATAGGTTTTCCCAATCATGAATAGGTTCTTACTGGAAAAATAATTATAATTACTTTAGTAAAGTATTTACATGCATAAAATAACTATATCCTGCAAATAACATTCATTCATTTTCAAACATTATTTGTCTTGATAGAAACAAGGTAACCATTAATCACTAGTAAACCATCATACTATATATATGCAAAACTCTTGGAGTATAATCAAAGTAACTTTGAAGCAATTTAATTACCTATAAAAATTTGGAGAAAGTTCTTCTGCATGCAAAAAGTGACCCAATGCTTCTTCAAACGAAGAGGATGGCGGTGTAGCGAACACAACTGCTGCTATTTTTCGCTGGTACCAGGGTATATTTGCAACTGTAAAGCACCTGTAAAGAAAAAATCTTGTATAAACAAAAAAAAAAAAGAATTGCACCGAAATAGAACTTAAATGTAAGGGACAAAGAAGCAATATTAACTGGAATAATGGCATTTTTGCTTTTCTGTTAAATCACTGTCATGTATTTACAATTATATAACTGAAAATGCTATCCTGAATACTGTTGCTTTTATGCCTTTTCTGTAAAAACAAAATTATTTTAAGTGAATAAGGGTTTGGGTATTTTAACAATTATTGTTATTATTACTATTATTATTATTATTATTCCTATAGTCCCTATGGTGCTAATCAAAACTAATCTCTGCAATCTATTACTTAAAAATTCAATAATAATGTTTAGAAGACTCACATACAGTTTTTTGCTACCTCACTCCTGTGCATGCTGAGGGCCAATTATATATAAATCCCCTCATGGATTTAACACATAAGTCCGTAAATATCTGTACTGTACTATGTTTTGGTTTCTCATAATTTCATAAGCCACAGGATTAAAATATCAGAACTAATACAATACGTACCAATACCCAAGTAGGTACCAGGATGTTCCATCAGTTGGATTCAACTGACAAGCTCTCTGAAAATAAAATTCAAGTATTACTCTTCAGTTATAATATGCAAATACTATATTACGTTTTAAACAAAATAGCAATGATATCAAAAACTTTTTTTACACGTTTACATTCCAGACAAGACATTAAAATTTTATGCGAACATGACTTCGTAATGATGCCTTAATTTTCTTAACCTGATAAAGAAGCACTTTACCATGCTTTAATCAAATTCTTTTAGCACTTGTAAGTGTATAAATTCAATATTTACTCAATTGGCATTCATATTGCCTCTCTCGAAGCTTGGCAAGTGTCAATATCTACTTTAAAACTAATATATTTTCCATTTTCTTTTCGTGTAACAGTACTACCAATCTAGTTTTATATTACAAATATATGGCAATACTACTGAGTGGGTAGCCATACCCTTTGTCTTTCAGTTCTCTTCTTGCAACACATTGCGCTTGATCTGACTGAGTTTTCATTAAACATAGTGTGTTATTCATGAACCAGCTTGAATATTAAGTATCTCAAGAAATAAAATTTTTCTCAAGTAAATTGTGTTACTTTTATGAAACTACCTTATATCTTTATGGTGTTTCTCTCTTGAAGCCCTGAGTTTTATACTGACATTTACCCTAAACCAAAACCTTTCATCTTTTCTTTCCTTTGAATAGGTTTAGGCCTCTAGTATTGTATTAAGATAATGCACTGGACCTGTAATGTGCAGAGATTTTCCTCACTGGGAATAGTAACCTACAGCAAATGAAACTTTTTGCAAGAGGAAAGTCTTCTGTTGAATTAAGCTGCTCTCCTGGGTGCATTAATGACCCTACCCATCACAAGTTATGTACCATCTCCACTGTTTACGATGCGTCCTTCAAAAGGTTGAGCGTCCAAATCTTGAAGATGCCTCTTGACTGTATTACTCTTTGGTCTTCAGAGTTTCTTCACTCAGCCCTCTACCAACCAGACGAGATCGTGATACAAGCCAAACCTCGCTCACTTAGCCAGAAAGCCCTCAGCTCAGCTGACTGACCTAGCACTCTTAAAAATGTTGTGGTAGTGGTAGAGGAAGCCGGAGGCAAAACTCTCTCCTCCTCCTGGATGGGAAGGCAATGGGAGATTAGAAAACACAGTGATGAATACCTGCCAACACCAACAGTGACACTGCTTGCTATGAAATAAGCAAGATTCACTTGTGGAGAATGTCCTCCACCTTTTAATTATGTATTAAAGGCAGAGTTCCTTGATGAACTGAGCTGAAGATTGAGCCCGACAATAATCATAACATCATCAGTCAAAACACATTTTGGTGACTATCTTGGGATTTTGTCATTAGTTAAATCTCTTCTGCATAAACTTGAACTATTAAATTACTGTATGTCACAATCTTCACTAGTACTGCCCATATTCCCCAACTTTCATTTATTCCAACAACCCAAAAGGCAAAAGAGATGGGAATCAGCTAGAGGACTAACCTGGTAGTCCCTCATAGATGGTCCCTATACAGTGGATACCTCGAGTCATGATAAAAATAAAGGATCAGCTCACAGATCCAGTCTTGCTCATTTCATTTCACATCCACAAAGAAAGTGGAGAAATAAGAACAAACACTAACACGACCTGAAATCTTTGAAAACTAAAGCAAACACTGAATGGTAATGGAAATAAAATAACTTTACAATCAGGACGTTGGAATTACAAACAGACAACATGAAGTAACAGAGTGACCAATGTACTTGTAAAAACTAAAAGGAAACTATAGATCAGTCTATTCCTTACAAAATTACATGTAACTACACTTCACATGCTGGAAAAGAAAAAGGAGAATAAAATGGTAAAATAACACTTAAAACAAGGAGGAATACACATTGATATTGATGCTAATACAGTCTTGGGAACTCTCAAAACTGTTCCTGACATGAGACTCAAAGAGAAAGCTGATCATGAATGGTCATAAATAATAACCTTACTCTGCAGTAGTTACAAACAAATCCAGAACACACCTCTAGAATCACTGAATAACCTAAATCTGTAGTTTGCAGTTTGACAAAAGCTAGAAGCAGCACAGAGACTGAAGACAAAGAAAGTATGGCTTATCTAAGCCATTGGTTATTGCCATTAACTGCCATATTGTCTCATTACTTTACAAGAGACATCAGTTTATTGGAAGGAATGAAACTGGAAAATTTCTGTTTTAGCAGTAAAAATTTGATAAATCCTAGCTTCCAGACAGAAGCAATATGAAATCAGGAGAGATGCATATAAATAGTCTTGAGAAGCAAAGCTTAGGTATTGTTATTACAAAGATAGTAAATGGCATGAGGGTAGAAGCTAAGCACTAAAAGGAACACTAAGAGTGGAGTGGGGGCATTTATTTTACATCTAGCTGGTATGACCGGAGAAACATTTCATGGTCGATAAGGCATTTTATAAAGAACAAATTGTAATGAGTAAACTACAATTACTACCCCACTACGTATACAAGTTAAACATTTGTTTTTATCCATACCTCCATGTGATGTTTCACATTAAATGATTGTGAAATCCTTGCTTTGGTTCCCTCATAACCATACACATAGTCTATCAATATTGACATCCACTTGTGAACGGCAAAGTTGTTCTCATTGATGGAAAGGGCCTCTTCTGCATAGTCTAGAGCTTCTCTGTAAAGCACTTTCTTCTCAGCATCCGTAGCAGCTGCCTTTGCCTTTTCATACGTGGCACGGGCAAGTCTCCAAAGTATTTCATCGTTTTTCAAGCCCTGTAAAAAATAGCAGCCACCATAACTTCAGGGAATGTAAGTTACACTATGTACTCTAATGTAACACACTACAAGAAGGTCCTCAACTACAAACATTCAGAGATACAAATACAAATCCAACTCAAATCATAATCACAGATATTGAATAAAAAGTTCATAATGAAATACAGTACTGTAATTAAAGAATACAGTATATAATTCAATGCAGTAAGCAAGACAACACTTGCAATATTGCAATATGAAACAGGACTATTCGTTGACTTTTGCAGCGGACAATTGTTGTCATGTGAATCAGGTGAAGCCTACCCTGGGCCAAAAATGTTATTTTCCTTAGTAAAATAAATTTTTGAATATACTTACCCGATGATCATATAGCTGCATCCCTGCTGCCCGACAGAAAAAACCTACGGGAGGAATACGCCAGCGATCGCTATACAGGTGGGGGTGTACATCAACAGCGCCATCTGTCAAGTAGGTACTCAAGTACTCGATGTCAACAATGAACCAATTTTCTCCTCTGTCCCACCGGTTCTCTATTGGGGAGGAAGGGTGGGTCCTTTAATTTATGATCATCGGGTAAGTATATTCAAAAATTTATTTTACTAAGGAAAATAACATTTTTGGCCCAGGGTAGGCTTCACCTGATTCACATGACAACAATTGTTCAATATCAAACTTACCCGATGATCATATAGCTGATTCACACCCAGGGGGGTGGGTAGAGACCAGCATAACAGTTGACATTATGAGCTAAGTATTCCGTATTTCATTTTAGCAGTTATTCAAAATAACAAGCATAAAATAAATAAGTACCTGGTAAGGAAGACGACTTGAACAATTACTCTGCCTTTTTAAGTACGTCTTCCTTACTGAGCCTCGCGATCCTCATAGGATGCTGAGCGACTCCTAGGAGCTGAAGTATGAAGGGTTGCAACCCATACTAAAGGTCCTCATCAAAACCTTTAATCTAGGCGCTTCTCAAGAAATGAGTTTGACCACCCGCCAAATCAAGTAGGATGCGAAAGGCTTCTTAGCCTTCCGGACAACCCAAAAATATTTCAAGAGAAAGATTAAAAAGGTTCTGGAATTAGGGAATTGTAGTGGTGGAGCCCCCACCACTACTGCACTCGTTGCTACGAATGGTCCCAGAGTGTAGCAGTTCTCGTAAAGAGACTGGACATTCTTAAGATAAAAGACGCGAACACTGATTTGCTTTTCCAATAGGTTGCGTCGAATATATTTTGCAGAGATCTATTTTGTTTAAAGGCCACGGAAGTTGTGACAGCTCTAACTTCGTGTGTCCTTACCTTCAGCCAAGCTTGGTCTTCCTCATTCAGAAGGGAATGAGCTTCTCGTATTAACAGTCTGATAAAAATAGGATAAAGAATTCTCTGACATAGGCAAAGATGAATTCTTAACTGAACACCATAAAGCTTCAGACGGGCCTCGTAAAGGTTTTAAAATAGAACTTAAGAGCTCTTACAGGACATAATACTCTTTCTAGTTCATTTCCAACCATACGATAAGTTTGGAATATCGAACGATATTGGTCAAGGCCGAGAAGGCAGCTCGTGTTTGGCTAGAAAACCAAGTTGTAGAACATGTAGCCGTTTCGGATGAGAATCCGATGAATCTCACTGACTCTTTTAGCTGTGGTTAAGCATATTAGGAAAAGAGTCTTAAAGGTGAGATCTTTCAGGGAGGCTGATTGAAGTGGTTCGAACCTGTCTAACATAAGGAATCTTAGAACCACGTCTAAATTCCAACCAGGTGTAACCAAACGACGCTCCTTCGTGGTCTCAAAAGACTTAAGGAGGTCCTGTAGATCTTTATTGTTGGAAAGATCTAAGCCTCTGTGACGGAAGACTGATGCCAACATGCTTCTGTAACCCTTGATAGTGGGAGCTGAAAGAGATCGCTCTTTCCTCAGATATAAGAGGAAGTCAGCTATTTGAGTTACAGAGGTACTGGTCGAGGATACGGATACTGACTTGCACCAGTTTCGAAAGATTTCCCACTTCGATTGGTAGACTCTAAGGGTGGATGTTCTCCTTGCTCTAGCAATCGCTCTGGTTGCCTCCTTCGAAACACCTCTAGTTTCGAGAGTCTTTCGATACTCTGAAGGCAGTGAGACGAAGAGCGTGGAGGCCTTGGAGTACCTTCTTTACGCGTGGCAGACGTAGCAGGTCCACCCTTAGGGGAAGAGTTCTGGGAACGTCTACTAGCCATCGAAGTACCTCGGTAAGTTATTCTCTCGCGGGCCAGAGGGAAGCAATTAGCGTCCACTTGTCCCTTCGTGAGAGGCGAACTTCTGCAGTACCTTGTTGACAATCTAGATCTGAGGGAATGCATATAGATCTAGATGAGACCAATCTAGTAGAAAGGCATCTAAAAGAACTATTGCTGGGTCTGGGATAGGTGAGCAAAGTATTGAGAGCCTCTTGGACATCGAGGTTGCGAAGAGATCTATGGTTGGCTGGCCCCAGGTGACCCAAAGTCTCTTGCATACATCCTTGTGGAGGGTCCAATATGTTGGAATTATTGTCCCTTCCTACTGAGACAATCTGCTAAGACATTCAAGTTGCCTTGGAAGAAACTTGTAACTAGTGAAAAGTCTAGACCTGTTGAACAGGAGAGGAGGTCACTTGCGAACTCGTACCATGTCAGAGAGTAGGTCCCTCCTTGCTAGGAGATGTACATCAAAGCAGGGAGTGACCGTGTTCACCTCCACTACTTTGCCTTGAAGGAGAGACCTGAAGCTTTACCAGGTCAGACGTACTGCCAGAAGCTTCTTGCAGTTGAAATGCATTGTCCTTTGACTCGAGTTCCATAATCCCGAGCATTCCCTACCGCCTAAGGTCGCACCCCAGCCTACGTCCGATGCGTCAGAAGAGAACGTGGTTGGGAGTCTGAACAGTCAGGGGAAGACCATATCAAAGGTTGATAAAGTCCTTTCATCCAGTCAGACCAGACTTATCTTCCGGAAACCGGGATCGAGACCGCTTCTAGCGTCTTGTCCTTTTCCAGTGAAGAGCTAGATGAAACCGAAGAGGACGGAGGTGTAGTCTTCCAAGTGACACCAATTGAACCACGGATGACAGTGTCCTAACCAGACTCATCCACAGCCTGACAGGGCCGTGTTCCTTCTTCAGCATCTTCTGGATGGATAGCAGGGCTGGGGGTTGATCGTCTTGTTCAGCCATGTCCTCATCAGAGGGTTCCTCATCCGAAACTGATGAGGAAACGGCAACGGAGTGGGCAATGTCTGACTCGCTGAATCCGGTCGCACTGGTGGATGCGTGACGGAGCCGGACACAAGATCATGGTACTGCTGCACAGTCTGTTAACTGTCAACCATGGGGAAGCGAGGGAGTACAGCGACAACCCGAAACTGTCTAGACTGTCTGGGTTGTGCAGACAACCCCTTATCGGGATGCTGAGGTTGCCGCACTGCGTCACAACAAGTCACCTCTGCTGGTTGTTGAACGTCTTCCTAGTGACACACTGAACGTCCACAACCACCTCCGAGAGTCGCTTAACGTCAACGTGCGACTGGCAACCCACACTGGGTCGCACCGGAGGAGGAACCATCTCAACTGGCGGACGTGAGTAGGATATCTCAGCGTCAACAGGGCGTACAACCAACCGGTAGGAAGGTTGTTGGCAAGGTTCTTCTCCGTAAAAAATCCTCTATCAAGGACTAAGCTTGGACTGCATGTCTTGCAACAAAGCCCAAGGTCTATGGGAGCAGGTGTGGCAACAGACGGGGTTAGCGACTGAAGCGGAACCATTTACCCTCCCTGGAAGCATGTTATGTTTTAATTAAAGTCCATAGGAGGCTAAGCAGCTTAAGGCTCCTCTCCAAATGACAGAGTCCTCAAGGGAATATCAGAAGGAGGGAGAACAGCACTTTCTCATCTACAGGAACCATGTCCGAGAAAAGCTAGGTTATCTCAGTGAGGGTTTCACTGGTGCATAAGCAGCAGACCAGAAGGCAACGTTATGAAACTGCTTGACAGTCTGTGAACTGTCAACCACAACAGGTGCGTGAGGACATACAGCACTGGTGTATTAGTAGCAGACCAGAAGGCAATGTCATGTAACTGTTTGACAGTCTGTGAGTTGGCAACAACCAAAGCTGTGTGGGGAAGCCTCAACTCCTGACTGACTAGTTTGCTGCGGGCGAGTGGCGGTAACCACAGTGTGTTGCGGAGGCTGACACACCGTGTCAAAACACGGCAGCTTGTGGTAGCTCACGCACAGCAACGGAGTGCTCCGTGTGTCTGTGGGAGTCAGAATACGTCTGGCAGGGTCGACTGCGCATGGGTGGAGGAGCTCTCACAACAAGAGTGTGGGAGCAGGCAGCCATGCCGGGCGCACAACCGTGGTAGGCTGTAGGCCAACGGGTGCATCGTCAACCTTCTCCGCAGTTGGAGAGTGGCAGCTGGCAACAACAAAAGCGGAGTGCTGGTGCGTGGGAGGGACTGCCGTGGGTTGCGGAGCATGCCGCATTGCGTCAAAACACGGCAGCTTGACAGCACCTTCCCACTGCTGATGCGGTAGCTCACGCATGTCAACGGAGGGTGCAGCATGAACATGCGTCTGGCAGGGTCGACTGCGCATCGGTGGTGGAGTTCTCACAGGTGGAGTGTGGGAGCTGGCAGCCGCAGTATCTGCTGAGCGCACAACCGTGGCAGGTTGTAGGTTAACAGGTGCAGTGTCAACCTTCTCAGCACGATACTCCTGCATGAAGGAAGCAAGCTGAGACTGCATAGTCTGCAGCATGGACCACTAGGGTCTACCAAAGACGGCAACAAACGGAGCTACAGTCCGTTGTGACTGAGGATCTAAAACAGCTGGTGTGGCAACAGACGGAGTTACTGCCTGTTGCGGTACCACCTTGCCTCTCTTGGGAGGTGTGCAGTCGTCGGATGACTGCAGCGAGTCCGAACTGACCCAGTGGCTACACCTAGGCCGTTGGACTTGCGCGGAAGGGACCGACTTGCACTTAAAGCTGCAAGATTTGGTCCATGGTTTCTGCGAGAAACCTCTTCCGCAGACGAGGAATGAATGGGCTCTCTCGTCTTTATGTGGGTGGGGCGATCACGTCGGCAACGTGTGTAGATACACCCGAAACCACCGAGGGAAAACGTCTGTTCGTAGATCAAGGCCTGTGGAACCCATAAGTCCTTCGACATTACTTCTCCCCTGGGCTTGGGAGCTTGTAAGAGGTATCGGACTAGATGAACAACTGGCACGAACAGACGAACCCTCGAACGCAACACTGTAACACTTTGCGCATATCACTTTATCACTTTTGATTTTCTGTTTGCACTTATTTCACTGAAATCGAAACTTTAAGTGATTTGTACCTGAAACACGCAATCCTATCCTTCATTAAAAGGTAGTAATTGCGAAAACAGTTTTACAATGCAACAGTAAAACATAATGAAAGATAAAGAATTCAGTGGCTGGAAAAGAGACTAAACACTAGATCAAATAAACTACGTTTAAAATCTCTCACTGCATAAAGCCTGGGAACAAGAATAAAACTCTAGAAACGTTTTACCTTCTTCCCCTACAGCGACTAGGGAGAAGAGTAAAAAACGAGAACAACGTTACCCGCTTGAACGAAACGTTTATTCTCCTCTCTCTCCCTCCGTCTCTATCTCTCTCTCTCTTCTCTCTTGACTTAGAACCTGAGAGAAGAGCCCAATTATATATCGTTAAAACATATTATTTGCTAAAGGAAAAAACTGAAAGGTTTCCCAAATACAAAGTTCCTTTATTTAGAATTTAAACCATTTAAGCTAAGAAAGAATGAACGAAACGCTAGAATCGGTTTACTCTTACTGCAACGTGAAACCGTGAAATACTCTCTCTCTATCGTAACGATAGAGCGCAAGTTGAACGTTCTGAACGTCAACAACTGCGGAGACTAAACTAAACGTTAGTTCATCTTTGAAAACAGTACGAGACTATCAAAGAAATTCTTTCAAAAACATTAAAATTAAAAAAGTATAAATTCTTAAAAGGAAAATACGATATGACGGGCTCAATGTTAATTAACTTCGGTTCCAAGTAAGGACCGCCTACTATTAGGAAAGGTCGCATATAAACAAACATAAAAATTAATTTTTATAAGTTTATAATAAATGGAAAGTTAATCGAAGAGGCCTATAAAGGCGGAGAGATATAAAATAAATAGATCTATAACTTGTTAAGCAAAATTACCAAAAACCTAAACACACTTCCGTCTAAGGGAAGGGTCGGCCATTTAAAAGTGAAAGAGAGTCCATACTCTCTTTGTCACCAACACTTCCGTCTAAGGGAAGGGTCGGCCATTTAAAAGTGAAAGAGAGTCCATACTCTCTTCGTCACCATAATTAAATCTATCCAAAACGAGTTCAAGTTTTGAAATGAAGAAAAAACCCCTGCATAGCGAAAGCTCAAAACTGGAATAGTGTACTTCACCAAATCGTTGTGAAAACAAATCCAGTTAGGGACGGCGTATTTAGTAGGTCTTGCCTGTGGCACGACAGAGGGAAAATTGGTTCGTTGTTGACATCGAGTACTTGAGTACCTACTTGACAGATGGCGCTGTTGATGTACACCCCCACCTGTATAGCGATCGCTGGCGTATTCCTCCCGTAGGTTTTTTCTGTCGGGCAGCAGGGATGCAGCTATATGATCATCGGGTAAGTTTGATATTGAAAATTTTAAAAAATTCAACTTGCAAACAATTGGGCTTACAACCAGCTTCAGTGAATCTATTAAGTTTTTAAGTTGAGGACTTTCTGTATACACTAGAGAATTAAATGACTAACAAATATCAAATACAGTACTGAAGAAAAGATGCTTACTCTCAAAAACCTTTTTACACTTTCACTCATTATCCAAAATTATAACATTAAATTCATGATAGATCTTTAACTTCTTGGGGTTTTTCAAGTCTCAAAAGCTTATTTGCACAGAAAATTAAACAAAGGAAAAATTAAATGAACAAATAAATATTTCTTATTTTACTGGTTCATAAAGAGAATGGCCAGGGATAAATATCTAAAGAATAACAAAATATACTAATCATTAACCTAATAGTATAACCAAATTAAGAAATGAGTAATCCTATTAATTCTAAAAAATTTTCTCAACACTATGCAAAACTAGAATAAAGCAATAATAGCATATACTGTACTAGGCTATCTGATACATGAATATGACATATTTAGAATGATTTATATTTTTCCTATCTATACAAATATGGAGCTTTTTACAATGGAGATATATTTCAGTAATAGTTGAAACTAGCCGTTACAGCTTTTGCGAGATGTAATTACCCTCCGCTAACCAGCGGAGGGAGTAGGGCGTAGAAAAACCACCACGATTCACACCTGCACTAGTGAACAACCGTCACTTTGCCATTGCGGCAGGACTTTCAGGGGAAGGTGATGGCGGGACCAGTATGTCTAAAGACTGCCTGGTTTGTATAGGAAGAAATATAAATGATTTCAAATTTATCATTTGTTCTGGCACTATATACAAACCCTACCCTCTTTACAGTGAAAACTCACTCCATGGTGGGTGGAAGTCCAAAACTGAATGGCTGGTGACTGTCCCAGGGTGACACACTGTACTTTGCACAGTTTTATAGAGTCACCCTGACACCTCGTCATCTTTGTAGGATGACGGCCTGAGTAATCCGCACTGGGTTTAGAATTTAGCAATGTGATTTGACCAGGTAAGCGTAAATTTGGAGATAAGCTCCTCACTTAGTCTAGACACTGCCCGACTACATCTCGCTTGGAGAACGGGGACATGATTATATAATCATATATCAGGTTGCATAAGGGACAATGCTACCCACCTGCAGTAAGAGGAGGTCGGCTTGCAGAGTTCCTCGGATGCTGGACCCCAAGAGATGGGAGGGTGGAATAGGAAGTGGCCTATCACTCACACATTCATCCGAGACTTACTCGCGGGTAACATCTGCCCTCAACTGACTGCTACTTGTCCTACAAGGGAGCCGAGGTGTAACTGACCCCATTTTGTGTAGCCACCACAGGACCTGAGGTAAATATATCCAGGTTCCTGTGGGTTAAGTCTTGCAGGTAATCGGCAGTGAATGTTGTTTGCCATTTCCACATGCTTGCTCGTAGTACCTGCGTCACAAAGAAATTCCTTTTGAATGCCAGGGATGTGCTGATACCACCGTTGTCATGAGCATGGGGCACAGGACCCGATGGGCCAGGCCTCATAAAACTCCAAGAGATATAGGCCATAACCTCGAAGAGTTATGGCCCAAGAGTAGTTTCCTCCTCGTCAGAGGTTGAAACCATGAGGGCACAACAATGCTCCATGAGGTTTGTTGTGCCCAACAAGCACTGTAGTCACCCAAATCCTTCATCGCCAAGCTCCGAAAAGCGTTCCTCCCAAGAGCTAGAGTGGGGCATGGAAAATTCCAAATCCTGCCGACGGAATCCCGTATATCACTCAAGTGAAGGCCATCTCTCCCGCGAGAGAGAGAGAGGTGATCAAACCTTATTGCCACTGTCGGCAATGCTCCTCGCAAGTGGGAAGATTCCCAAACAGTAGCTGGTGGAAGGTAACTCTCCCTCGGAAGGGAAAGTTGCCTATCACCTGGTGGAGGTTAACTCTCCCTTTGAAGGGGAAGTTGTCCAACACCTGGAGGTGGATCTCTGGGCAATGCCCTCCCCTTCCTGTCAGTGAGCTGAGCTCAAGTTGAAAGTCGGCATCGAGAGCTGCCTGTGAAATGTAGCCGAAGCTAGTTTCTGGGTTCACCCATAAGGGATCCCCCGATTGGAAACCCCGAAGGGAACCAGTCTACTACTGCTCTCGTTCCTTTCCTACGCCGGCGCCAGAGTTGTAGGAAGAAACGTGAGCATAGGCAAAGTGTGCTGCTGTAAACTGTAACACCCTCGGAAACCATTCCTTAGCAGGGAGAACAAAAAGCCCCAAGGAAGATATGAGTTGCTGAAAGCAGCAACAGAAGAGACTTCCCCTGGTGGTGGCTGGTGCTGCTTCACTAAGGAAAGCAAAGGAGTTCACACCTAAGGGAAGTCCAGGGTCACCATCTGTAAAGAAAAAGGAAATTATAAACTTTTAGGCCAGTTGCTTTTCATCGTAAGCAAGTTAAACGATTTTGACAGGAGAAAAAGACGTCTTTATTATACCAAGCAGAAATAAAAAGTGACGGTTGTTTATTAGTGCAGGTGTGAGTGGGGTGGTTGGTCTACCCGTGCTACCCAACTCTGCTAACTAGCGGAGAGTAGATACACCTCCAAAAAGCTTTTACGGCTTGTTTCAGCCATTGCTGAAATATATCTCCACTGTAAAGAGCATATGGTTTGTATATAGTGCAGGAACAAATGCCTTTAGAATGAAAAATTAAAATTCAACTGTACTAACTTGAAATACCATACAAGAATTTAACTACTGTACAGTTGTAACTCACTTTAAAAAACTAATCACTACCTTACAAACCTACTCTTTAATTATACTAACAAACTAGTACACTACTGTAGTTATATTAAATATAAAACTTATAAAAACCAAACCTTCGAAGAGACCAGAAGAGAGTATATGTCCTCAAACTTGTTCAAGCCATACAGTCTATCAGCTTCTACAATGATGTCTTCCACGGAAGAAACTTCTGCAATAACATTTTGGGAATAAACTCCATATGCTCCAGCTAGACCACCAGCCAAATATCCCATATAAGTCTGAAATTGATAAAAACATAAATTTCCTGTTAATGTTGTGTAAATACAGCAAATAATATACCAGGTAGACTAAAGTTTAGCAAACTTTCTACTGAAAAAAATTAAATTGCATTTAGATAGTAAATACTGATAAAACCTATTCACTAAGAACTAAAACCACAAGAATTCACACTAAAATCCAAGAGAGAGCGAGCCAAGATGAGCAAGTTATATCAGCAACAAAGAAAGGATTTATTTCTTGCCAACTGAACCTAAGATATACCAGGCCACTTCCTCACCACCCTGCATCATACTCCGGCACCCAGAAGTTTCCCAGCAATGAGCATTGTACAGAGAGGGAATTCTAAATTTTTTTTATGGCAGAAATGCTCACTTTTCATAAGATATACCTCTTATGAATGTGGCTTACTCAACAGCAAAATGACCGACCAATCTTGGCAATAGCTATGCTGCTTCCTTGAGGCCGTTTTCAATACTACAGCACAACTTGCACTAACTGCCGGGGCCTCTGCAACATCTAAAATGCTTCCACCAGGCACAACTCAACGGCTCGCAGCAAGCATTGCACTCACTGCCTAGGCTCTATAAAAATTACAATGCTTCCAGAAGGGTCAAAATCAAGGCAACAGCACAACTTGCGCTCAAAGTCGGGCCTCTGCAATGTTTACAGCAGTTCCAGAGGTTGCCAAGTAATAATAATAATAAATAAGTTAGCTTCTAGGAGACAGTAACTGCTGACTACCTAAAATTTTATTAAATAAATTTTTTTTCTTGAAGGTCAAGGAAATGAACCTGAATCTTAAGACCATAGTCTCCTTTCAAAGATGTGACAACAATAAATTGAACTTAGAACATCTCCCTGATGGATCTAATTTTCCGAGATTAAGTTATCAATGGCCATTTTAAAAGATATTGTAACAAAATGCACCAGTGGTCTTTTATTCATAAAAAAATTAACAATTATGTTCTGATAAGTAAATAATCCTATCCTCATATAATAAAACAAAAACTGTGGTAAAGATTGTTTATATGCCAAATTAAATAAAAACAGAGCAAGATACTTGTGGTCAAATGGGAAAAAGGGGAAAAAGACAAGTTTGAAGATATTCAATACATAAATTATAAATATCTACGTATTACACTGTGAACCCCCTCTGATGGTCCAGCACTTTGCTGCAGTAGAGGGGCTTGAGTGTCTCAATGATGGGCTGGGCAATGGCGGTGGGGTAGTTTATCCACCCTGGCAGGCTCAACCATACCGCTAAGGCCAGTTCTGAGAGACCAGACCAAGACTGGACCCCTATAGGACTTCTCCTTTATTTCAGATAGGCAAAGGCTAGGAGAAGGAAAACTCCAAAATCAAACCAAACAAGACCCCAATGGCGGAACTACCCAGCGCCGGCGGAAGAGGGCAATGCCTGTCGGGCAGGCAACAAGGCGGGCCTTGACATAACAAGAACCCAGCAGCCCAATGCAACGAACATCGGAGAAGCCGACTGTCTCATATGCCCTGAGCCGCGGTGGAAACGATGTGGGCCAAGTGTGTGTGCGTGGCCGTTGCAAAGCCACGACCACCCAAAACAATATACCCAGCTACTGGCATTCTGTCGTTTCCTCCACCCTTCTTCATCTCTTTCTCATCAACATCATCATCAGCCTCACCACCAAGGCCTGAGGCGACAGCATCGTGGGTGAAGGGGGTAGGCTTGGATAGTTGGAAGCCCTTAGCCCACGACTGCACTCAGGCAGCGAGTCTAAGATTCAGTCGCTCTCTAATGACGGTGCCATGACTGGGCTGGCTTATTGAGGACACCGCAGCCCACCCCACATGGGGAGGCCCCTAGAAAAGGTGTGGTAAACATCGGACATGGCAAACCTGTCTGGTCAGCTCACCGCGGCTGGCGGACATCCCACTAATGCGGTCGAAACAACAAGGAAAAAATATTAACCTTAGGTGCGTGGAACATCCGCACCCTCCAAGACGTGACAAACACCAACCGCCCGGAACAACGTACAGCCCTCGTCTGCAAGGAGCTAGCCCGCTTCATTGTTGATGTGGCGGCTCTTAGCGAGACCAGACTACCCGAAGAGGGCAACATCAGGGAAGCTGGAACAGGCTACACCATCTTCTGGAAAGGAAAGGCCCTAGAGGAGCCTCGCATTCACGGTGTCGGCTTCGCCATCCGTTCCCAGCTGGTGCAGCAGCACAACCTCGCTCACAAGGCCATCAGTGAGCGCCTGATGACTGTCCGCATCCACATCACGCGGGGCAGACACCTTCTACACCCAGCTCGACCGCACAATCCAGGCAGTGCCCGCCAACGACAAGCTCGCTGTGCTTGGCGACTATAATGCCTGAGTAGGCATAGACCATCGCCTGTGGGAGGGAATCATCGGCCGCCATGGCATTGGAAATTGCAACGCCAATGGCCAACTCCTACTGGGTCTGTGTGCAGAACACCAACTTGTGGTAACCAACACCATCTTCCAGTTACCAAAGCGACAAAAGACCACATGGAGACACCCACGGTCTAAACACTGGCACACCCTGGACTACGTCCTGACCAGAGCCAGAGACCGAGGAGACGTCCACATCACCCGATCCATGCCCGGAGCGGACGACTGCTGGACGGACCACAGACTCCTCATCTCCCGACTCTCCGTGACGACCCTACGACCACCCAGAAGGGCACCTGACAGCGTACCACACCAACGCTTTGATTGTAGCAAGCTCCGCAACCCACAGGTGGCACAGAACTACAAGGAGGCCTGCGAACGTCACCTCGCAGACCCCGTAGGTCAGGCCACTGTTGAGCTCCACTGGACCACCCTCAGAAACGCCATGGCCTGTGCCGCGGAGGAAACACTAGGCTACACCACCAAGAAATGGCAGGATTGGTTCGATGAGAATGATGCTACCATCACTCTTCTCATTGAAACCAAACGACAAGCACGCCTGACTTTAGAAAACCAACCAACAGCAGCTAACAAATGTGCTCACAAGGTGGCTGAAGCTGATTGTCAAAGAGGGATCCGTGAAGCCCAGAACACCTGGTGGCAAAGAAAAGCTGCAGAAATACAGAGTTTCACTGACCAACGTGACCTGCGCAGCTTCTATGCAGCAACAAAGGAAATATTCGGTCCCACACGATCATCAGTGGGCGGCCTGAAGGACGCGGATGGGGCCATGACCATCACCAACAGCGAGGGCATCCTGGCCAGGTGGAGGTCTCACTTTGAGAACCTCCTCAATGACCAAGCAGACACCCCAGACGATCTCCTGTGAATGACCCCGCAGCATCCCGTCCGTCACTGGATGGCACTACCACCCTCCATCCAGGACTTAAACAAGGCCCTTCTGCGCATGAAGCCCGGCAAAGCCCCAGGGCCAGACAACATCCCGTTGGAGCTCCTCACTCACGGTGGCCCCGGGTTGAGGAACCGTTTGATGCTCCTTATACTGAAAATATGGGAGACCAAGACCCTCTCCAGTGACTTCATTGCCCTCTTCAAGAAGGGAGACAGGGAGAACTGTAACAACTACCGGGGAATATCACTACTAAGCATCGCGAGTAAGATTTTCGCACGGATTCTCCTTGACCGCCTCCTTATTCTCGCAGAAGACGTCCTGCCAGAGTCCCAGTGCGGCTTTCGACCTTCCCGCGGGACCACAGACATGATCTTCTGCGTGCGACAACTACAAGAGAAGAGCCTCAAACAACAACAGCCCATAATGTTCATCTTCTGGGATTTGAAAAAGGCCTTCGACAAAGTACCTCGACCTGCCATGTGGGCTGTCCTCAAAAGATATGGCTGCCCACCCGATTTTGTCAAGCTGGTGCGTGCCCTCCATGATGGAATGGTTGGGAGAGTCTGCCACCAGAACTCTCTTTCAGGCCCATTCCCCATCAACGGCGGCCTAAAGCAGGGCTGTGTTCTGGCCCCAACGTGTTTCTCGCTATACACCGCAGCAATGCTCAACGAGATTCCCCCAGACACACCCTCAGTCGACCTACGTTTCCGCATGGATGGAGGCGCTTTCAACCTCACCAAACTCCGCGCCAGAACCAAGACCACCTTGTGTGCAGTGCGAGAACTGCAGTATGCTGACGACAATGCCACCCCAGGTCAGACGGCAGAGGACCTGCAGTCGTTAGCTGATGCATACAACTCTGCCTATGAACGTTTTGGGATGCAAGTCAACACAGACAAAACCAAGACCCTCGTCCAACATCCACCAGGACTGATGCTCCCGAACTTCAATACCACAGTGAGTGACCAACCGTTAGAACAGGTGGACCAGTTCTCCTACCTAGGGAGCATCCTAACATCAGCTCCCACAAGCAAAAAGGACGTGGAGAACAGGATCAGGGCAGCCCACTCCGCCTTTGGCCGACTCAACTGCCGCGTATCTAACAACCACGCACTGACAATGACCACCAAAATAATGGTGTTCAGGGCAGTAGTCCTCTCCACGCTCCTGTATGTATGTGAAACATGGACGCTATATAGAAACGATATTAAAAACCTAGAACGCTTCCAACAAATAAAATTGAGGCAGATCTTGAAAATCCCCTGGGAGAGCCACACCATCAACATTGAAGTCTTAGAACGTGCCTCGCTGACCAGCGTGGAGGCCACCATCATCCACCACCGCCTCCGCTGGATAGGACACGTGCATAGGATGAATCCATCTAGGCTCCCAAAGAAGATATTCTACGGAGAACTGACCCAGGGCACCAGACCACGAGGAGCCCCGAAAATGCGCTATAAAGATCAACTAAAGCGCACCCTGGCTCTAACTGACATCGATCCTTCCTCATGGGAAGAAACAGCCAGGGACAGGAAAACCTGGAGGAGTATAGTACACCATGGTACCGTGGACTTCGAGGAAAGGAGGAGACAAAATGAGGAGGCTAGGAGGAGAAGAAGGAGAGAGCGATTAGAACAGCCCCGCCCACCACCTACCATCCCTTGTGAACACTGTCCGCGACTCTTCCACCACAGACTAGGACTTAACAGCCACATCAGACATAAGCACCCACCCCAAAGATAGGAGGCTGATGGCTAACGACAGAAGCCAATACTCGGACACGAGTGGGCGATGACGACGACGACACTGTGAATATGTATAATGTTAATATCTTAAAATACCTTAAAATCTTTCATAAAAGAGCATAGTACATGCTGACGACAATGCCACCCCGGGTCAGACGGCAGAGGACTGCAGTCGTTAGCTGATGCATACAACTCTGCCTACGAACGTTTTGGGATGCAAGAGCCCTATAACATATACTGAACCTTATTTAATAACTGAACATTTTACATACCTGCTATTTCAAAGTTAAAAACCAAACCAATTCTTGGAAAAAATACAAGGTCAAATATAGTAAATTTTGTCTCAACAGTTAAGATACTAGAGAGAAAATGACAAATTTAAAGTAATTTTTATTTTTCCTAATGATACAAACTTTGAGCTCTTTATTAGGGAATATACTTTCAGCAAAGCTGGAAGACTACCATAAGACTTTTGTCGAGTAACTATCCACCGCTACTTAGCGGGGAGGGGGGTTCTACTAGCTACCCTGCTCACACATACACCACTGTGTTCTATTATTACTTTTGCTTTCACACAGGACTTACCAGGGGATAGGTGATGGTGGGCCAAATTCGTATAAAGAGCTTGTGAGCATCGAGCGTTCATGAACGCTGACAAGAACCAGTGAGCAGAGGAAGAAGCTTGTGTATCTGTATGCGCAGGCCCTTTAAACATCTACTTGACCTCTTGTTGTTGTGTCGAGAGCTGAAACTCATAGAAAGAGGTTCTAAAAAGATATATGAATGCAGAATCCGATCCCACTGTACTTGTGTGAAAACAACAAGTTTCGAGCGGCGAGTAAGGTATTAAGCACCATGTCTGACAAGAGCCTGTACACCTACTACCGTTGGCAGGCGCTGGGTGAACTAAACTTTTTGTAGGTAGTAGGTTGGCCAGGGCACCAGCCACCCGTTGAGATACTACCGCTAGAGAGTTATGGGGTCTTTTGACTGGCCAGACAGTACTACATTGGATCCTCCTCTCTGGTTACGGTTCATTTTCCCTTTGCCTACATACACACTGAATAGTCTGGCATATTCTTTACATATTCTCCTCTATCCTCATACACCTGACAACACAGATTACCAAACAATTCTTCATCACCCAAGGGGTTACTGCACTGTACTTGTTCAGTGCCACTTTCCTCTTGGTAAGGGTAGAAGAGACTCTTTAGCTATGGTAAGCAGCTCTTCTAGGAGAAGGACACTCCAAAATCAAACCACTGTTCTCTAGTCTTGGGTAGTGCCATAGCCTCTGTACCATGGCCTTTCACTATCTTGGGTTAGAGTTCTCTTGCTTGAGGGTACACTCGAGCACACTCTCCTATCTTATTTCTCTTCCTCTTGTTTTGTTAAAGTTTTTATAGTTTATATAGGAGATATTTATTGTTGTTACTCTTCTTAGAATATTTTATTTTCCTTTTTTCCTTTCCGCACTGAGCTATTTTCCCTGTTGGAGCCCCTGGGCTTATAGCATACTGCTTTTGCAACTAGGGTTGTAGCTTAGTAAGTAATAATAATAATAATAATAATAACTGCATGACGCGGTATGCACTACCAAAGTAGCATGACCTGTAGAAACCATAGAAAGAAGTTCTGTGTGCTGCCACCATTGAATGCACATCAAAGTAGACCACAGACACGAGTGCTAGCGTTGATGAGGTAGTGCTAGCTATTTGCTCTGAAAGAGTTGAGCATTTGTCGTCTAGAAGAGGAGACTTGTTAGGAGACTCAGAAAGTGATTATTGAAGCAATAGCGCTTGAGTGCTGTTGGGATGACGAGTACAGAAGGAGAGTCTCTCTGGGAAGAGCAATGGCTCGATTGCAGTGAGGGTTGTAGCTGGTGGTGCTCTATGATCCTTGCTCGAGAAGTTCTCCGTCGAACTAAGACGGTAATGACCATATCAAGAGTCAAGGCCTCCGAGACTCGTCGCTGGGTGTCGGTTATTCTACCCGCATGCAGGAAAATTTCTGTTCGTCAAAGATGGAGGGCAACTTCACTTCAGAAGAGAAATTTGCAAGCTGACAGCACTGTGACACTGAATAGTGATCGCTATTCTAGGAGTACTCACGACCAGGCCTGCATGCAAGTTGGAGACTTTGTCACGAGCTGAAGACTGGTCACGAGCTGGATCCTGGTCATGAGCTGGTCTGTGCTCTCTCGTCATTAGTCCTGAAGTGCAGGTGGAGAGAAAGGCCAAAGGCGCTTGCTACTCTTACTCGTCAGAGGTGATGCTTGAACCATCGGCGATGGGGCTGCGGAAGGTGAGGACCTGCCATCAACTGCAATTTCCAAGGTTTCTGGCAGACCTGAGGGCATCAGTCAGCCTTTTCAGCTGACGAGATGCCCTCCGACCCTAAGAAAGGCTACAAAGTCCTTAAAATATTCACCATCTGAAAAGAAGATATCGGTCTCACTACAAATTAACTCAGGATTTTGGGGGGATGCAGATAAGGCCACCCCCTCAAGAGCTTGTCCTACAGTTAATTCTAAATTGCCCTCCTTCTCCATCAGCTTGCCAGGAAGGGATGAACAAAAGGGTTTGGAAGCCTGAGTATCAGCGATAAGAGAGCGAGAGAAGCTTTGCTGAACTCTTCAACTTCGAGGCAGTCCGTGAGAGGCAAGAATCTTGCTTAGCCTTCTTTTTCCTTCTCTTGCCGTACAAATTCCACAACGTTTCACATTCCTTGTACGGTGATGACTCTTAGCAGTTAAGAGCCATGTAAGAAGGGCATAATGAATGGGGGGTCCTCTGAGCTTCTACTCAACAATGATCCACACCTACGACTGGAATGCCAGAGCAAGGCTGCATGCCCCATGTGGTTTCTCCATTCATCCAAACAAATCAATAACCCCGAAAAGAAAAGCAGAAAATTAGAAAGCCAAGTTTTGTTGCACTGAGAATACGTCGGTAGAACTCGTAGAACTCAGTGGCTGATGTTAAAATTGGCTACTCAGAGAGCAGGGGTGGGGCTCTCCTATTACCTGTCTGTAACTACTAACACCACGTTACAAAATTAACAGCCGAGGTTACAGTTTTGCTGAAATCACACTCCTATTAAAGGAAAGAGGTTCACACGTATCATTTCAGGAACAAATATCATTTATGCATGACAAGTCATATCCCCCCAAAATAATAATAATGCATTTAAATACTGTAGATAAAGTATAACCACTACACTTGCTAGGGGTGTGTTTTAACCTTATTTAGAGTACCATGTCCTCTACGACCCAGGGCGTCCTTCGCCTACACTGGGCCCCCTAAACTGATTTGGTGTACTGTATTTTAAATCAAAAATATAATACCAGATTGCATTCAAACTTAACCTAGGACACCACATCCAGCTTGGTACCCAAAACCAAGTAAAAATGACAGAAATTACAGCATAAAAATGGTGTATTCAAACTTTAACATGTAACAAACTCGCCTGAAGTAAGTTCCTACATAAACCCAGGAACCGACTATCCTAACCCAGTCTAAATACTGTACTATAAATCAGTCAGTAAAATAGTATGATGCATCTTGACCAAAGCGCACTTAACCTAACCTAGGATGCCTTTTCACACAGGATCCGGTGAGGAGAGCTAGACCTCCACCCTACACGATCCACATTTTCTATTTTTCTAAGGAGGGTCTATGGTGTTATGAAAAGTCAAATTACTCACTATGACTCTTTGGATTTTATTTAAGAAGTATGTAGAGATATTAGCATTGGTTTAAACGTTTTCAGAACTCATATATGGCTGTAGCCTAAACATTTATAGATACTTTTAATAATAAAAGGACTTTTTACTTTCACGGGGGTATTAGAATTTGAATGACAAGCATATTTATTAGATATTATTGATTAAAAGATAAAAAAAATTAAGAAATTGTTTTAAGTCAGATTATAAAGTTAATATTTGCTTTTACTTTATCCAGTTGATGGCACAACAGCCAAGGTTTAACTGAACATCAGTGAGATAAAATAGTAAGAGTTAGAATTATAAAACTTCATGAACATGAAATACATTTTTTTTTTATTCTTCTTTTTTTGGTAAAATTAGTTACTGACAGGAAAAAATTTTGAATACTGTACATCCATACATACATACAGTATTAGAAGGGTCAATTCCTTGAATGTCCCGGGTAAAAACGAAGGGGGCTTATAAGAAAATATGTAATCCTATTGGTCTAAATAATGGAGTGTGGAGTTTACATGCATAAGTTCTAAAACTATAAAATTGTTTTCTATCCTAGACATAAGACTGGGGACCATGACTGCAATGAAAAAATACAATGGCACAGAGATACAAGTGCATAAACCTACTGTAAGTGTCATAGCATTTAAAATGATTGTCCAAGGTTTATAGGAAATGACAGGGAGCCATCAATGAGGATAAAATTACAATAAATAATAAATTCGGCTTCTGTGATGGCAAGATTATGTCCAGGAGCTTTTATCAAGTAATACCCGAAACTGATATTATTACATTTTTGGGAGTTACAAATACCCAAAAGAGAGCTAACTTCTCGTTAAGTTCAAAGGTCAAGTAAGTTCGACCTTATCTTTAATTTAACCGATATGGCAGATAATCCTACGTGGACATTATCATGCATTCTTGCTTGCAAGCTGGTAATTAACTTTGAACTCCAATTCGGTCGTGAAAAAGAAAGCAAAAAACCTTACCAATTTACTTGTCCATCTTGAAGCTCGAAGATTGTTTGTCCTTAAGCAAACACCAGATAAACTTCGTGATCTCGTAGTATTAAATACAATCCTGCTGTTATTTTGCAAGACAGATCTTGAAGAATTTAAGAAAAATCTGCTGAAACTTGTCATATTGCTGAGATGAACTTTAGTGGACACCGGTCTTCTCTTCGGTCACTCCGTCAGGGTTGTTTTGACGGGGGTAGCAAACCAGTGTTGCCAGATATGGGAATTTATCCCTAGATTTGGGGATTTTTGGTGTCCGATGGGGATATTCAGTACAAAATTCTATGAGGAGACAGAGATGATTAAACCTTTATATTGTTGCAATTAGTTTGCTTGCACTTATATGCAGTAAAGTGAGTGATTTCTATACAGGTTTAGTATAGCCTACGGGATCAGAAGAAAATATATTTGTGGACATGGGGAAATTTGGGTGGTTTTGGGGATTTTTTACCAGGAGTTTTGGGGAATTTTAGACTCTCAACTGACAACACCGTAGCAAACTAGTGTTAAAATCAGCTGTTCACTGCATAGATATAAGATATATTTAAATTACATAAACATATTTAATTCTCCTCGCGCCATATTGTAAGGTATATTTAGATTACATTAAATTCGCGTCAGATTACAAACGATAATGTATAATTACTATAAGAAAATGGAATAAATAACGCATTAGGATAAAAAGGAAGAATATAAGCATTTAACTTACTAAATACCGCTATAGTAAAATGCTTCATTACGATTATAATAATGAATTTTACTATATTGGCAAGATACTTCCACGAGCGTTTTATCAGTAATGTGTAAGACTTACCATATCATTCTCATCTTGAATGCAATAGCATTTTTATTAACTACTTTTCAATATTTCTTTCATGCCAGGAATGAAATACACATATTTAATTTTCATGTGGATATTTTCATATTTTCTTCTTGAATCCTACCAGCATATTATATTCTTTTAACTCCAAAATACCTATACGAATCAAGCACTTCTAAACCCTTATTATATACACACACACACACACACACACACACACACACACACACACACATATATATATATATATATATATATATATATATATATATATATATATATATATATATATATATATATATTATATACTGTATACATATCATATATATCAATATATATATATATATATATATATATATATATATATATATATATATATATATATATATATATATATATATATATATATAATATACTGTATACATATTATATATATATATATATATATATATATATATATATATATATATATATATATATATATATATATATATATTGTAAATGAGTATGTATCCTGTACACCTCCACTATACAATAAAGATCAAGTCTCTCTCTCTCTCTCTCTCTCTCTCTCTCTCTCTCTCTCTCTCTCTCTCTCTCTCTTGTCATCAGTGAACTATGCTTTCTTTTTAGATACTTTGTTAATATTATTATTATTATTATTATAATTATTATTATTGTTGTTGTTGTTGTTGTTGTTGTTGTTGTTGTTGTTACAAGCTAGGCTATAACCCTAGTTGGAAAAGCAAGATGCTATGAGCCCAAAGGCTCCAGCAGGAAAAACAGCCCAGTGAGGAAAGGAAACAAGTAAATAAATAAACTACAAGAGAAGTATAAACAATCAACATTAAATATTTAAAGAGCAGTAACAACATTAAATCAAATACTTCACATATAAACTTGCAGGTAAAATAATGATGAAATTAATTATTGCCTTTTTGAATAAGTATTTGTTATTACTACATTATGATTTCTCAGATAACGGGATATTTAAAATTCATAATTTCTTTCAAATGAAAACCGTGTATTTTTTCTAAATAACTCAATTGCATTATATTCTAGGAGGACCCTCCGAAATCAAACCATTATTCTCTTGTCTTCGGTATTGTCATAGCCTCAGTACCATGGTCTTTTACTGTCTTGGGTAGAGCTCTCTTGCTTGAGGGTACACTCGGGCACACTATTAAATCTAATTTCTCTACCTCCTGTGTTGATAAAGTTTTTTTTTATAGTTTATATAGGACATATTTATTTAAATGTTGCCACTGTGCTTAGAATATATTTTTTCTTTGTTTCCTTTCCTCACTTGGCTATTTTCCCTGTTAGAGCCTCTGGGGTTAAAGCATCTTGCTTTTCCAACTAGGGTTATAGCCTAGCTTGTAATAATAATAATAATAATAATAATAATAATAATAATAATAATAACAACTAGCGGAACCGTGTAAATTACACGAAATGATGTTTTCAATACTAATTAGCTTGTTCCTAACCTATACATGTTTGAATAAAATGTGGTAAGATTTAACTTGTATATTTATTTTAAAAAATGAGCAATACATGAATTGGGAAAACTATACAAGATGTGCTTTGGTTAAGTAATCAAAGTCTAATGTGAATTTGCAAGAGTATACCATGAAATTATATCCGTTTTCTTTAAAGCATGAGAGACAAAATAATTAACACACACACTATCGTATTAATATATAGATGATAATAATAATATCGAAATAAGAAGTGAATTTTTATACATACATAGACCTACAACAAAACTGTAACTCCCTACAACACAGAGACCTCATATTTCTATCTACGGTACAAAAGAGGCTACCAGTCCTCCTTACAGGTCAGTCATATCTCAGAGCTAAGTAATTCGATTTGCTCCACGTCGGCTGTCAATTGTTTGACCCACACGTGGCTAAATTGGATATGTTCTCATGATATAGATCTAGAACTATATTGTTTCCGATATTCGTACTTTTTCTGTTTATTATCATAATTTGATGATAAACAACTCAATTTTTTTTAATGGGATTATTGTTTAATGTCTTTTTTAATATTCCTTTACCAAAAATTTTAAGATTATATATCTATAGTCACTTTTAATTTTAATTAGTCCATTTGATTTTGTTTATATATTTGTATTATAATTAACTTTTTATGTACCTAGTTCAATTAGACCTTTTCAAGAACTAGATATCTTCTAATTATAGAGTTGTGCAATACCAGTTTAAAGGTTTAAAGACCGCTTATGAATGGCAGGGGTGAGGGAGAGTGACATTGCTATATCGAGCAGGACAATGCCCTGGAGACCGATCATATACACATATGATCAGCGCCCAAGCTCCCTCTCCACCCAAGCTAGGACCAGGAGGGCCAGGCAATGGCTGCATATGACTCAACAGATAGACTTATAGGCTCTCCCAATCCCTCCATCCTTAGCTCAAAAGGATGGGGAGGTTGCAGTGACAAAATAAACTAACGAGTTTGAGCGGGACTTGAGACGGCCTTGCTTGAACCCCAGTCAAGTGTGGACCAGTCAGGTACGTTACCATATCGGCCACCACAACCCGTGAAATGCTGAATGCCTTAAAATCTATACGATAAAATTAATTATGAGAGGTCGTGTAGAGAGTAGGGTTCCCCTACAGTGTAGGACTAGAAAAGCAGGCTTTAAAGTAAAGTAATGGTTGAATACCACATGTTTTTAAGAAATGCAACAATGCTACCCTTTCCTGCCCTCCTTCCACTATAATAGCCACCCTTGGGGGAAATCCTCCAAGGCCCTACCCTTGGAGGAAATACTAAAATCCCCTACCCTTGGAGGAAATCCTCCGAGGCCCTACCCTTGGAGGAAATCCTCCAAGACCCCATCCTTGGAGAAAATCCTCCAAGACCCCATCCTTAGAGGAAATCCTAAAACCCCTACCCTAGGCCAGGCTCTTTAGGTTCAGAGAGTCAGGATACCAGAAAACCTCAAATAAATCAATCAATCAATCGGGTTCAGGGATCAAACATTGCTTCACTCAGAAGCGGAACGCCCGCGTTGATTGATTGATTGATTTGAAGTTCTCTGGCATCCTGAAGGAACGCCCGCGTCTTGCAGTATAGTAGGACCTCTAACATTTTCTCTCATATCACACCCATCGGCTTCTCTTGGTAGGATGTACGAGTTTCGACTATTCAATCCAGCGCTGGGGTCTGGAAGACCATTCAGGACCAAAGTGCCACCAAGGGAAAACTATACACTTGCATTAAGAAGTTAAAGTTAAGAGAATGGATGGCAAATGAAAGAAAGCAAGTGGGAAAAGAGCACGATGGATTTAATTAGATATATGAAATTTGTACTAGATGACCCTGAACTGGGGTCTGGGAGGCCATTCGGGGTGGGGGGGGGAACTCCGCAGGAAAACTCAAGAGGTTGGACAGCAAAATGAAGAAAGGAAGTAGGAATGTTTCTAATTCCAGGTTGGAATGCAGGGTTGACTTATTTCTGGGATTGATTTACATAAATGACCCCATCGTGTAACGAAGTTTGAAGTTTATTCTTAGCAACTGTCGAAGTTACTTCAAGTTGGAATTCACAGAATGATACAATATGGGAGATGACAATACAATGTTGTTGTTGTTGTTATTATCATTTCAACTAGGTTATAACCCTAGTTGGATAAGCAAGATGCTATAAGCCCTAGGGCTTCAACAGGGAAAATAGCCTAGCGAGGAAAGGAAACAAGGAAATAAATAAAGTACAAGATAAGTATAAACAATCAAAATAAAATATTTCAAGAACAGTAACAACGTTAAATTAGATCCTTCATATATAAACAATAAAAACTTAAAAAGAAAAAAAAAAAACAAGAGGAAGAGAACTAAGATAGAACAGGATGCCCGAGTGTACCCCCAAGCAAGAAACTTATATTCACTTGCTTAAGGAGTACATTGTAGTTTATAAGGATATGCTAAATTCCAGAGAGAGAGAGAGAGAGAGAGGAGAGG
>NC_090768.1:53116701-53134201 GCF_036898095.1 Palaemon carinicauda
AGGGCAATACCCTAGAGAATGACCATATATACTTATGATCTCCACCAAGGTTAGGACCAGGGAGATCAAGGCAATGGCTCCTGATGACTCAGCAGGTACACATATTATATGCTCCCCTAAACCCCCATCCCTATATCTTCAGGATAGGTTGCAGATACTATTAAAAACTATCAGACTTGAGCATGTCTTGAACCACAGTCCAGTAGATCGCCAGGCAGGGCTGTTTTCAATTGGGGTAATAAGTTGTGAATGGGAGGTTAAACTGTTGATGTTTGCTGATGATACTGTGCAGGTTAGGGATAGTATTGAGAAACTGCAGATGATGGTGAAAGTATTTGGAAGTGTTTGAAATAGGAATGGGTTAATAGTAAATCTGAATACGAATAAGATAAAAAAGAGTAAATTTAAACTTGTAGGAAATGATGAATGTTAGTGGGGATGGTAGAAGAACTCGCTGATTCGTATAAGTTTCTGTAAGCAAATTATAATGGATGATGGTTATACCTAAAGCAAGAAACGTACTAAGACGTGTGCAAAAGATTGGTAGGAGATTTGAAATGTTTATACAAGTCCAAGTGGCTATGTAGAGAATTGTTAAACCCACATTTCTGTATGGAAGTGAATTGTGAATGTTGAATGTGAATAAACAGACAATAGTTCGAATACGAGATATACTTTGGTTTAAATAGAGTTGGCAGAGTAATAAATTTGGAGATACATGTAAGCACTGACCAGGAAAGCTGCAGAACTGGAGATGAGGTACAGTTTGTAGTATCAGAAAAACTCTGAGAATATATAGCAGTCTTATTATCATCATTATTACTTGCTAAGCTACAACCCTAGCTGGAAAAGCAGGATGCTATAAGCCCAGCTCAGGGGCTCCAACAATTTATTTAAGTTGTTTATAGCTAAGACTAAGTTATAAAACTTGTGGTAGTGAGTACACATGGTTCAGGAATACAAATATGAAAGGGAGGCTGTGCTAGGGGATCTGAATGTTTAAGTACGTAACATTAGAGCAAATGGGGTTATTAGTAGGCATAGTATTCCTTGGGTAAATGAGAATGGAGAATTATTTAGAAATGTAATTCCTGTATGTGGAAATTACATGGTTTTCATAAAATAATATTTCTAGGTATAACTGGGTAAGAGAAAATGGTGAGGAAAGATATCTTTTACAGATGGAAGAGCAAGCTATTGGATGCAATGATAAAAAGAGCAGTGGCTGTATGTATGTCTGACTCTTAGTTGAATATATTCAATATATAGAAGGTGGAAAGGAAGAGGTCAAAATATGGTTGTAATTGTAATCAAAACAAATGAGTTAGATGATAAAAAAATGATAACAAGCATATCGAAATGGATGAACTGTGACCTAAGATTAAAAACAATAGGCAGAAGTAGATGAAAAGGTTTAAAACATATGTACACATAGAAAATGGTTATATAAGATTGACAATGATGGTAGAAGTGACTGATGAGGACTAAATAATGGAAATTGAGACATTCGAAAAATGAAAAGTCTTAGGAGTTGATGGAACTACAGGCTAGATGCTGCAATATGGTGATGATAGTGTAGGTATAAGTTGGCAATGCTTGTGGAAGAGGATTGAGAGGACATAAGGGTAACTAAGACACTAGAATGAAGAGTCAAAATGAGTATGGAATTATAGGCAAAATGCTATGATATGATGGTGATAGGGTTGTTTTTTGGGCCTCACACACATCCAATAGTTTCTAAGTGTCTACAAGCTCACCATCCTTGTAAGCTAGGGATGGGGGATTTGGGGGGAACCTTCAGGTCTATATTCCGAGTCATCGGCAGCCATTGCCTGGACTCCGCTGATCCTAGCTTGGGTGCTGATCATATGAATATATGTTCGGTCTCTAAGAAATTGTATTTTAATCTGGCCTCTTCCGTTCACGAATGACATTTAAACCTCAGTGGATGATGACACAACGTTGCAAGGTATTTATTAATGAGGGAAAGATGGAAACGAATGGGTGAGATAAATAACTTTTGCATCTTATAATGGTAACTGTGACAGAGTAAACAGTAAGAATTGCAAGGATTTTACATTACTTTGTATAGATAACATTTGATCCTCACACACATTGGCTTGCCTAAATCCACACTGTTCTTTTCCTATCAATTATTCTGTCATTTGTCTGACTTACTCAAAATCGTACATAGCACATACTCTGGTATACATGGTAATGGTAGGCCCCATGGAAGTCTTGTCTCAATTACTAGTATCATCCAAATTTTGTGGCTAAATAGCAAACATTCTTAACATTCATTCCTTTGGAACTTTTCCCTCACCTAAACATACCTTACAAATCATGTTATCTTATTATATTTTCACCACCATATTACTTTAATCACTCGTTTGTCCCTCATACCTTCGCAATAATTACTTCCACAAATATCAAATTTACACAAACACCTCTCGCAATTGGAGTAATCACCTCTGCTCCTCTATTTCTGAAATTCAACAAATCTTCAAAATAGTTTGCTCATTGACACCAACCTTCTCTTTGCATTCACTCCTTAAGAGAACACATTCTCATTCCCTTTGTTCTTGCTAACGTTTTCTCCCACATCTATATAAGGTGTTCTCTCTCTCTCTCTCTCTCTCTCTCTCTCTCTCTCTCTCTCGACTACACCGTATTCCTCCTACCCTTCTGTCTTGCACCTCTATTTCGAAAAAATTTCGTTATTTTCTTTTCTAAATTTCTTATATCCTCATTTTAGAATCTTTACAGTCATAATACAGCCTATTCCTCCAACGGCAGAAGTCTCCTTAACTCTCTCTCTCTCTCTCTCTCTCTCTCTCTCTCTATATATATATATATATATATATGTATACTTTCCCATCGTAATCCTTACATTAAGGGGTCGGTTGCCTGACGCGCCCTCTCCAATACTTTCGATCAAAGGCATCGTCTTCCAACAAACATCTTCTCTCCATATCATCCTTCACCTTATCTCGCCATCTAATTCTCTGTCTTTCACTTGATCTTCTCCTCCTTACAGGGTCCTCACAAGCCCTCCTTACTCCCTCCCCATCATACATCCTCAACACGTGCCCATACCATCTCATGCGTGACGAACACACACACACACAAATTAAAAAGGTGATGAAAACAGCCAAATCCCAGATATGGATAAGGGCATGTCTGAGGCCTTTGACCTGCAGTGGACTAGAAACGGCCGTTATTTTTTGTTGTTGTTGTTGATAAATAAATAAATAAATAAACAAGTAAATAAATAAACAAATAAATAAATAAATAAGGCTACTTCATCACTTTAAAGCTTACCTGAAGCTCATCACAAAGCAAAATTTGCAGAACGAAACCTTAAAAAAAAAAAAAAAAAAAAAAAAAAAAAAAAAAAGTGAAGCTACTTTGAAAGGAAAAATATATCTTCATAATTAAAAAGGCAAAATGAAAAGGAACATTAAGTCTCCTTTAAAAAAGGTTTCCTAGAAACTGCCCTGAAGCGAAGAGGTGGTCATACTCTTAATTACATCCTTAAGAGGAATATACTTAAGAATATCCTTTGCCCTGCGAATAAAAGTTTCTTGGAAATTACATATTGCACCCTTGGCAAAAGCGACGCTTATCCGCTTACTTACGCGCGCGCACGAGCACACACATATATACATATACTGTGTTTATATATGTGTATATATATATATATATATAATATATATATATATATATATATAGAGAGAGAGAGAGAGAGAGAGAGAGAGTATATATATATATATATATGTATGTATGTATGTATAGTAACACACACACACACACATATATATATATATATATATATGTATATATATATATATATATACACATAAAGGTATATACAGGGTATATATAGCATACATAAGTACAGTATTTACATATTTATATAAATATATGTTTACGTAAATATCATATATACATATATATATATATATATATATGTGTGTGTGTGTGTGTGTGTGTGTGTGTGTGTTTCGCATTGATTCTACCAAGCGCCAAACTGAAAAAAGCCAATTATTTGTTTGCGAGTATACATACTGTAAGTATTCAAATACATACAATATTCCTCTATACATTCTCTATATCTCAGTCCCTCCCGAGATCCGGCTTCGGAACTCTCACCCTCCATTTTCCCACCACTGGACAGATTCGAGTCATGAACTTTTAACTTTTCACGCGAGGTATGGGAGGTGGTCGGCACTGGCAATCGATGAAGCCTCCACATTTTTTTTGCCTTGCTATTGCATTTCTTAGAGAAGGGAGTCATCTTGTTCGATAATTAAAAGAACCTTTGTTTTACTTGTTTCAAAGGGCTCACTAATGAATCTCTGAATCAGTGGGAAGTATTTAAAGCTGATGTTCAAGAGAGTGTGATGAGAAGCAAAGTTTTTCCTTTAAAATTTAGGGAGAGAGAGAGAGAGAGAGAGAGAGAGAGAGAGAGAGATGCAAAACTTTTCCTTTAAAATGTAGGTGTGTGTGAGAGAGAGAGAGAGAGAGAGAGAGAGAGAGAGATGAAGCAATGCAAAATTTTTCCTTTAAAATGTAAGGCACAGAGAGAGAGAGAGAGAGAGAGAGAGAGAGATGAAGCAATGCAAAATTTTTCCTTTAAAATGTAGGAAGGAGAGAGAGAGAGAGAGAGAGAGAGAGAGAGAGAGAGAGATGAAGCAATGCAAAATTTTTCCTTTAAAATGTAGGAAGGAGAGAGAGAGAGAGAGAGAGAGAGAGAGAGAGAGAGAGAGAGACAATGCAAAAATTTTCCTTTCAAATGTAGGAGAGAGAGAGAGAGAGAGAGAGAGAGAGATGCAAAATTTTTCCTTTAAAATGTAGGAAGGAGAGAGAGAGAGAGAGAGAGAGAGAGAGAGAGAGAGATCAATGAAAAAAAATTCCTTTTAAATGTAGGTGAGAGAGAGAGAGAGAGAGAGAGAGAGAGAGAGAGATCAAGTGTGCACAAGTTTAAAAATGATCGTAAAAGTTCACATACATATCCTTTTATCTTCTCTGTTTAGACTCATATATGAGTAAACAATCCTCCAAAGGACACACCCAAAGGACTCCATTAACATAAGGTTTTCGCATATTGGCAATATTATGACCGGGGGAAACAGGAAACATGATCTTATCCTATTCCCCTGTATACAAATCGATAGTTTAATGTATTGAGAAAATATAATACCATAGTCAATTCTTTTTAATGAGACACATTTGCACAGACTCGCAGCTGTGCCCTTTTAGCTCAGAAAAGTTTCCTGATCGCTGATTGGTTAGAATTTTCTTGTTCAACCAATCAGCGATCAGGAAACTTTTCCGAGCTAAAAGGGGACCCCTGCGAGTCGGTGCAAATCTGCCTCGCTAAAAAAAATTTAGTATATTTTAATCACATACACCTTAGGCTAATATCCGTGTTACAACATTTACGAAATTGTGAAGATTAAAAATAAATTGGTCGGAATATGAAAACCAACACTAGGTCTAGTTCTACACCAACTAACACGTGATGTAATTTGCTTAAGCAGTGAACATTAACTCAAATCACAACTAAGTCTAGCCAATGTCTAACCTTTATCAGAGAGAGAGAGAGAGAGAGAGAGAGAGAGAGAGAGAGAGAGTTTAATTGAATTTACAAAAATATACGAACTTAATTAGTTGGGATTATGTATAGTGTCAATGCTACAAGATGTCAAAATCTAGAATAAAATCCTCTACGAACATCAAATTCAATAAGACCCCCCAAAAATTCGGAAATATTACTTTACTTAGGCGTATTTTTTCTTAAATTTTCAAGAAACTTAAGGTTTAAGCTTCAGAGACGAGTTCAAAATCTATCGATATATACCACAAATGTAACAGAATTTTTATGAACCCCATCTTGTTTAAAAATTATGTTTGGGTTTTCAATTACTATCAATGAATAATTTAACAGACCAGATAAGGAGGTAGCTGTCTGCAAAACGAACTTATGGTAATATTGGTTTATCAATCATAAAACAATATTATAATTGCATTAGCGTCTATGTATAGTATAGGAATAAATTAAACATATAGGATATATAAAATGAGTTTCAGACAATAATTGCCTAACATCAATCACTACTTTCTCTAGTATTCGTATTTTTTATCTCTTCCCCATTTACTGACATATTTCTCCTTTCCAGTGGGTGCAATGAGCGTAGCAGCCGCCCTTGCAGTTCTTGTTGCCATCAACATGACCACGGGCGTGAACACCACCCCCATAGACTTCAGAGGGCTCATAAAACCGATGAATCAAGTGGATCTTTGCATCCTTTCATGCGACGAGTGTTACAAGGTATATGAATTATTTGCGAAATGGCTAAAAAAAAAAAAAAACTGCAAACTTTTATAGTCATGCTTGGATATCTTGCTAAAATAGACGCATTTAGGGCTGCTGTTGCCGTAGCCTATTGATGTTCTGGGCTAGTATAGGTCAGGCTACGAATATAGACAGATGTTCAGAGATGGAATAGGTTAGGTTAGAAATTATACACAGGTCTGGGTTACAATAGGTTAAGATAGAAACATAGACAGGTGTTTGGAGATAGAATAAACACAGGACTGGGGTAGAGTAGGTTAGGCTAGAAACGTAGACAGATGTTCGGAGATGGAATAGGTTAGGTTAGAAATTATACACAGGTCTGGGTTACAATAGGTTAAGATAGAAACATAGACAGGTGTTTGGAGATAGAATAAACACAGGTCTGGGGTAGAGTAGGTTAGGCTAGAAACGTAGACAGATGTTCGGAGATGGAATAGGTTAGGTTAGAAATTATACACAGGTGTTCTGGGCTAGAATAGGTTAGAATAGAAACATAGACAGGTATTCGGAGATGGAATAGGTTAGGTTAGAAATTATACACAGGTCTGGAGTAGAATAGGTTAGGCTAGAAATATTACAAAGGTGTTGCAGGCTAGAATATGCTATGCTAGAAGTCATACACAGGTGTTAGGGGCTAGAAATCTTAAACAGGTGTTCTAAACTAGAAATAGATTAGGCTAGAAATCAGACGCAGGCGTTCGGGGCCACGAAAGGTTAGGCTAGAAATCCTACACAGGTGTCCAAGGCTAGAAATTATACTAGGACTAGTTTCAAAACCCTTCCAAGTGCTGTCATAATTGGTTTCCATTAAAATATCCCTAAATATCCTCTGAAACTAAAATTCTAACACCAGGATATATACTAACTGTAGTATAGACTGGGATGATATTGCTTACAGTAGACTATTATAACTAGAGAGCGTATGCTATACCTACTTGATTTCCAATATATTATACTTATGATCCTTTATCAGTCATCCAATGGAATAACACCAATTATTAGCAAGCATAATAGATCAATCACATTGCCATTAAATACGCAAGCTATCCTAACCCTGAAATATACAAGGAAACATTTGTAAACATTACCTTGACTCCCAGGAAACATATGTAAACATTACCTGGACTCCCAGGAAACATTTGTAAAACATTATCTCGACTACCAGGAAACATATGTAAACATTACCTTGACTCCCAGGAAACATTTGTAAACATTACCTTGACTCCCTGGAAACATTTATAAACACTACCTTGACTCCCTGGAAACATTTGTAAACACTACATTGACTCCCAGGAAACATATGTAAACATTACTTTGACTCCCTGGAAACATGTGTAAACATTATCTCGACTACCAGGAAACATATGTAAACATTACCTTGACTCCCTGGAAACATTTATAAACACTATCTTGACTCCCTGGAAACATTTGTAAAACATTACCTTGACTACCAGGAAACATTTGTAAACATTACCTTGAACTCCCAGGAAACATTTGTAAAAACTACCTTTACTCCCAGGACTCCCAGGAAACATGTGTAAACATTACCCTGACACCAAGGAAACATTTGTCAAACATTACCTTGACTCCCAACGAAACAATTGTTAACACTACCTTGACTCTCTTCAAATTTCGTAATATTTTCTCATCCCAACAGGGCGATTTGCTGATGATGTGCGCAAACTCTTGTATCCGGGAAGGCGGACGAATGGCCTTGAAGTGGGGTTCAACATGTCACTATTTCTCAAATGGCAGAAAATAAAACCAGAAGAAAAAGCCAAACTAAAAAGATTTGACAAATTGGCTGGCTGGTTTAGCCAAATTTCCACCCTCCCTGACCCGTCCCGAATTCGTCATGGTTTCTTAAAATAAATATTCACGAAATTACCAATATATACATATGTTGAAGCCCACTATTCTTTTGATTGTCGATTTATTATTCTAAATGTCAGATTAATACTAATCGTAGAATTGATGAGTGCAATAATATAGGCTTTGTTTTGATTAGCGAAATGGAAGTCATTGTTACAGAATCCTTAGAGAAAAATTAAGAAGTGCAGGAGGTCTCTTACGAAAAATCCATTTACATGCAGTGTGTGACTACGATTAATTCTTTATATATCAGTGGTTAAAGTAGATGAATTATGCAGGAAAATGTGTCTTCACTGTCAGAATTTATTGTTTAGGTTAATGGAAGAACTTTGGTAGGCCTAGATTTCTTTACCTTCCTTTCCTAATTCCACAGAAATGTCTTCAAATATTTCTTAGCACCATTATAAGCTTTTCCATCTTTAAAACTGTATCCAGATATTTAATTTAGATATAGGCTATCCGTCAATTAATACCATGTCTCTCTTTAATACACAATGCATGCTTGATTTACAGAATCTATGATCTACAACTAGTCAATAAAATCTAAAAGCAAGTCCACTTTTCCCTATATATTCCATCCAGATTTATGTAAATCCCTCTATCTATGAAAGGATGAAGCAAAGCATTTGCTCAACCATATATAATCACATAACATTTTCCATATTTTACTCACTGAACTATACTGTTTCATGTACCTTTCACCCATAGTATATCCATGATTACGGGCTGCCCAAATGGAAGAACCCATGACCTACACATTTAATGTATGGTCAACCTAATATGAATGATATCTATGTTTTTCACCTTCCCGTTATTTCAGTCGATTATAAACTATAATATAAAGTTTATTACAATCATGAAATGATGCATACACTTGATATCATATGTTTCCTTTAATTGTATGATGTATGATCTCTCTACTCGACCCAAATTATACGCAGAAGCCCGAAAATGACTTCACAACCTTTTTGAAAAGTGCAATCGACATTTTTGTTACATTAAAGACTCGTGGAAAGGAAGCTGGAAGTTTTATTTTCCTTGATACCATTGTTAACCTTTATATATATATATATATATATATATATATATATATATATATATATATATATATATATATATATATATATATATATATACTAGATATATATATATATATATATATATATATATATAGAAAACACATTGGTTGTTGAATTAGAATTTATTTGATTTCACAATAACCACTATTAGATAGTTTAGAAATCATCCCAAGGTAAAAAATCACCTAGATGAATAATAAAAATGTACCAATTATAAATATCTGACATATTTAAAAGATCCGAAGTTGCCATGTAACTATTTATTATTCCATTGCACTGGCAATGAAGATGTACTGAACACCATGTCTTGAAAAGGGTACCTTGGGGTCTAATTGCAAATATTATCGACACGTTAAATTTTTCCATCTATTAAACATTGAATAAGTTATCTTTAATTTCTCATTTTATCCCTTTTTTCTGAACTAAGCAAAGCTGTTATAAAGGAAATTACTGTGCGAGATATCCGTATAAGGGCAATTTCCCAATGAATTATTCATTGCTTTGGCATATGGGATTTTAATTAAACAGAATGAAGACTTGCTAGCAACTAATAATTTAAATTTATGCAATCTAAAATATCTGTTTTCCTCATAATAATCTTTCGCCAATAGATCATTGATATGTACCTAGCCTAGCCTAGCCTAGCCTAACCTAATCTAACCTAACCTAGCCTAACCTAACCTAACTTGGGTTCTATTTTTTTAAATGAAGAGAGATAGAGCCTGTACTTATCTGATTAAAGTAAGATAAAAGAATACAAATGAAATGAAGTTCAGTAATATTGCAGTAACAGCAGGCAAGCACTAAGGGCCAGCGGTTGTTGTACCCGTTTCGTTGCAAGCACACCCAGATCCCTGGTTGCAGCAAGACGACTTGAAAACATCCTGTTGAATCTGAAAAGATGAACAAGTAAACAAATAAACAAATCTGCAACAAATATAATGAGTAATAAGATGAAGAACAAAGATTAATTAATGGAAAGATAATAAAAATGAATTTAAAACCCCTTCAGTTACTAGGATGGACTGGCCAGTTTGCAGTAAGTTTATCGAAAAAGATATCTGTTTTCAGTTCCAGTTTCATCAGAATAGATGCTCACCAGAACATCAGCCGGGCAAGCTCAATCCACTAATGTGGTGCCCAACCACAGCAGTGGCCTCCCCAGTAAACAGCTTAAACTCACGGTCTCGGGCTGGGATCGATCTGCCGCCATGCATTGCTAGGCAAACGCATTACCGCTGTACTAGCCAGGATGCTTGAAGTGACAAAATCATGGCAAACACAGCATACTGGTTATTTACTAATATCAAAGACGTTATATCAGTCAAATGTAACAAGGGAAATAATGGGAAATTCTGTACCAAATTTACTTCGAGGTAGGGTGTTCACACCCTTTACAAGCTGTTTCTAATTCTTGCTAAAACTGTTGTTTCTGTTTGTTATGTTGTACACCTTCGTCTCATCATTGCAAAGAAACTTAATTTCTACTTTGTTGCAATAAGGAACTCACAGAATCTTTACGTTATTTAGCAATGTTCATGAATTCAAATGAACATCCAAAACACTTGAACTTACCAAGTATAGCGTATCGTGAATACCTTTTACAAAGAGCATTCACCAACCTGATATCTACCCAACTCATAGAGAGCGACTAATCGCAGCTTTCCCTTCACAATGAGTATGCACGAGCATTCTTGCCTTCTGATTGGTGTGAAGCCTTTTCAAATAAGTGGCCAACATAACTGGCGTGCACAGCTAATCCACGCATCGCTTGCCAGAACAGAAGAGCAGTGAGACTATGTTTATTTGCAGGTGAAGCGAGCCATGGCAGAGCAAAAACCATTTGAGGAACATGATGTAAATTACAGGTAATTATGATACTTTAATAGTGACCCTCGTGGCTGGCGTGTGTAGCAAATCCATGTACCGCTTGCCAAATCAGAGGAGCAGTGATAAAATGTTTATTTGCGAGTGAAGGTGATTATGAAACTGTAATTTCACAGACCTTACATGAAACATATATTTTCAATAATGATTAATTTGAGTTTATTAGGCATTTTTGACCATATTACTCGAATTTGGTGTTTCTCAACCTAAATCCCAGGTTTCCAACTGATATGGGAGAAGGTGGCCAATCATGAAGCAAGAATCCTTGCACCAATCAAGAGGTATGACTGCTCGTGCATGCTCAGAGTATGTGGGGATATAGCAGCGATTAGGCCCTCCCAACTCACAAACAAATGACAAATTACTCAAACAGGGTCCAGCTGTTTTGATTATTACTACTATTACTATAATTACTTGCTATGCTACAACCCTAGTTGGAAAGGGTCCAACAAAACTAGCCCAGTGAGGAAAGGAAATACGGTAACAAGATAGAATAGTGTGCTCTGTGCCTGAGTATACCCTCAAGCAAGAGAAAACCAACCCAAGACAGTGGAAGACAATGGTACTGAGGCTATGACACTACCAAAGACTAGAGAACAATGGTTTGATTTTGGAGTGTCCTCCTAGAAAAGCTGCTTACCATTGCTAAAGTCTATTCTACCTTTACCAAGAAGAAAATAGCCACTGAACAATTACAGTGCAGTAGTTAACCCCTTGAGTGAAGAAGAATATTTTCCTGTTGTCTTAGTGTTGTCAGGTGTATGAGGAAAGAGGACAGATGTGTATAGAATAGGCCAGACTATTCGTTGTATGTGTAAGCAATGGGAAAAATGAGCCATAACTAGAGACCACTCAAAGGACCCAATAGCTCTCCAGCGGAAGTATCTCAACGGGTGGCTGGTGCCTTGGCCAACCTATTGCCATTTAACACTTTGTTGATGAAAATTTATCCTCAATTAGAAAACACAGCCATAAATATTGTTAAAAATCCTTTTCCCTAATATTTTGTGAGAAAATATAAAGAAACAAAACTACCTTTTCACGGTTTTATGATTGATAACATATCCTTAATGTTTAAGACTATAATGATCTTAACATTCTTATAACTCACCTGCACTATTGGACCGCCCTTGTCAGAGGCGTAGACATACTGGCCGTTGTTTCCCTGTATGGCAACAGCGCCCTCCCTGCTATAAGCCACTTGTTGTTCGTCGTCTTCAGAGTTGACCGCAGGCTGAAAGGTGGAAATAACTTGTTAGGTTAGGTTAGGTTAGGGTCGGTTAGGTTATAAGATCATCATCATCATCACCTCCTACGCATATTGACGCAAAGGACTCGGTAAGATTTCCGGAGTCGTCTCTATCTTGAGCCTTTAAATCAATACTTCTCCAAATCATCATCTACTTCATGCTTCATGTTCCTCAACCATGTAGGCCTGGGTCTTTCAACTTTTGAAATAGTTAACAATAAATAGATTGGTTGTGTTGACTGGCAAGGATAAAGAAAAGAATTAAGTGAGACATTCTTTTGCTAGCCTCTGTGATTACTGAGAATATATATTTTATATTATCCGTTTTATTTGCTGGTTGGTAGCACTAAGTGTAATTCATCCATCTACATTATTATTATTATCATTATTACTGCTTGCTAAGTTACAACCCTAGTTGGAAAGGCAGGATGCTATAAGCCCAAGGGCTCCTACAGGGAAAGTAGCCCAATGAGGAAAGGGAATAAGGAAATAAACTATATTAATATATAGGATATGACTGCATTTGAGTTTCGTAATATTCTCCTTTGATCAGTAATTGTAAAATCAGTTTCCCTGTTAAAATAAGGATTTCGGTGTCATGTAAAGTTCAATAATCGTGTTTTATCATTTTTTATTAAAAAAGCGAAATAACCAATAATAATAATAATAATAATAATAATAATAATAATAATAATAATAATAATAATAATAACCTTACCTCGGCCTCCCTCTTGTTGATGGAGTGTGCATCATTCTGGAGATAAAAAAAAAATAATGATTTATAATATCTCAATTTATAATAATTAACTAACTAAAGATACCACTTAGTAAAGAGTAATTATAGATTATGAAGAGTAAAACTTAAGTGGAATGAATTTCGTGTTAATAAGGTCTAATTGATATTAATAACCTAGAGGATTATTTTGGCTAATTATAACAAATATTCAGACTGTGGGTGAGATCATGATGAGTGGTAGATGGAGATGGCTTGGGCATGCTCTTCATACTGCAAAAGAAATTAGGTCACCACACTTTCAACTGGGCTCCACAAAGCACTAGAAGAGTTGAAAGACCAAGGCCTACATGGCTGAGTACTATGAAGTGTGAAGTGGAAGATGATGAATGGAGAAGTATTGATTTAAAAGCTCAAGATTGAGACGATTGGTGAAATCTAACCGAGGCCCTGTTCTTCGCACTCCCCAAGAAAGATTAGTTCACCAAACCTTCAACTGGGCTCCACAAGGCACTAGAAGAGTTGGAAGACCAAGGCCTACATGGCTGAAGACTATGAAGCGCTAAGTAGATGATGATGAATGAAAAAGTATTGATTTAAAAGCTCAAGATTGAGACGACTGGCGAAATCTAACCGAGGCCCCGTTCTTCGCACTCCCCAAGAGAGATTAGTTCACATAACCTTCAATTGGGCTCCTCAAGGCACCAGAAAAGTTGGAAGACCAAGGCCTACATGGCTGAAGTCTATGAAGCGCTAAATAGATGATGATGAATGAAGAAGTATTGATTTAAAAGCTCAAGATTAAGACGATTGGTGAAATCTAACCGAGGTCCTGTTCTTCGCACTCCCCAAGAGAGATTAGTTCACATAACCTTCAATTGGGCTCCTCAAGGCACTAGAAAGTTTGGAAGACTAAGGCCTACATGGCTGAAGACTATGAAGCGCGAAGTAGATGATGATGAATGGAGAAGTATTAATTTAAAAGCTAAAGATACAGACGACTGGCGAAATCTAACCGAGGCCCCGTTCTTCGCACTCCCCTAGAGAGATTAGTTCACCAAACCTTCAACTGGGCTCCACAAGGCACTAGAAGAGTTGGAAGACCCAAGCATACATGGCTGAGTACTATGAAGCGTGAAGTGGAAGATGATGAATGGAGAAGTATTGATTTAAAAGCTCAAGATAGAGACGACTGGCGAAATCTAACCGAGTTATTGTTCTTCGCACTCCCCAAGAGAGATTAGTTCACCACACTTTCAACTGGGCTCCACAAGGCACTAGAAGAGTTGGAAGACCCAGGCCTACATGGCTGAGTACTATGAAGCGTGAAGTGGAAGATGATGAATGGAGAAGTATTGATTTAAAAGCTAAAGATAGAGACGACTGGCGAAATCTAACCGAGGCCCTGTCTTCACACTGCAAGAGAGATTAGTTCACCACACTTTCAACTGGGCTCTACAGAGCACTAGAAGAGTTTGAAGACCCAGGCATACATGGCTGAGTACCATGAAGCGTGAAGTTGGAGATGATGAATGGAGAAGTATTGATTTAAAAGCTCAAGATTGAGACGACTGGCGAAATCTAACTGAGGCCCTGTTCTTTGCACTCCCCAAGAGAGATTAGTTCACCAAACCTTCAACTGGGGTCCACAAGGCACTAGGAGAGTTGGAAGACCCAGGCCTACGTGGCTGAGTACTATGAAGCGTGAAGTGGAAGATGATGAATGGAGAAGTATTGATTTAAAAGCTCAAGATAGAGACGACTGGTGAAATCTAACAGAGGCCTTGTTCTTCGCACTCTCCCAAGAGAGATTAGTTCACCAAACCTTCAACTGGGATCCACAAGGCCCTAGAGGAGCTGGAAGACCCAAGCCTACATGGCTCAAGACTATGAAGCGTGAAGTGGAAGATGATGAATGGAGAAGTATTGATTTAAAAGCTCAAGATTGAGACGACTGGCGAAATCTAACCGAGGCCCCGTTCTTCGCACTCCCCAAGAGAGATTAGTTCACCAAACCTTCAACTGGGGTCCACAAGGCACTAGGAGAGTTGGAAGACCCAGGCATACATGGCTGAGTACCATGAAGCGTGAGGTTGGAGATGATGAATGGAGAAGTATTGATTTAAAAGCTCAAGATAGAGACGACTGGCGAAATCTAACCGAGGCCCTGTTCTTCGCACTCCCCAAGAGAGATTAGTTCACCAAACCTTCAACTGGGCTCCACAAGGCACTAGAATAGTTGGAAGACCCAGGCCTACATGGCTGAGTACTATGAATCATGAAGTGGGAGATGAAGAATGGAGAAGTACTGATTTAAAAGCTCAAGATAGTGACGACTGGCGAAATCTAACTGAGGCCCTGTTCTTCACACTGCAAGAGAGATTAGTTCACCACACTTTTAACTGGGCTCCACAGAGCACTAGAAGAGTTGGAAGACTAAGGACTGTGAAACGTGAAGTGGGAGATGATGAATGGAAAAGTATTGATTTAAAAGCTCAAGATAGTGATGACTGGCGAAATCTAACCGAGGCCCTTTGCGTCAATAGGCGTTGGAGGAGATGGTGATGATGATGATTCAGACAATATGTTATATAATGTGGTTCTAAAGGATTCCAAGGATAGTAGGTAGTAGGTTGGCCAGGGCACCAGCCACCCGTTGAGATACTACCGCTAGAGAGTTATGGGGTCTTTTGACTGGCCAGACAGTACTACATTGGATCCTCCTCTCTGGTTACGGTTCATTTTCCCTTTGCCTACATACACACTGAATAGTCTGGCATATTCTTTACATATTCTCCTCTATCCTCATACACCTGACAACACAGATTACCAAACAATTCTTTATCACCCAATGGGTTACTGCACTGTATTTGTTCAGTGCCACTTTCCTCTTGGTAAGGGTAGAAGAGACTCTTTAGCTATGGTAAGCAGCTCTTCTAGGAGAAGGACACTCCAAAATCAAACCACTGTTCTCTAGTCTTGGGTAGTGCCATAGCCTCTGTACCATGGCCTTTCACTGTCTTGGGTTAGAGTTCTCTTGCTTGAGGGTACACTCGAGCACACTCTCCTATCTTATTTCTCTTCCTCTTGTTTTGTTAAAGTTTGTATAGTTTATATAGGAGATATTTATTGTTGTTACTCTTCTTAGAATATTTTATTTTCCTTTTTTCCTTTCCGCACTGAGCTATTTTCCCTGTTGGAGCTCCTGGGCTTATAGCATACTGCTTTTCCAACTAGGGTTGTAGCTTAGTAAGTAATAATAATAATAATAATAAAAGAGAGACAGATGAAATTGATTAAACAATCATGCTAATGAAGATTAGAGGATATGACTATGACTATTCATTTTCTTGAATTAATTCAATTATAAGCATCCGTAGAGCTTTGTAACCCAGAGTGGTTAGAGATAATATGATGTAATTTCTTTAATCAGAAATATTTTTGAAAGATTACAAAACATTAAGCCATTAATTATCAATATTATTATTATTATTATCATTATTATTAGTATTATTATTATTATTATTATTATTATTATTATTATTACTTGCTAAGCTACAACCCTAGTTGGAAAAGCAAGCTGCTATAAGCCCAAGGGCTTCAACAGGGAAAATAGCCCAGTGAGGAAAGGAAATAAGGAAATAAATAAACTACAGAAGTAATTAACAATTAAAATAAAATATTTTAAGAACATTAATGGTCTGATCTAAAGAATTTGGGTCAAATAACCCGGTGTTAGAGCCTGGAAGGCCAATCAGCACAAGGGTACAACTGCTGAAAAACATCAAAACTGATCTATGAAGAACTCAAAGTTTAAAAGCCGCTCATTAATGGCAGAAGCAAGGGACAGTGGCAGTGCCCTAGCTTGCAGGACAATACCCTAGACTGACTGGCCATATAATACATATGATCAGCGCCCAAGCCCTTCTCAACCCAAGGTAGGAACAAGGAGGGCCAGGCAATGAGTGCTGATGACTCTGCAGGTTAGCTATAGGCTTACCCAAACCTCCCATACTTAGCTCACAAGGATGGTGAGGTTACAGACACCACAAGAAACTGTCAAGTTTGAGAGGGACTCGAACCCCAGTCCGGCAGAACGCTGAGCAGGGACGTTACCAATAAGCCAAGAAGTTGTGAAATTGTAAGTTAGAAGGCTATAAAGTGGGTGGGGCTAAGAGCCGATGGAGAGCTGCAAAGACCCTGGGTGGGACACTGGGAGCACTACCCTACTACTACATATGGCATTAATGGTTACTCTTACTAGAAATACTATCAAATACTTCTTTTATTTACCATTCATAATAGTCAATGGAGAAATA
>NC_090768.1:53144201-53146701 GCF_036898095.1 Palaemon carinicauda
TTCTTTACATACTTTTCTTGCTTTACTTTCTTTCTTACTTTACTTTCTTTCTTACTTTCTTACTTACTTATTTTTTTCTTTACTTTTCTTACTTACTTAGATAATAATAATAATAATAATAATAATAATAATAATAATAATAATAATAATAATAATAAATAGACAATTGAAAAGGAATCTTGAGAAGGGAGAAGCCGATATAGCCCTAGGACTTGTGCAGAAGAAGCTGTGATTAACAACAACAACAACAACAACAACAACAACAACAATAATAATAATAATAATAATAATAATAATAATAATAATAATAATAATAATAAATAGACAATTGAAAAGGAATCTTGAGAAGGGAGAAGCCGATATAGCCCTAGGACTTGTGCAGAAGAAGCTGTGATTAACAACAACAACAACAACAACAACAACAACAACAATAATAATAATAATAATAATAATGAATCAAGTTTGAAGTCTGTGACAACGATGTCCAAACTTATGGCTGGTTACGTGAATTGGACATTTTGCTTGACCGTAACCTTGACCTTGACCTTCCAAAATGTAATTATTTCCAGCTTTTTACATAGCAATTAATCCCTGCAAGTTTCATTCCGCTACGATTAAAATTGTGGTCAGGACTATGTCCATACACACAGACAAAGAAATATACAAACAGGGTCGAAAACATAACCTCATTCCAATTTCGTTGGCGGAGATAATAATGATAATAATAACAAAGAATATAAAATTGGAGATCCCAGGACACAAGTCACTATAAGTGCAATCGAGGTATATTGCCAAATTAATCATTTTGTTTTGCATTGACACAGGTGGAACTTTTTTACTTTCTTCACTAGGCTATTTTTCCCTGTTGGAGCCCTTGGGCTTATAGCATCTTGTGCTTTTCCAATTAGGCTTATAGCTTAGCATGTAATAATAATAATAATAATAATAATAATAATAACTAGCGGAACCCGTGTAAATTACAGGAAATAATATTTTCAAGAATAATTATCTTGTTCCTAACCTATACATGTTTGAATAAAATGTCCCGAGATTAGTTTTATAATCTAGGTTATGGAAATTGATAGAACTCAATTTTTTGTCTAATATTTAAAAAAAAGTCAGGTGCTAAAGACTAAATTGGGAAAACTATATAAGATAGGCTTTGGTTGAGTAATCAAAGTCTAATGTGAATTTGTAAGAGTATACCATGCAATTATTTCCGTTTTCTTTAAAGCATGACACAAAAGAAATAACGCACACGTTATCGTCTTATTATATAGATGATGATGATAATAATAATAATAATAATAATAATAATAATAATAATAATAATGATAATAATAATTTATCAGAACAAATCCTGCCATGTTTCTGAAGCTACACTAACAGAGGTGGGATTTTGGGGCTTTCAATCCCCATCATAATATAAATACCAGACTCAAAGCTCTACCAAGATCATTAAAAGTTACCCAAGATAGATTACGAAAAAAGTGACGTAAGCAATGATGTAGTTTCGTCAGTTGATGATTCAGTCCACAGATGTTTACTAATGATATTTTTTCAAGGTATATAGAGCGCTATACTGTATTACCTTGAAAGGAATATAACTAATAATTCCTTGTTTATCCTTAGGCGTCTCATTTGATGATTAATTACTTTAGTGTTATCTAATACTATATATACATAATATACATAATATATATATATATATATATATATATATATATATATATATATATATATATATATATATATATATATATATATATATATATATATATATATATATATATATAAGCTGTCTCAAGCATTCTTTTGCAGTGAAGATCTCTAATTAAATTAAAATTTGGAGAAAACAATCTCTGGAAAACTTACAAGTGAAAGAAAAAGTAATGAAATAAAATAAACAATGGAAAAAAAATAAACAATTTGTTTTCAAACACAACTAGTTGAAGTAATACCGTCAAAGTTGCATCTGAACACAAGCGGACTCGATTTACAACTCCGGTTAACGAACTGCTCACGAAACCAGAACGAAATGACGTAACAGCATCAATAATACGAAGAAGATGTCAGTTTAAGCCGAGCCTAACCCAGCTCCCGCTGCTTAGGACGGGGGAGGGGGGGGGGAAGAGGGGGGGGGGGTGGAAATCGTATCAACATACGTAAGAGGCGACGCATCAGATCATGTCAGCAACAGAAGGATATTATTTCCCTCCACGCATTTTTCCATTCTCCTTTCTCTTATTCCTCCTCATCCTTTTCTAGGTAAAGGAAGGGATGAAAACATTACTAGACTTAGATAGGACAATCTCCTTACGGGGAATGACAGCTCTGTAATGGAAACAAATGGAAACATTTGACGAGGGAGGCTATCTCTCTACCTATAGGGTCACCCCGACCTATACCCGCATAGCGTAGGGGGCTCCCCGACCCAAACCCGCACATCGTAGGAGTCCCTCGCAAAGCGTAAGAAAAAAAAGGTACAGGATTCGGTTCA
>NC_090768.1:53151701-53156701 GCF_036898095.1 Palaemon carinicauda
TATATATATATATATACAGAATATATATATATATATATGTATGTATATATATATACATACATACATATATATATATAATATGTATATACAGTACATATATATATATATATATATATATATATATATATATATATATATATATATATATATATATATATGTCATTAAAACTAAGTTCACCATCCTCCCTATTAGCTACAATAAAAGGTCATGGCATAAGTGGTAAAGGGAAAATTTCGAAAGTTGCTGTTGTTGTTGATTTATGAAATCCATATTAGAGGAGTTATGAGCATGATTTATGAATATGGGTCACATGCTCCAGCGTTGGGGCCAGGGAGTTCAATCGGCGTCGTAATGCAACTGGGGGAACATTGCAATTGCACTATGCAACACAAACTAAGAGGTTGAACAGCAAAAGTAAAAAAAATGAATATTAAAAGAATGTAAAGTAGAAAGCTCTAAATTATGTGCAACTTGGTATATTACTCAAAGCTTTAACTAGAGGGGCACTCATTAGAGCGCAGACCTCCGCCGCGGCAGCTTATTTCTCGACCTTTTGCTTGACCTTGACCTTGACATTTGTCCCTTAAGTGTTATGTATTAACTGGCGTCCTTTTATAGTCTATATATGAATTATCTGTTTTAATGTTGTTAATTTTTTTTTTTATATTTTATTCTAATGTTTCATTACTTCTGATATCGTTTATTTATTTCCTTGTTTCCTTTCCTCACTGGGCTATTTTTCCCTGTTAGAACCCTTGGGTTTTATAGCATCTGGCTTTCCCAACTAGGGTTGTAGCTTGGCTAGTAATAATAATAATAATAATAATAATAATAATAATAGGAACTAAGTTTAGAGTCTTTGTGACAACAATGTACAAACTTATGGCTGATTACGTGAATTGGATATTTGCTTGCCCATGACCTTGACCTTTGTCCTCGACCTTCCAAAATTTAACCATTCCTAGCTTTTTAACTAACAGTTAATCCCTGCAAGTTTCATTATTCTACGATTAAAATTGTGGCCAGGAAGCTTTACACAAACAAACACATGAACAGGGGACAAAACATAACCTCCTTCCAACTACGTTGGCGGAGGTAATTACAGATGATGAGACACTTATAAAAATGACAGTGGCTGTTCCAATTACGAACGAAATTAAAAATCCAATATATATGAAATGCTGTAAGTAAAATCTCAACTGGAAGGGGGAAAAATAGCACAAGAGCGAAATTATCCAAGGTTGAGGAGAACATTTTTAAAATTGAATTAAAGTTATTGCGCTCCAAAGCCACAATTCCTCGAAGTTAGGATATATTTTCGAAAACTTGAAGCATTTTTATCATTGCAGGAGATTCTTGAGAGCGTCCTCCTAAACGTCAAAGCAGAGGAAAGTTTCATAACAAGAACGAATTACATTCGATGAAAATAAAAACAAATTACATTAGATGAAAATAAAAATGAATTACATTAGATGAAAATAAAAATATTTTACTTTAGATGGAAACAAAAATAAATTACTTTAGATGGAAATAAAAATAAATTACATTAAATGAAAATAAAAATAAATTACTTTAGATGGAAACAAAAACAAATTACATTAGATGGAAATCAAAATGAATTACATTATGAAAATAAAACAAATTACATTAGATGAAAATAAAAATAAATTACTTTAGATGAAAATAAAAACAAATTACATTAGATGAAAATAAAAACGAATTGGAAAATACTGAACAGTTTTTAAAATCTCATCTGCCAACGAATTAATATTATGAAAATTTAGAACAATGTAACTGACGGTAACTGATTTGCATGAGAGAGAGAGAGAGAGAGAGAGAGAGAGAGAGAGAGAGAGAGAGAGAGAGAGAGAGAGAGAGAGAGAGAGAGAGAGAGAGGGGGGGGGGCAAGGAAGGTCTCATAATGTACACATCTAGAGTGCTTGAAAAAAAAAAATGGAATTTACTGTCTTACACCAGGTCTTTCTGTACACACACACACAATATATATATATATGTGTGTATATATATATATATATATATATATATATATATATATATGTATATATATATATATATATATATATATATATATATATATATATATATATATATATATATCCTTTCTGAGTGAGGATACCTTAACGTGGTGAAATGGTTTGTAATATAGCCATGATCAGCAAAACTGTACTATTAAGGGCCACCCATACTAAGTTGGTTTGCTGTGAGTGATCAGACTAAAGTCTCCCACCATCACCAATCATCAACAGCCAGAGTGATGATGGAATGGCCAAACCCCAGACATGAATAAAGACATGTCTGAGGCCTTCTTTGTCATACAGTGGACTGGAAACGGGTGCATTTGTTGTTGTTTTTGTTGTGTGTATGTGTGTATGTATATATATATATATATATATATATATATATATATATATATATATATATGTATACATTATATATATATATATATATATATATATAGTATATATATATATAGTATATATATGTATACATTATATATATATATGTATATATATATATGCATATATACATGTGTATTATATATTATATATATATATATATATATATATATATATATATATATATATATATATATATATATATATATATATGCATATATACATGTGTATTATATATATTATATATATAAATATATATATATATATATATATATATATATATATATATATATATATATATACACAATGATTTACTCCTCAATGATTAAAAGTCAAACGTGATAATAACTGATCTTCAATTCTGATATCTCCTACCATTATCATCATCATCCCAGCTGATATCAATAGCATTATAACAAAAAGCATTACTGAGTAATGAAGCATTATCATTACGATTTCAGATAACAGAATAAATCACATTACTATTGGAGTAAGTCTTACTCTAATTAATTACAAAGGTAATTAGATACTCAGAGGATTAATTTCGAAACCAATTAATTCTATCATAAATCTCGTCTTTTCAAGAGCCACCTCATGAAAATAGTTCGTGAAGTTTGAATATCTAAGTCGTTTCATTATTATTATTATTATCATTATTATTTGCTAAGCTACAACCCTAGATGGAGAAGCAGTATGGTTAAAGCCCGAGGGCTCCAACAGGGAAAATAGCCCAGTGAGGAAAGGGAATGAGGAAATTAATTCTATCATAAATCTCGTCTTTTCAAGTGCCACCTCATGAAAATAGTTCGTGATTTTTTAATATCTAAGTCGTTTCATTATTATTATTATTATTATTATTATTATTATTATTATCATTATTATTTGCTAAGCTACAACCCTACTTGGAAAAAGCTGTATGCTTAAAGCCCGAGGGCTCCAACAGGGAAAATAGCCCAGTGAGGAAAGGGAATGAGGAAACTACAAGAGAAGTAATTAAGAATTAAAATAAAATATTTTAAGAACAGCAACATTAAAATCGATACTTCCTATATAAACTATAAAAACTATAACAAAACAAGAGAAAGAGAAACAGAATGGAATAGTGTGGCCGGGGGTACCCTCAAGCAAGAGAACTAACCCAAGACAGTGGAAGACCATGGTAAGGATTTTTATTTCATTTTTAATGGGAAATAAACATTTAAAATCTTACAATTTATAACATATACACATCATAGTATATTTGCATAAATAATATTTATTTTACATATACTGTATTTACTATTACAATTTTTGCTATTTATCTAAATATGTTTTTAAATATAATATATCGACTCGTGAATACTTTTTAATAGGTTTCAAATCCCATTTTATTTATATTAACCGTATTTATTATTCTACTTTTTAAAGGTTTAAAGATCACTTCTAAATGGCAAAGGCAAGGGACAGTGACACTGCCCTATCAAGCAGGACAATGCCCTAGAGACTGACCATATATACATATGATCAGCACCCAAGCCCCCTCTCCACCCAAGCTAGGACCAAGGAGGGCCAGGCAATGGCTGCTGATGACTCAGCAGATAAACCTATAGACTCTCCCAAAGCCCCATCATTAGCTCACAAAGATGGTGAGGTAGCAGCGACCAAATGACTTAATGAGAGTAAGTAGGACTCGAACCCCAGTCTGGCGATCACCAGTCAGGGATGTTACCACATAGGCCACCACAATATATATAAGTATAGCGGGTCAGTAATTGGAAATCGTAAGTATCTTCCCATAAAATTTATCTCAAATCCAGTGTTAACTTTAAAAGTTCAAACTTAAAAAGATTGACACAATTCCGTTTCATGATTTTTATGTAACTTATTCTTATAACTTTTGTTTGTATATTATTCAATTCCCCTTATTTTTCATCTCTCTTCCTTATCATTTACTTTACTAATAATGTTTTCCATCTCAAATTTACATACTTTTAATTTCTTTATTTGTACGTTCTGATATTGAAGCTGACTTTTCTGATATAAAACCAATTAAGCGTATGAATTATTTTAACCTTGAAATACAAAAAAAATGCCTTACTTATTTCACCTTGAATATATATAATAGTCAAACCTATGCTATCTCTCTCTCTCTCTCTCTCTCTCTCTCTCTCTCTCTCTCTCTCTCTCTCTCTCTCTCTCTCTATGATCCATTGTTTCCATCATCATCATCATCATCACTATTATTATAATTATTAATATTATTATTATTATTATTATTATAAGCTAAGCTACAACCCTAGTTGGAAAAGCAGGATGCTATAACCCTAAGGATTCCACAAAGGAAAAAGAGCCAAGTGAGGAAAGGAAACAAGGAAATATATCAACAATGATAAAAGTAATAAACAATCAAAATATCACTTGTGAATTAATACGAAAGTGTTTACTAAAACTCATAAAAATACAACAGGTTTTACATACATCAAAACACCGAATTTAGACAGAAATTCTCGACAATCTCTTTCTGGAATTGAAAGAATATTGTGAGTCACAGGTGATATTTTCCGATACCTTTTCTTTATTATTATTATTATTATTATTATTAT
>NC_090768.1:53161701-53164201 GCF_036898095.1 Palaemon carinicauda
ATGAGAATTCGATTTAAAACCATAAAAGTTAAGAAGTCATTACAATAGTTAAATAGTTTTCAGAAGACCTGCTTCTGAAATAAATACAAAAATTCCGCTCGCATAGTAGGACACATCATGTCCAATAATCTTGGCAAGGATGAACCTGCCATCCTCACCTTGAGCCTCAAACAGATATCTATTTCTTAGATGGATAAAGAGGGAAACAAAGAGAATGGTAGCGAGGAAAAAATGGTATATGATGTTGGAAACACCGGAGGGAAAAGATGATAAAATACTTGGAATGATTTGAAACATTGTGTGAGAAAGGTGCAGAGGTCAATTAACAATGGAGTGACATATAGGAAAGGTCAGTGGTGATGAAATAGAGGTTCGAAATTCAACTGGGTGCAAGATTAAAACTTTCAAGGATAGGAAGGGGAGACATGTGCAAAGTACAATTGGAAACGAATTTCTAAAACACCTCACTCTGAAGAAGTGCACCCTGACACACCATTACACCATTACTGCGCGGCAAGTTCTTGCCTTTAGCCCCACCCACCACCAGTGCCATCTTTCCCTACACTATCTGTTTAGATACTCACCATACAGTAAGGGTGTGGCATGGTGCATTTTCTCAAAGTGAGGTGTGGCATTAATTCCTGTGTCCTACTGTACTAAGGAACAATACATTATCATGATCATCATCTTCATTACGCCTATTGACACAAAGGGCCTCGGTTAAATTTTGCCAGTCGTCTCTATCTTGAGCAATTAATATTATCAAAAATAACAGGCCTCGGTTAGATTTCGCCAGTCGTCTCTATCTTGAGCAATTAATATAAATAAACATTATTGGCCTTGGTTACATTTTACCAGTCGTCTCTATATATAGCATCAATACATTATAGGAAATATAAATTATATTAATACCGAGGATAACTATTGCAAGTCATTAAGCTGAAATAAAAATCAAATAAAAACAATGATAAGCGTGGGTCAGTAGGGTGTTATCAAAGATAGTGAAAGATACATCTTGCTTAACGATGACATATGACAAAGATGGTATGATAGATAAAAAAATATTTTAAACAGAGAAGTTGGGAGGGAGGAGTGATCTGTTATCTATAGAAGTTCAAAAGGCTGTAAGTAAAATGAAGAATAAAAAAGTAACAAGTCCATCCGAAGTGGAACTTCAAACGTATAAGGCATAGGCCTATACTTGGTATTAAAGTTAATTGGGGGTGATATATACTATATATTTTCAAGTCATGAAAAATATTAAGTCTATAATTATATTCCGGTAAATATTTTGCCATTAAAGTCATTTCAACAATAACCAGTACATTATTCCTCAGACCTAAGTTAGGTTAGGTTGACTTTGATTCCCTTCATCGTCTCTGCCACGAGAATTACTGCTATAATACCTTATCATGATTACCTATTATCATTACTAACTAATACTAATGAACTACCAAGCTACAGTCCTAATTGAATAAGCAAGAAGCCTAAATGCTTCAACAAGAGAAAAGAAACTGAATAAAAAATAAACTAGAGAAAATTAAAAACAAAATATGCCGCCCTGTATTCCGATTCTTAGCACCTAACGCAAAGACGTGTTCTGTATAAAAGAATTTGAAAAAATAGAAGCAATGATCTTTTAAGGATTTACATAAATTTTGAAAGGGCTCTTTGGGAGATAGGAGAATATTTACAAACGTCTCTGAAACACCCGGCAAATTTCCCTGGTCAAAAAAGAAGAAGAAAAAAAAAAAACTGCAGTCACTACATCCGACGTTTTCTTGTTTGGCTATCCTTGTTTTGTTTCCTTGGTTTGCTGTTGTGTGACCTAAGGTCATACAATCAAAGGCTATCTCCCGAAACAGGTAGGCCTACCAAGGACTGCATCGACAGCTGACTTTTACGTTTAAACAAGTTTCTACTGCTTTACGAAATAACGTCTACGACAGAAACAGAAAACACTGTAAATGGTAACATTTTCTTTGACAGCTGATTTCGTGAAATGTACAACATTCTAGAACGCTTACCTTTGATTCATATGAATACCGTTGATTACTTCTTGTCATCGATGTTTATAGCCCTCGTCACCCAGGTGGGCCAGATCAGTAAGTTTTAGTATTTTATATGGCACCGTCTTGGTGATCACTGTATTAGGGGTGTAAGAATATCACATAACATCCTACGTCACTATGTGTCACATAAAGCCACTTAAATGAGAATTGCTGCCTTGCAGTTTTGCTTTTAGCAATAGGCCAAGCCATGGCCTACTGCCAATAACTGTGGTTGATGACTGAAAGGTCATGAGATCGTAAAAACTAAAATTATAAGCCATGTTGCAATCATGGCAACCGACGACCACCTAACGTAGGAATAACGGTGCGCAGGGTTGCCAGTTGGCCTTTTTTTCGGGCCAAAAGACCCTCTAAATTTGTCCCTTTTTTCGTGCTAAATACCTAAATTTGGTCTTTTTGAAATTGGTTAGCCTTAAATGCTATATTTT
>NC_090768.1:53169201-53171701 GCF_036898095.1 Palaemon carinicauda
AAAAAAACGAAAAAGAAAAGTTCTCTAGTATAGTAAATCGTTACAGTTTCCAATTTCTCGTATCTACAGTATTCACGACAATTCCAGTTTTCACGTACGAATTTTTTTATATTCCAGTCACATACATATTCACTACATTCTAAAGATAATATTTCTCCCGGCAGTGAAAGTTAACTAGTAACATACATGGTATTAGTCTATCTGTCACGTGTCATATTTGGAACATCATTGCTTGTCACCATTATCATCTATATCTTATCGAATTTTTCGACCTTTTTGCTCGACCTTGACCTTTGACCTTAACATGTATTAATTGGTGTGGATTCTCATACACTCAAATATGAACTAAGTTTAAAGTCTGTGACAACGATGTCCAAACTAATAGCTGGTTACGTAAATTGGATATTTTGCTTGACCGTGACCTTTGACCTTTACCTTCCAAATTTAATTAATTCCAGCTTTTTACATAACAATTGATCCCTGCTAGTTTCATTACTCTACGATTAAGATAGTGGCCAGGAAACTTCACAAACAAACATGCACAAAAACGCACGAACCGCGGGTAAAACAACCTCTTTCCAACATCGTTGGTGGAGGTAATTATTATGAATACTATGAAGTTTACCTTGCAGAAGCATAACTGTTCAACTGAGACAAAAAGCTAATTTTCTCCTGTACATCAAGAGCTGCATAAGGGATAATTCTATTCGACTAAGTTCCGCCAAAACTATCAAAAGTTTCTTTAACGTAATACTCAACACCAACTCAGTTTATCTAACTGTATTTATTACTTTAATAAACAAATTTTATACTACTAACCCTGCTTCGTGTACCCATGCCATTAAATCATATTATACCAACATCAGAAAAATAAAATTAATTAGAATAGCCTTAAGCGGGGTTTACACGGTCGAACAATTCGTCGAACGCGGTTCGACAAACAAGCGTTTAAAGGGATGCTCAAACATGTGAACGGGGTATTTGGTTGTCGAACACGCTCGTCGAACGGCTCGAAGAAATTCCGTTCACGCCTGACTCTTGTGGGCTGGGCTTCATTGTCCACAAACCTTATGTATTTGTGACAGACTACACCTCTTCGAACCGTTTGACAAGCTGGTTGGTCAACCGGGTTCGACGAACTGTTCGACTGTGTTGACCATGCTTTACGACAAGTTTACAAGAGGATTATGCTGATTTCAGTATCATGAACGTAATCTACCGAACTTATATTCTTAATTGGACCTCGTAGATTTAGATCGTTACAGCCATATAGCCCAGGGTTTTAGAGGGGGTGGGGTGGCATTTAAAGGCCACTCATGAATGACTAGAGGCAAAGAACAGTGACAATGTCCTAGAGATTGGCCGTATCTACATATGATCAGCGCTCAAGCCCCCTCTCCAACCAAGCTAGGACCAAGGAAAGCTAGTCAATAGCTGCTGATAACGATAACTCAGTAGATAAACCCAGATGCCCCCAACCCCCCATCCTTAGCACACAAGGATGGTAAGGCTACAGCGACCAAATGAACTAACGAGTTGGAACGAGACTCGAACCCCAAGTCTGACATTTACTAGTCAAGAATTTTACCGCATCGGCTCATATGTGGGAACGTAGGTTAAGCAGAAAGTTAAAAAGCAAGTGATATTAAATGGGGGTAGGAAGGAAGTTGCAAAATAATTAACTACATACGGGCACTTTCAAAGCAAATTAAAGGATACTGTAGGATATCCCCATTCAGTTTTCTCAGGGAGATATATTTCCACTTTCGTATAAACTTGATCACTGTGTAACTACAAATCTTCTGATTGAAATAAGGTTTGTAATTCAACCCGTCAATTAAAATAGCTTAATAATAAAATTACAACTAAATTATCAGTCCCTTGATCTAAATTTTAATGGAAAGCAGATGACTAAGTAGAATGTCCAAGTTGATATGTCTACACCATCAATTTCCAGAGCAGTTTTTCAAATCACTATCACCTCCATATCACCCATAGATCATGTACTATGGTGTGGCTAAGATATCAAGAACAAATTATGATAATTATGATAGCTCAATGTTAAGAAATTGCATAGCTATACTACAAAGCTAACATGCCCCATTTCAATTCTAACAAGAAGAGAGTTACATACATACGATACTAACAATTTCGTACTGAAGAGTTCTTTTTGAAGCTAGGCCACTTCATCAGATAACAACAGCGCAGAATTCACTGAATCCAAAAAAGTGGTATTAGGAGCACCTTAGCAGGCTATGAAACCTTGGAAAATCTTAAATTTCTTGGAACTCGTAGACCAATTCTCGAAGAAAGTAAACACTAGAATGAGCATCGAATTTCACTTACTTTGAAATACTGTGAGAACTATTACAGCAGTTTGACTGTGATAGGCAGTTTATTTGACTGCCAGTAAAACCTCTAAAGTAACGGGGTTGTTCACTGGTTACCTAGGCTCCAAAGTTACCTAGACTTATCTTTTTGAAAAGTGTTATAATAGTGA
>NC_090768.1:53176701-53314201 GCF_036898095.1 Palaemon carinicauda
CCTCATCCAAAGAGAGACGCACAGGAACGTTAGCGGGTCAGGCCCTTCCCCGCTGTGGTACTACCCAGAAAGCGTCAACCTCCCCAGTAAACAGCTTAAACTTGTGGTCAGAGGCAATTTATATCTCTTTTTCCGTGCCATGGCGAAATACGTCCTCGTCGTGCTCTACGGAAATGGTGCGGAAATTAGATCGGTGGGATTTATCTCGGCTGTAGTTGTTTATTAGTTAATGCCACCTTGTGGTTCATTAGAATAATTTTGGAGAAGACTTATAGTTTTATTGCATGCCATGCGAGTCAAAGAGCTTACCGGCGTAAAAAATTGATGTAACAGACGTTATTCAAAAGTTAATTTATCAAGTATATTTCCGGAATTAATATTTCAGTGATGTCAGTAAAATAAGAGCTAGGTAGATAAGTACAGTATGTTTGCCATGCATTGCATAAAGTTCCCCAGGGTAAGGTTGAGCTTTTATTAATATTTTAGCGGCATTTTAAATATTAGGTTATGGAAAGGAGTCTAGTTACTTAAGGGTACGGCACCGTAAATCAGTAGTTTGCATTTTTTGCTTTTAAGCGAAAAATTTTCAGCATAGTTTTTGGCTATAGTTCACAACTATTGTATGTTTTCACCGTAACTTTACCTGTACACTGTTCAAAGATATATCACTGTACAACGAGTAAGAACAACGGCTATGTAAGTTTTGCTGAATAAGGGTACGGCATCCTGGTCTCTGTTAGGTGGAACGATAGCTTTTGATATTTCTTTTGCGAGTGTTGGTGCACAAGTAAAGGTGTTCATGCTCGTTTTGATTATCATCACTGAAATGAGGAGATTGACCATTGCAAAGAGACTCATTTTAATGTTGCATACTCTGTTTATTGTAGCTTAGGTTTCAGGGCTCAAAATCTTTGGTTCATTAATAGTACGAAGGGTTATTATCCTTGTAAGATTTGAGGTGGAAGTACAATTTGGTAGAAGTGAGCTAAAGGTAGCTGAGTGAAGTGTCACTTTTGCATATTAATATGGACTTGTATGATGATCATAAATATGAGTCATAGAGGTGTGTATGATTATCATACATATGAGTCATAGAAGCATGTTACCCAAAACTTACTTTCTTACGGAGGTCATTCGACAATAAGGAAGTTTATGCCAGATTTTTTATGTCCATATTTTATTACATCAATATTGTGAAGGAATTTTTTAATATGGAATTTTCCCATCAAAGTATTCATACAATACACAGTATTGAAGAAAAATTTAAATTTTCAAAGAACTTTTAATAATTTTTTTTGCCTAAATGCAGTACGTTAATTTTAGAATTTTAGAATAATAGCAAACCAAAGAGAGAGAAATAAAGCTGTAAATGGAATTGCCACTAGTAGCCGATGTAGTAGTGAAGAGAGAGAAACAAAGCTAGTAAAGGGATTTTGACGTTGGAAAAATCTATTTCTGGGCGAGAGATCCAGTGAAATGCTTCTTTAACATCATTTCTAAGATAAACTCCTTTTTCATAGCAGTTTTTACCTTAGAAATGATGTTAAAGGAGCATTTCACTGGGCGGCACAGGTCGGAGCCCAGAAAATACAGTAGATGTCATCTAGGGCTATTTTGGAAGGGTTAAACAAAGTATATTTGAATTCATAGAGACTCGGGGATTTCTAAAGATTAAATTGTTCCCATACTAACAAACCTTCCGTTATTCACATAAATAACGGAAGGTTTGTATGAGTTAGGGAAAAATACAAATTATCTCTAAGTTTGTCATGTCTGCAACACTATATCTATATTATTATTATTATTAATTGCTAAGCTACAACCTTAGTTGGAAAAGCAGAATGCTCATGGGTTCCAATAGCGAAAATATCCCAGTGAGGAAAGGAAAAATAAAATAAAAACTTAACAAAACAAGAGGAAGAGAAATAAGATAGAGTAGTCTGCCCGAGTGTACCCTCAAGCAAGAGAACTCTAACCCAAGAGAGTGGAAGACCATGGTACAGAGGCTATGGCACTACTCAAGACTATAGAGAACAATGGTTTTATTTCCTTTCCTTGCTGGGCTATCCTTATTGGAGCCCCTGGGCTTATAGGATCCTGCTTTTCCAATTTAGGGTTGTAGCTTTGTTAGTGGTAACAATAATAACCTTTGGGATCTTTTCTTTGTTGTAAGGGCCTAGATCCAGTGTTTATTCCTATGCAGATACAAACATCCTAGTTCTTTATATAGTTACTCCTAGTCTTGTTTTTCTCTCCGACGAGACAGTCAAAGAAAAAGGGTTTGATATATCATTCTTATCGTTGCTAAGCAACCACTGCGTATGTGCCTTAGGACGGATCCTAGAATCAGGCCCCTCCGGATTGAGTCACTGTTCTGTAACAGATAACCCAGACCAATTGTTACTCTGCCCTATGAGGACAAAGAGGAAATGCTTAGAAAGAACCACTAGACCCCGCCATCAGATCAGCAAGCTCATGGTGAGCACGGAGATAACCAGAGTAAGATTGCAAATAATCTATCTTCCGGAATTAGACAGGAAATTGAGAGCTATGCATCCAGGCTCCTCATCTTCCAGTTGTTGTTCCCTTGCTCATGAAGCCAGGTATTTCACCACATTCCTGGTGTTTAACAGAGTTTCTCTGTGATGGAGGTGTTGCAAGCGGGCGTGTGGAAACAGTAAACAGCGGCCACCGCCCACTACCTGGAAGACATGACCCACAGAAACCTTGATGCATTTACCTTAGGTCCTGCGGTGGCTGCACAAAATGTGGTCAATAACACCTCGGCTTCCTTGTAGGACAAGTAGCAGTTGGTTGAGGGCAGATTTTAGCTACGAGTAAGTCTAGGATGAATGTGTGAGTGACTGGCCACTTCCTATTTCATCTTCCCCTTTCTTGGGGTCCAGCATCCGAGGAACTCTGCCAGCTGACCTCCTCTGACTGAAAGTGGGTACCATGACCTTTGTGCATCCTCAATATATGTTGATAAACAGTATATGTTATGTCCCTGTTCTCCAAACGAGGTGGAGTCGGGCAATGTCTAGGCTAATTGAGGAGTTTAGCTCCATTTTTACGCTTACCTGGTCAGGTCACATTGCTAAATTCTAGGCTAGCACGGATTGCCCAGGCCCTTATTCTATAAGGATCACGAGGTGTCAGGTGCCCTTTAAACAGCTTGTGCGTAGCACAGTGTCACCCTGGGTAAGTCTCCAATGTAAAGAATGTAAGGTTTGTATATAGTGCCGGAACAAACTACAAATTTGGAATGATTTTTATTTTTCATAACTATACAAACCTGAAGCTCTTTACACTTAGTGGTTCTGCCATCACCTTCCCCCAAAAATCCTGACGCAATTGCAAAGTGACGATTGTTTACTATAGTCAATTTTTTTCAGTGAGGCAGATTTTCACCGACTCACAGGGGTTCCCTTTTAGCTCTGAAAAGTTCCCTGATAATTGATTGGTCGGAAGTATTTTTTGTCCGGATACTTCCGACCAATCAGCTATCAGGAAACTTTTCAAAGCTAAAAGGGCACCCCTGCGAGTCGGTGCAAATCTGTCTCACTAAAAAAGATTGACTATAGTGCAGGTGTGATCGTAGTGGGTAGTCTACCCCCAACACCTCCCTTTGCAAACTAGTGGAGTGTAGTTACACCTCGCAAAATCTTTAATGGATGGTTCCAGCTATTGCCAAAATAATACTCCTACGTAAAGAGCTTCGGGTTTGTATAGTTAGGAAAAATATGAATTATTCCAAAGTTGTCATTTTTTAAGGGAAAGAATTACTGTACTAAGGTTTAAAATAGGAAAAAATCAAACTAGATTCTTTCTCAAATGAATGACTGTGCTTGATAGAAGGCATATTTCCATGAATGTTTCTTTTGAATGAAAAAGGGAATTTACTCTGATGACTGTAATATGTAATGAAAATAATCACCCTCATGTGGAACCACTACACTGCACACTATTAAAGGTATTTTTTTTATGGAATTAAGAATAATTTTTTTTTTCTTCTCAAGTTTGGTGTTTACGGTTATGGTTTCATAATTATTATTATTACTAGCTAAGCTACAACCCTATTTGGAAAAGCATGATACTATAAGCCCAAGGGCTCCAACAGGAAAAAATAGCCCAGTAAGGAAAGGAAACAAGGAAATAAATAAACTACAAGAGATGTAATGACAATCAAAATGAAATATTTTTAGATCATTAACAACATTAAATTAAATTAATCATATATAAACTATAAAAACTTCATAAAAATCAGTACTAGGGTCATGATTTTGATTTTAACTTATCAGTTTACAGTAAAGGTCGTGTTTACAGTTTTATTCATGAGAAAATTTCCGTCTAATATTTTTGTCTAATTTTTAGGAGGAGTCATGTATCCCAGAGTGTTTAGCATGCTGAAGTATGGTGCCAGAAAAAGAGTGCACCACTGTTGTGCAGCAGTTACTTTTATAGGTAAGAAATTAATCCTAGTTATATTGTTATACTGTTTTATATTAACCCTTTTACCCCCAAAGGACGTACTGGTACGTTTCACAAAAGCCATCCCTTTACCCCCATGGACGTACCGGTACGTCCTTGCAAAAAAATGACATGAAATTTTTTTTTTTTCATATTTTTGATAATTTTTTGGAAAAATTCAGGCATTTTCCAAGAGAATGAGACCAACCTGACCTCTCTATGACAAAAATTAAGGCTGTTAGAGCAATTTAAAAAATATATACTGCAAAATGTGCTGAGAAAAAAATAACCCCCTGGGGGTTAAGGGTTGGAAGTTTCCAAATAGCCTGGGGGTTAAAGGGTTAAGTGATTTTTTAGATTACTAGTATTTGCCTTCCATCCACATAATGCAAGGATCTTTCATAGTGACAGTGTTCAAATAGGAATTTGGCATGAAACTCGTTAGATCTCATATCATTATTGAAGTTCCCATAATTGGATCTTGTAAGATTTTGTTCTATATATCCACTAAGTCAGGTACTAAGTTAGTTCTTAAAAGTAAAATGTGAGAAATATCTATAACAAATTAAGAAGACTAACTTAATCATAATACTGGAAAACTTAATTTAATTGGATAGTATTTACGGTGATCTTCTGTAATAACAGAATTTTGATGATAGAATTACGTACAGTTTATCTATACTGTATTCCCTTGGTTGAATGTTGACACCTCCCTTGAAATAAGCTGAAACTTGACTGTTTTATTTCCTTGTAATGCCCTATTATGGCATACATTTAGAAAAACTGCAAATTTCTTTTCATTTAATATATTTTTTCCCATCATGCATTTCAGTGAGTTCAACAGGGCATAAAGTTTTGCCGTGGAAGGAACTTTCCCGTCCTCAAAGCTTTCGCCAGACCTTATGCTTCCTGCAAATGTATCGTAATTTGTCAAGTTTAGATCAACCCCCTGGTCAGCCCCCCGATGGAAAGGATGGGAAAACCGCAGCTGATACTCCAAGTTTATCAGCATCTGCAGCATCACGATTGAAAGAAGCTGTAATTAAAGGTACTCGATCCACACTGCTGATTTTGTGTGTTCATAAATTTTCAATATTAATCTTACCCGATAATCATGTAGCTGTCAACTCTGTTGCCCGACAGAAATCTACGGTCGGGATACGCCAGCGATCGCTATACAGGTGGGGGTGTACACAAAAGCGCCATCTGTGGTCAGGTACTCCAGTACTTCTTGTCAACCCCACCTCAATTTTTCCTCTGTCGTGCCTCCGGCTAGACCTACATGGATACGCTGTTGATTCTGGAGTTATTGGTCACGATTTGGTGATGTATTTGCTCTAGAGTTTAGCCTTCGCTATTCAGGAAGCTTTATCATTAGCTTAGAAGTTTTTTGGAATTAATTTGATTTAATTTTGGTGACGAAGAGAGTATGAACTCTCTTTCACTTTTAAATGGCCGACCCTTCCCTTAGACGGAAGTGTTGGTGTCGAAGAGAGTATAGACTCTCTTTCTTAATTTTGCTTAACAAAGTTATAGATTTATTTTATATCTCTCCGCCTTTTATAGGCCTCTTCGATTAACTTCCTTTTATTATAAACTTATTAAAATTAATTTTTATGTTTGTTTATATGCGACCTTTCCTAATAGTAGGCGGTCTTTTCTTGGAACCGAAGTTAATTAACATTGAGCCCGTCATTTCGTTTTTACCTGTTAACATTTTATGCTATTTTAATGTTTTTGAAAGAATTTCTTTGATATTCTCGTACTGTTTTCAAAGTTGAACTAACGTTTTGTTTTGTCTCTGCAGTTGTTGACGTTCAGAACGTTCAACTTGCGTTCTATCGTTACGATAGAGAGAGAGTATTCACGGTTTCACGTTGTAGTAAGAGTAAACCGATTCTAGCGTTTTGTTCATTCTTTCTTAGCTTAAATGGTTTTAATTCTAATAAAGGAACTTTTTAGTTGGGAAATCTTTCAGTTTTTTTCCTTTAACAATAATTTGTTTTAACGTTATATATAATTGGGCTCATCTCTCAGGTTCTAAGTCAAAAGAGAGAGAGAGAGAGAGAGATAGAGACGGAGGGAGAGAGAGGAGGGTAAACGTTTCGTTCAAGCGGGTAACGTTGTTATCGTTTTTGCTCTTCTCCCTAGTCTCTTTAGGGGAAGAAGGTAAACGTTTCTAGAGTTTTATTCTTGTTCCCAGGCTTTATGCGGTGAGAGATTTTAAACGTAGTTTATTTGATCTAGTGTTTAGTCTCTTTTCCAGCCACTGAATTATTTATCTTTCATTATGTTTTTTCTGTTACATTGTAATACTGTTTTCGCAATTACTAACTTTTAATGAAGGATAGAATTGCGTGTTTCAGGTACAAACCACTTAAAGTTTCGAGTTCAGTGAAATAAGTGCAAACAGAAAATCAAAAGTGATAAAGTGATAAGCGCAAAGTGTTACAATGTTGCGTTCGAGGGTTCGTCTGTTCGTGCCAGTTGTTCGCCTAGTCTGGGACCTCTTACAAGCTCCCAAGCCCAGGGGAGAAGTAACGTCGAAGGACTTATGGGTTCCACAGGCCTTGATCGACGAACAGACGTTTCCCTCCGTGGTTTCGGGTGTAACCAACTCACGTAGCCGACGTGATCACCCCACCCACACAAAGACGAGAGAGCCCATTTATTCCTCGTCTGCGGAAGAGGTTTCTCGCAGAAACCATGGACCAAATCTTGCAGCTTTTAAGTGCAAGTCGGTCCCTTCTGCGCAAGTCCAACTCCTAGGTGTAGCAATTAGCACTGGGTCAGTTCGGACTTGCTGCAGTACGACAACTGCACACCTCCCAGTGAGGCAAGGTGGTACCGCAACAGGCAGTAACTCCGTCTGTTGCCGCACCAGCTGTTTTAGACCCTCAGTCTCAACGGACAGTAGCTCCGTTTGTTGTTGTCTTTCATAGACCCTAGTGGTCTATGCTGCAGACAATGCAGTCTCAGCTTGCGGTTTTGATGCAGGAGTTTCAGGCAGAGAAGGTTAGCACACCTCCTCCTGCGAGCGCTCCTCCACCTCTGCGCAGTCCACCCTGCCAGACGTATGATGTTGAGGCTCCTCCTGCCTCCATGCGTGAGCTGCCGCATTGGGAGTTGCCAGGTACCAGCGCTATGCAGCAACCTCCTCTTACCTTGAGGCAGGAGCCTCTTGCTATGCGGCAACCTCCTCAACCCTTGAGGCAGGAGCCTCATGCGTTGCGGCAACCTCCTCCACCCATGAGGCAGGAGCCTCATGCGTTGCGGCAACCTCCTCCACCCATGAGGCAGCAGCCTCATGCTATGCGGCAACCTCCTCTACCCATGAGGCAGGAGCCTCATGCTATGAGGAGCCTCATGCTATGCGGCATCCTCCTCAACCCATGAGGCAGGAGCCTCATGCTATGCGGCAACCTCCTCTACCCATGAGGCAGGAGCCTCATGCTATGCGGCTTCCTCCTCAAACCATGAGGCAGGAGCCTCATGCTATGCGGCATCCTCCTCAACCCATGAGGCAGGAGCCTCATGCTATGAGGAGCCTCATGCTTTGCGGCACCCTCCTCAACCCATGAGGCAGGGACCTCATGCTATGAGGAGCCTCATGCTATGCGGCATCCTCCTCAACCCATGAGGCAGGAGCCTCATGCTATGCGGCAACCTCCTCTACCCATGAGGCAGGAGCCTCATGCTATGCGGCATCCTCCTCAACCCATGAGGCAGGAGCCTCATGCTATGCGGCATCCTCCTCAACCCATGAGGCAGGAGCCTCATGCTATGAGGAGCCTCATGCTTTGCGGCATCCTCCTCAAACCATGAGGCAGGAGCCTCATGCTATGCGGCAACCGCCTCAACCCATGAGGCAGGAGCCTCATACTATGCGGCATCCTCCTCAACGCATGCGGCATGAGCCTCATCCCTTGCAGCATGAGCCTCATCCCATGCAGCATGAGCCTCATACCATGCAGCATGAGCCTCATCCCATGCAGCATGAGCCTCATCCCATGCAGCATAAGCCGCACGCCATGCAACATGCTCTGCTTACCTTACAGCATGCTCTACATACAGCATGCTCTGCATACCTTACCGCATGCTCCTCAGTCACACATCTTTGGTTGTTGCCAACTCACAAGACTGTCAAGCAGTTTCATAACGTTGCCTTCTGGTCTGCTGCTTTTACACCAGTGAAACCCTCACTGAGAGAACTTAGCTTTTCTCGGATATGGTTCCTGTAGATGAGAAAGTGCTATTCTCCCTCCTTCTGATATTCCCTTGAGGACTCTGTCATTTGGAGAGGAGCCTTTAGCTGCTTAGCCTCCTATGGACTTTTATTTAAGCATAACATGCTTCCAGGGAGGGTAATGGTTCCACTTCAGTCGCTAACCCCGTCTGTTACCACACCTGCTCCCATAGACCTTGAGCTTTGTTGCAAGACATGCAGTCCAAGCTTAGTCCTTGTTAGAGGATTTTTTGTTTACGGAGTCAGTGTGTCACTGGGAAGACGTTCAACAACCAGCAGAAGTGACTTGTTGTGACGCAGTGCGGCAACCTCGGCAACCCGATAAGGAGTTGTCTGTACGACCCAGACAGTCTAGACAGTTTCGGGTTGTCGCTGTACTTCCTCGCTTCCCCATGGTTGACAGTTCACAGACTGTGCAGCAGTACCATGATCTTGTGTCCGACTCCGTCAGACGACTGGCTTTTAAGAGCTCCCACAAGTCGTCGCTGTCTGGAGATTCTCAGATGGACTATGGATCTGACCAAGGAACTGGGCCTCCTGGTCAATTTTGAGGAGTCCCAGCTCGTCCCATCCCAGACCATTGTCTCCTTGGGTATGGATCTTCAGAGTCGAGCTTTTCGGGCTTTTCCGTCGGCCCCAAGGATCTACCAAGCCCTAGAATGCATCCAGAGCATGCTGAGAAGGAACCGATGCTCAGTCAGGTAGTGGATGAGTCTAACAGGGACACTTTCATCGCTGGCCCTGTTCATCGAGTTAGGGAGACGCCACCTCCGCCCCCTTCAGTATCATCTAGCTGCTCACTGGATAAAGGACATGACGCTAGAGACGGTCTCAGTTCCTGTTTCCGAAGAGAGGAGGTCTACTCTCACGTGGTGAAAGAACATCTTTCTTCTCAAGGAAGTCTACCTTTGGCTGTTCAGAAACCCGACCGCCGTCTCTTCTCTGACGCATCAGACACGGGCTGGGGTGCGACTTTGGACGGACAGGAATGCTCGGGAACATGGAATCAGGAGCAAAGGACACTTCACTTCAATTGCAAGGAGCTGTTGGCGGTTCATCTGGCCTTGATAAACTTCAAGTCCCTCCAGCTTAACAAGGTGGTGGAGGTGGACTCTGACAACACCACAGCCTTGGCTTACATCTCCAAGCAGGGAGGGACTCATTCGTGGAAGTTGTTCTAGATCGCAAGGGACCTCCTCATCTGGTCAAAAGATCGAAAGCTCACGCTGGTAACGAGGTTCATTCAGGGCGATATGAATGTCATGGCAGATCGCTTCAGCCGGAAAGGTCAGGTCATCCCCAAAGAGTGGACCCTTCACAAGAATGTTTGCAGCAGACTTTGGGCCCTGTGGGGTCAGCCAACCATAGATCTGTTCGCTACCTCGATAACCTAGAGGCTCCCGTTGTATTGTTCTCCGATTCCAGACCCAGCAGCAGTTCACGTGGATGCTTTTCTGCTGGATTGGTCCCATCTCGACCTGTATGCATTCCCGCCGTTCAAGATTGTCAACAGGGTACTTCAGAAGTTCGCCTCTCGCAAAGGGACACGGCTGACGTTGGTTGGCTCCGCTCTGGCCCGCGAGAGAATGGTTCATAGAGGTACTGCAATGGCTGGTCGACATTCCCAGGACTCTTCCTCTAGGAGTGGACCTTCTACGTCTACCTCACGTAAAGAAGGAACACCCAAACCTCCACGCTCTTCGTCTGACTGCCTTCAGACTTTCGAAAGACTCTCAAGAGCTAGGGGCTTTTCGAAGGAGGCAGCCAGAGCGATTGCCAGAGCAAGGAGGACATCCACTCTCAGAGTCTATCAGTCTAAAGGGGAAGTCTTCCGAAGCTGGTACAAGGCCAATGCAGTTTCCTCAACCAGTACCACTGTAACCCAGATTGCTGACTTCCTGTTACATCTAAGGAACGTAAGATCCCTTTCAGCTCCTACGATCAAGGGTTACAGAAGTATGTTGGCAGCGGTTTTCCGCCACAGAGGCTTGGATCTTTCCACCAACAAAGATCTACAGGACCTCCTTAGGTCTTTTGAGACCTCAAAGGAACGTCGGTTGTCCACTCCAGGCTGGAATCTAGACGTGGTCCTAAGGTTCCTTATGTCATCAAGATTTGAACCTCTCCAATCAGCCTCTTTTAAGGACCTCACATTAAAAACTCTTTTCCTCGTGTGCTTGACAACAGCTAAAAGAGTAAGTGAGATCCACGCCTTCAGCAGGAACATAGTTTTCACATCTGAAACGGCTACATGTTCCTTGCAGCTCGGTTTTTTGCTAAAACGAGCTTCCTTCACGTCCTTGGCCTAAGTCGTTCGAGATCCCAAGCCTGTCCAACTTGGTGGGGAACGAACTGGAGAGAGTACTTTGCCCAGTTAGAGCTCTTAGGTACTATCTAAAAAGGTCATAACCTTTACGAGGACAATCAGAAGCCTTATGGTGTGCTATCAAGAAGCCTTCTCTTCCAAGGTCTAAGAACTCAGTTTCTTACTAATTCAGGCTCCTGATTAGGGAAGCACATTCTCATCTGAAGGAAGAAGACCTTGCTTTGCTGAAGGTAAGGGCACATGAAGTGAGAGCTGTGGCTACTTCAGTGGCCTTCAAACAGAACCGTTCTCTGCAGAGTGTTATGGATGCAACCTATTGGAGAAGCAAGTCAGTGTTCGCATCATTCTATCTCAAAGATGTCCAGTCTCTTTACGAGAACTGCTACACCCTGGGACCATTCGTAGCAACGAATGCAGTAGTAGGCGGGGGCTCAGCCACTACATTCCCATAATCCCATAACCTTTTTAACCTTTCTCTTGAATACTTTTTATGGGTTGTACGGTCGGCTAAGAAGCCTTCCACATCCTTGTTGATTTGGCGGGTGGTCAATTCTTTCTTGAGAAGCGCCGAGGTTAAAGGTTGTGATGAGGTCCTTTAGTATGGGTTGCAGCCCTTTATACTTCAGCACCTAAGAGTCGTTCAGCATCCTAAGAGGACCGCTACGCTCAGTAAGGAAGACGTACTTAATAAAGGCAGAGTAATGGTTCAAGTCGTCTTCCTTACCAGGTACTTATTTATTTTATGTTATTTTTGAATAACTAATAAAATAAAATTCGGGATACTTAGCTTCTTTGTTAGCATGTATGCTGGTCTCCACCCACCACCCTGGGTGTGAATCAGCTACATGATTGTCGGGTAAGATTAATATTGAAAAATGTTATTTTCATTAGTAAAATAAATTTTTGAATATACTTACCCGATAATCATGATTTAATTGACCCACCCTTCCTCCCCATAGAGAACCAGTGGACCGAGGAAAAAATTGAGGCGGTGTTGACAAGAAGTACTGGAGTACCTGACCACAGATGGCGCTTTTGTGTACACCCCCACCTGTATAGCGATCGCTGGCGTATCCCGACCGTAGATTTCTGTCGGGCAACAGAGTTGACAGCTACATGATTATCGGGTAAGTATATTCAAAAATTTATTTTACTAATGAAAATAACATATTTATTTTAAGGTGTTGCAGTAAACACTTGAATAGAGATATTTTTCATCTACATTTAATTATTATTATTATTATTATTGTTATTATTATTATTATTACTACTAGCTAAGCTGCAACCCTAGTTGGAAAAGCAGGATGGTATAAGCCCAACAGAGAAAAATAGTCCTGTGATGAAAGAAAATAAGGAAATAAATAAACTACAAGAGAACTAATGAACAATTAAAATAAGACATTTTAAAAACAGTAGCAATATAGAAATAGAAATTTTATACATAAACAATAAAAAGAAACTTATGTCAGCTTGTTCAACAAGAAAACATTTGCTGCAAGGTTGAAGTTTTGAAGTTCCACCGATTCAACTACCTGACAAGGTAGGTGGAATAAAACTGTAGTAGGTAGGCTAGGGTACCAACCACCTGTTGAGATACAACTGCTTGAGAGTGATTTCATCCTTTGACTGGGCCGACAGTACAGTACTACATTGGAGGCGTCTCTCGGGTTACGACTCATTTTTCCTTTGCCTACACATATATTAAATAGTTTGGCCTATTCTTTTCACATTCTCCTCTGTCTTCATACACTTGACAACACTAAGATTACCAAATAATTCTTCACTCAAGAGGTTAACTACTGCACTGTTATCGTTCAGTGGCGTCTTTCCTTTTAGTAATGGTAGAAGAGACTTTAGCTGTGATAAGCAGCTCTTCTGGGAAGACACTCCAAAAACAAATCATTGTTCTCTAGTCTTGGGTAGTGCCATAGCCTCTGTACCGCAGTCTTCCACTGTCTTAGGGTAGAGTTCTCTTGTTTGAAGGTATATCCGAGCACACTTTTCTATCTAATTTCTCTTCCTCTTGTTTTTCAAGTTTTTATAGTATATACTCTAGAGAAAAGATCTATTTTTAATGTTACTATTCTGAAAATATTTTACATTCTTCATTACTTCTCTTGTATTTTTTTTATTTCCTTTCCTCACTGAGCTATATTTCACTGGTGGAGCTCTTGGGCTTATAGCATCCTACTTTTGCAACGAGAGCTGTAGCTTAGCAAGTAATAGTAATAATAGTAATACAGTAATGATAATATTGTGTAGTATTGAGCTTCATGATGGAAAAGTCATGATTAGAATTAACTACTGTATGTACCTAGTATTACAAATATGATGATACTGTTCAGGAAGATCTGAATGCAAAGGAGGGTCAGAATCATGAAAAATCTCATGGACATGCATAAAGAACTAACCGAGTGGTAGTGCCAGCGATGAATATCTATATCAGGAATAAGAAATTTAATAGATTGTAAGTTCCTGTGCAATAAATTAAGGTGAGATTTAGCAGTTGAAGACCAGACAGGAGAGCAATATTCAAAACAAGGAAACAATTAAAACACTTCTTCAGAATAGATTGATCACTGAAAATCTTAAAAGACTTTCTCAATAAGCCAATTTATTGTACAAAGTGTGTGGATCAGTTTTACTGAATATTCCCTTATTGTTTCAGTTATGCCACGAAAGAAAGAGAGAATAAAGTTTGATACGTCACATCCATCTACTGAACGAAATTTCATAACTGCAATTCGAGCAATGTCAGAATTTTTACTGAAGCCTTCTGACCTTGAGAACCTGCGACAGACGAAGAGGCGTTCGCCATTTGAAAACGAGCCCCCTATCACAGTGTACTGGAGGAAAGATGTTGAAGCCAAGTAAGTTAATGTAGATTTATAAATTTTTTTATTGGTTGCTTTTGTCAAATAAAGCAATATAATTTTAGAATACAGTAGTTTAGTCATAGGGAGGCCCTTGATTCGAATCCCAGCCTCTGTCACACAATTCGACTCAACATTGAATGAGTTTTTGGGTCGGCTGGGTTTAATGAAAGGTAAAGGACGGGTAGGGTCCAGATTATCTTTCTCTATGCATATGAAGCTTTATGGAGGGCAGAACAAGCAATGGGCATGCTCAAAATAGTTTTTCAATTAATACAAACTATTTCGCTATTTATAGGGAATATACTTTCGACAAAGGTGGAGACTTATGCGCAGAAATGTACTGTAGGTATAATCAAACAAAACTAAATAATTTTTACAAAATTTTGGTGTAACAAAAAGTAAAAAAGATTAAATGAAATTGGCAGAAAAGAGTTACCGGTAGTTAAAAAAAATTATGTATCTTTTCTATAAGTGTTTAAAGATTTACAGTATTTCAAGTTCAATGTGTTATTACTGTAGCTAAATCAAGTATGGCTAGGACTTTAGGGTATTCGGACGTAGGCTAGAATTTTCAGTACATATATTTGGCTTGCAATTATCCGCACTAATTCTCCACTGTGATAGAAATATACTGTCGCCAATAGGCTTACCATTCGTCATAAATCAGACTTCACATACGTGACCTATAACAGAGTTCAGTGATTGCTCACCACAATTTGTGACAGTCATAGTACTCCTGAAAAGGTCATTACTCTCACTGTATAAAACATATTTTTAAATATTTAACTTAGCCGGTGAATATATAATAGCTGCAACTCTGTTGCTCGACAGACACATACAGTAAAAAACTCGCCAGCGATCGCTATACAGGTTGCGGGTGTGCCCACCAGCGCCAACTGTCGGCCAGATACCACTCTCGATGTAAACAAAGACTCAATTTCTTCTCTGTCGACGTGTCGACAAGACGTACTTTTACTCGCTGTAGAACCTGGAGTTTTCTCAACATATTTGGTGAAGTACTTCATTTTGGTTTGAGCTTTCGCAGTGCAGGTGTTTTATCTTCATCTTAAATCTTGAACTCGTTTTTGGATAGATTTAATTTTATGATGACAAAGAGAGTATGGACTTTCTTTGACTTTTAAATGGCCGACCCTTCCCTTAGACAGAAGTGTGTTTAGGCTTTTAGCAATTATCTTATCACGTTATGAATTAATTATAGATTTTCTATATATTTTATATCTCTCCGCCTTTTTTAGGCCCTTCGATTAACTTTCCATTTATAATAAACATAAAAATAAATTTTTAATGATTTGTTTATATGCGACCTTTCCTGAGAGTAGGCGGTCCTAACTTGGAAACCGAAGTTAAACAACGTTGAGCCCTTTCAATCGTAAATAGCTTTTAAAGAGCTAATGATTTAAAACTTTTTAAATGAATATTTTTTAATAAATATTTTATGAAAGATTTTCTTTGAATAGTCCTCGTACTGTTTCAAGATGAACTAACGTTTAGTTTATTTATGCTACGCAGTTTGCGCTCTAACGTTACGATAGAGAGAGAGAGTATCACGGTTTCACTTTGCAGAAAGAGTAAATCGATTCTGACGTTTTGTTCATTCTTCTTTCAAAGCTTAAATGTTTTAAATTCTATTTTAAAGGAACTTTTAATTGAAAAACCTTTCAGTTTTTTCCTTTGGTCAAATAACATGTTTTTTTGACGAAACGTAAGTGGGCTCTTCTCTTAGGTGCGAAATCAAGAGAGAGAGAGAGAGGTAGAGACGGAGGGAGAGAGAGGAGAGAAAACGTTCCGTTCAAGCGGGTAACGTTGTTCTCGAGTTACTCTCGTCCCTAGTCTCTGTACGGGGAGAAAGGATAAAACGTTTTTAGTTTTTATTCTCGTCCCCAGGCAATGTATGGTGAGAGATTGAAAACGTAGTTGTGAATGAACTAGTGTTTAGTCTCTTCCCCAGCCACTGAATTTTTCATCTTAAAATTGTTTACTGTTTTTTGCTGGTATTAATGTGCTTGCATTATACGACTGATTTCGCAATTACTACCTTTTGATGAGGGTAGAATTGCGTGCTTCAGGTAGAAATCAGTAGAAGTTTCGATTTCAGTGAAATAAGTGCAAAACAGAAAATCGTAGTGATAAAGTAATATTGCTCAAAGTGTTATTAGTGTTGCGACCGAGGGTTCGTCTGTTCGTGCCTGTCGTTCGCCTAGTCCGGGACCTCTTGCAAGCTCCCAAGCCCAGGGGAGAAGTAATGTCGTACGACTTATGGGTTCGAGAGGCCTTGATCAGCGAACAGACGTTCCCTCTATGGTATCGGGTGTATCTTACCAAGATCACCCCTACCATAAGGCGAGAGAGACGATTTTCTCCTCGTCATCCGAAGGCTTTTCGCATAAGAAACCTGAAACAAGGTTTCGATGCCCTTAAGCGAAAGTCAGTCCTTTCAGGACAGGTCCAGTGTCCTGGTTGTAGCCATTAGGACAGCTCTGACCCTATGCAGTCATCGGAAGACTGCTCGCCGCCTAACAAAAGCGTAACACAGACTCCGAAAGTCTTTTTGTTGGCAAGGTTTTGCGGTCACAGACGTTACCCTCTTCTCTTACCGCAACCATTTCCGTTGATCCTAAATGGGTTGTACGGCAAGACATGCAGAATAAGCTTGCCTCCCTTATGGAAGACTATTCTGCCGATAAGTCCGTTGAGCCTAGCCGTTTATCTCATCGAGATCCTGGCTTTCAACCACCCTAACGTTCCTTTGTGCGTCCTGTTTACGTTGGCGTAGCTAAGTCACGTCACTCAGGTTGTTTAGAACCACACTCGATGCGGTCTCGTGTGGATTTTCAGCCACATTTGGACATTAGGCCACTTGCTGATGCTCCTGTTGACGTTCAGGACGTTCGCTAACAATCGGAGTTGACTTGTTTTGACGCTGAGCGTCAACCTCCGCATTCTAGAGTTGTTTTGACTTCTCAGTCTAGGCGGTCAAAGCAGTCTCGAGTGGACGCTGTGCGTCCTCACGCACCTGTTGTTGTTGACAGTTCACAGACTGTCAAGCAGTTACATGACGTTGCGTCCTGGTCTCTCGCACCTGTTGTTGTTGACAGTTTACAGACTGTCAAGCAGTTACATGACGTTGCGTCCTGGTCCGCTACTAATGCACCAGTGCGTTTGGACTCTGCTTGTAAAGCATTGCCACCACGGTAGGTCTCTCCCTTGCTTGAGACTCAGCTATTATCGGACAAGGTTCCTTTAGATGAGGAAGTTGCTGTTCTCCCTCCTACTGATATTCCCTTGAGGACTCTGTCAGACGGAGAGGAGCCTAAAGCTGCTTAGCCCTCTATTGACTTTAAATAAATCATGCTGATTTTTTAAGGATCTTTGTCCGGATCTTTTTGTAACTGCTGCTCCTCGTTCGCCTAAACGTCAGAGCTTACACTAGGCCTAGCTACTTCGAAGCCGTTGTTATAAGCTAGTGCTCTCTCGCTCTCCTAGAGAGCTTTACGTTTGCTAGGCGACTGGTTTATCACCAGGAGGAGTTTGGGGGATACAGCCTTTGCTTTCCCTTCTTTTAAACTGGCTTATAGAGCGAGAGTCTGATATGACACGAGAGAAGTTCTCGGCTTGGGAGTTCCTGCCTCTGCCCAGATAGACTTCTCAAACCTCATAGACTCTCCCTGGCGCCTGGCCATGAGACGCTCCAAGATTTTACAGGTCAACTTCACAGCTGTTTTCGAGCCTTTGAAGTTTTGCTGTACAATTATGTCATGCATAAACAAGGCTTTCAGGGATGGCTCCAATGATCTGACAGCCACGTTCTCTGCAGGAACAAGTCCCTCAGGGATGGCTCCATGATTTGGCAGCCATGTTCACTGCAGGAGTACGTAAGAGGCAAGTGCGCTCAATGTGTTCATTGTCAAGACAAACTTCACGATGAAGTCTACCAGGCTGTCTTGACAGCATTTATGGAAGGCGACCGGATGGTCTCCCTCGACCTTCAGGAGGCATACTTCCACATTCCTATACACCCGGATCCCCAACCGTTTCTGAGGTTTGTTTACAGGAATGTGGGGTACCAGTTTCGACCTCCCTGTACTGGGACGACTGGCTTCTCAGAGCATCGTCCAGCCTTCGCTGTCTGCAGGATCTACATTGGACGTTGAGTCTGGCCAGGGAGTTGGGACTTGTGGTCAACCTAAAAGTCCCACCTGATCCCATCCCAGATTATTCTATTTTTGGGGATGGAGATTTGCAGTCAAGCCCTGCTCGAAGTCCAACTAATGCTGAAAAGAAAACGTTTATTCAGTCAGGAGTTGGAACAGTCTCGTAGGGACTCTCTCATCCCTGGAGCAGTTTGTCTCACTAGGGAGACTACCCCTTCTGCCTCTCCGGTTCCATCTAGCCTCTCACTGGAACTAGGACTAGACATTAGAGACGGTATCATTCCCAGTCTCCGAACCAATAAAGGCATGCCTGAAATGGTGGGACAGCAATATCAGTCTGAGAGAGGAACTATCCCTAGCAGTCAAGAACCCAAACCACGTGTTGTCCTCAGACGCATCGGGTTTGGGTTGGGTGCGACCCTGGACGGTCGGGAATGCGCTGGTCTGTGGACCTCAAGTCAGAAGAGCATGCACATCAACGGCAAGGAGCTATTACCAGTCCACTTGGCCTTGATGATATTAGGAAGCGTCTTCGAAACTAAGTGGTAGAGGTCAACTCAGACAACACCACAACTTTGGCGTACATCTCCAAGCAAGGAGGCACACGCTCCTTCACGCTGCTCGAGATCGCAAGGGACCTTCTCTTATGGTCTAGAATTCGAGGCATCTCCCTGTTGACGAGATTCATCCAGGGGGACTTGAACGTCTTGGCAGACTGTCTCAGTCGGAGGGGTCAGGTGATACCCACGGAATGGACCCTCCACAAGGAAGTGGGCAAGAGTCTTTGGGCTTCTTGGGGTCAACCAACCATAGACCTCTTTGCCTCCTCGTTGACCAAAAGGTTACCAATCTTTTGCTCTCCAGTCCTAGATACAGAAGCAATCTACATAGACGCGTTTCTACTGGATTGGTCTTTTATGGACTTATATGCATTCCCACCATTCAAGATAGTCAACAAGGTACTGCAGAAGTTCGCCTCTCACGGAGGGACAAGGTTGACTTAGGTTGCTACCCTCTGGCCCGCGAGAGAGTGGTTCACCGAGGTACTTCAATGGCTGGTAGACTTTCCTAGAAGTCTTCCTCTAAGGGTAGATCTGTTACGTCAGCCCCACGTAAAGAATGTCCATCAAAGCCTCCTCGCTCTTCGTCTGACTTCCTTCACACTATCGAAAGACTCTCAAGAGCTAGAGGTTTTTCGAAGGAGGCGGTCAGTGCGATTGCAAGAGCTAGGAGAGCTTCTACCATTAGAGTATACCAGTCGAAGTGGGAAGTCTTTCGAGACTGGTGCAAGTCAGCATCTGTGTCCTCGTCCAGTACCTCTGTAGCCCAAATCGCAGATTTTCTTTTACATCTGAGAAAGGTTCGCTCCCTTTCAGCTCCCACGATTAAGGGCTACAGGAGCATGTTGGCTTCGGTCTTTCGACATAGAGGCTTAGATCTTTCCAACAATAAAGATCTCCAAGATCTCCTTAAGTCTTTCGAGACCTCTAAGGAACGTCGTTTGGCAACTCCAGGATGGAACTTAGACGTGGTCCTAAGGTTCCTCATGTCAGATAGGTTTGAGCCATTACATTCAGCCTCCCTGAAGGATCTCACCCTCAAGACACTTTTCCTAGTGTGCTTGGCTTCGGCTAAAAGGGTCAGTGAACTTCATGCCTTCAGTAAGAACATCGGCTTTTCTACAGAAAAAAGCCACTTGTTCACTTCAACTTGGTTTCCTGGCCAAAAATGAACTGCCTTCTCGTCCTTGGCCTAAATCTTTTGATATTCCTTGCTTATCAGAGATCGTAGGCAACGAACTGGAAAGAGTATTATGTCCTGTTAAAGCTCTTAAGTTCGATTTAGCTCGTACTTAGTCATTGCGAGGGAAATCTGAGGCATTATGGTACTCAGTTAAGAAACCTTCATTGCCTATGTCAAAGAATTCTTTGTCATATTTTATCAGATTTTTTTAATACGAGAAGCTCATTCTCACTTGAATGAGAAAGACCGATGTTTGCTTAAGGTTAAGACGCACGAAGTTAGAGATATAGCAACCTCCGTGGCCTTCAAGCAGAATAAATCTCTGCAAAGTATTATGGACGCGACTTTTTGGAGAAACAAGTCAGTGTTCGCGTCATTTTACTTAAAAGATGTCCAGACTCTTTACGAGGACTGCTACACACTGGGTCCATTCGTTGCAGCGAGTGCAGTAGTGGGTGAGGGTTCTACCACTACACTTCCCTAATTCCAATACCCTTTTAATCTGTCTCTTGAAATGATTTTAATATTATTTTATGGGTTGTTCGGAAGGCTAAGAAGCCTTTCGCATCCTGATTGATTTGGCGGGTGGTCAAAGTCATTTCTTGAGAGCGCCCAGATTAGGGGTTTGATGAGGTCCTGTTGTATGGGTTGCAGCCCTTGATACTTCAGCTCCTGGGAGTCTGTCAGCATCCTAAGAGGATCGCTGGGCTCCGTGAGGAAGACAGACTTACAAGGCAGAGTAATCGTCCAAGTCAACTTCCTCACCAGGTACCTATTTATTTTGGTTTTGTTATATTGATAACTGCCAAAATGAAAAAACTCTTAGCTTATACGCTGTAAACATAATTAACTCTGGTCTCTACCCACCTCCTTGGGTGTGAATCAGCTATTATATATTCACCGGCTAAGTTAAATATTTAAAAATGATATTTTAATTATAAAATAAATTTTTGAATATACTTACCCGGTGAATATATAAATTAAACGACCCTCCCTTCCTCCCCAATAGAGACGCAGTGGGATGAGAAGAAATTGAAGGTTTTGTTTACATCCGAGAGTGGTATCTGGCCGACAGTTGGCGCTGGTGGGCACACCCGCAACCTGCATAGCGATCGCTCGCGAGTTTTTTACTGTATGTGTCTGTCGAGCGACAGAGTTGCAGCTATTATATATTCACCGGGTAAGTATATTCAAAAATTTATTTTATAATTAAAATATCATTTTGCATACAAGGATTAGGACTCTTAATTGCTACTTCAAATTGTGTTTATCTTATTTATTTCTTATTTTATTTTATTTTTTTTTTTTTTTACTTTTTCCTCTTTGCTTATCTTAATTTTTGTCACTGTCTTTGCTTTCATTAGCACTTGGGTTTTTCACCACACTTTAGTCACTTTCAACTAAAGGCCTTTTCGTAATAAACCTGTCCAAGGAAAACTGTTTCATTCTCCCTTTAAGAGACTCCTCCTACTTCAAAATCCTGCAGATCGTAGATAAACATTTGTACTGCCTGGCCGAGTCCTTTACTCACACACCATGTTCCTTGATAATTTCCCACTTGAATTTAATGGACATCATCATCCTTTTCTCTGCATGGTCACTAGCACTTACCTTCTCTGGGAGACAGTTACAAGAAAATTAAAAGGAGAAATTCCCTCAAAACATGAATCACAGAACAAGGAACCCCGAGCACTGCTAATCATAGTGTTTACTCTACAAGGTAAACATATGAAGAGAAAGAGAGAGCCTGTTGGAGGCTGGCAGAAGCTGTGGTGTCAGTGCTCACAACGCCATCTAGCAGCAGCAGCATCACAAACTCACCTCAAAGTTTTTGCTCGCATAATAATGCAAAATATTGACCAAGTGATGACTCGTATCTCAGAAAACTCGTACATTAATTCACTCATGGGTCAAGGTATTACTATAATTAGGTAGCGGAAATGTTGCTCAGATTTTTTGTTGAATTTTTTAAAATTAGGTTTTTTTTTCAAGTAGGATATGTGTGGTACATTTTTGAACCCTAAAACCCATCACTGACGAGGTATCTTTGATAAACCTATTTTGATTTTGAATGAATTTTTCAGAGCAATTCAAGTGTGGGGAGGCCTAGATGTAATAGAAAAGGAGAAATCAAAAAGAGGAAAGAAGAGGAAACAACTTGGTGGTAAGAACATTTTAATATGTGGTTTATTTTATAAACTGATCTATAAAATTATGTTCATTGATAAGGGAATACTGTATATTAATTCTCTAATAATGTTTGTTACAATGATATTTAAATTTGCTGGAGTTATGAATATTAAGGACATTAAACGGTGCCAGAGTTATCATTGGTCAGCCATTAACCCTTTTACCACCAGGCTATTTGGAAATTTCCAACCCTTAACCCCCAGGTGGTTATTTTTTTCCCAGCACATTTTGCAGTATATTTTCTTTAAATTGCTCTAATAGCCTTAATTTTTGTCATAGAGAGGTCAGGTTGGTCTCATTCTCTTGGAAAATGCCTGAATTTTCTCAAAAAATTATCAAAAATATGAAATAAAAAATGTTTATAGCATTTTTTTGCGAGGACGTACCGGTACGTCCATGGGGGTAAAGGGATGGCTTTTGTGAAACGTACCAGTATGTCCTTTTGGGGGTAAAAGGGTTAAGAATTAGATTGAACTATTCCCTTTTGTGTTAGATATTGCTCACTTTTGCAGACATTTTCCATGTTAAAGATATTCAGAGCGAATATGGACCAGAGCAGAGAAGCGAGTTTGATTTAAGGCCCCTGAGACCTAGAAGTAGTGGTTTAGATGCGTCGGGAAAAGTCGTGTGGGCAGCAGTGATCATGTGAGTATATTAAAAGTTTGTTTTGGCTAATAGAGGATTATTTTATGATGATTTTTATATATGAAATATCTGTTTTAATGTTGTTGATATTTTAAAGATATTTCATTTTAATTGTTCATTACTTCTTATATCATTTATTTCCTTCCTTATTTCCTTTCCTCACTGGGCTGTTATTTCCTGTTGGAGCCCTTGGGCTTATAGCATCTTGCTTTTCCAACTTGGGTTGTAGTTTAGCTACTACTAATAATAATAATATTGAAACAGACCACAGATTGTGCCAATCAATGAGTATGTTTTAATGCCCTTCCAAGCTTCATAATGATTTTTTTTCTTCTATTTATCGTGATTTCAACTGTTCATTAAAAGGAGGATTTGTTGTTTTCTCAGTGAATATGATCCACCTTTCTTCCTTTATTTTCCTTGTTTTGTTTAGGACAAGGATAGAGGGAAATATTGTCTGGATTGTCCCATTGCCTTTGCCATTAAGAAATGGCTTTTTTTGTGATGGCAATAGCCACATTACCAAGATTTATACATATTGAATTACTGTATTCTTCTTTTACCAAACTGTATGGGTGTTATGATATTGTGAATGAGTATAATGTGGAGAAATCATTAATGAAGTCCAAGATTATAAGAAATGTAATTCATCGTGTCATCAGGAATTTGTTTGATTAATGCAGAGTACCTTATTAAATAGTTGAGTGGGCATTATGAAAACAAGAGATACCAGAAGGATTTATTTTGATGTTACTCTTTCATAGAACGTAATCTAGTGAGTAGGGAGTAATCTTCACATGAGGAGAGTTTGAGATAAATGTTGCTGTTCATCAAGGCTCAGAGCTTAGCCTTTTGCTGGTTATTGTAGAAATGAAGAAAGCTACAAGTTAGGGCTAAAAAGGGGAACCCCTTGGAGCTACTTTTTGCAGTGAACCTAAAGTTGATTGCATGATTTTAGAGAAGTGGTGGAAATGTTTAAATGGAAGAAGGGTGGTTTGGAAAGTAGAAGACTGAAAATTAATGTTAATGATAGGACTGGCAAAATCTAACCGAAGCCCTTTGTGTCATTAGGCATAGGAGGAGAGGATGATGATGAGACAAAGTGAATTGTGACGAGAAGAAGCAAAGGAAAAAGTACAATCACAAGAGTAGTGGCCTTATGGCTTTTGTGGGAATGATGTGGAGGTGAACTTTGTACTGTGTATCAATTATAACAGATGGTGGTTCAAGATGTATTACAAAATCTACCATGAAAAATGGGATAGACATTGATAGTTGAGAACTGTTATGATAGATGGGAAGGAGTTACAAGAGGTAGAGCATTTCTGTTACCTTCGAAATAAGTTAGACTGAGAAGGGTGAGTATAGGAAATTAGTAAGAAGGATAATGGTAGCAGTATAGATGATAGAGAAAGATAGCCAAACTACTGTTGATAAAATTGTTCACTTTGTTGAGGCAGCAAACACTTGTGATGGGTGCTGAAGTACGGGGGAAAGATTGTATAATAAATAAGGAATTGGTGGAGAGATGTGGTGTCTAAAAGTTGAAAAAAGACTGAGAACACAAGACTGAAGTAGTTTGGATGTGTGGAGTGAAGCTGGACTGTATAGATGGAAGTGGTAGTCTGTTACTTCTTGCTTGAATAGGCAGATATATTAGCTCATTCATGAGTGAACCCAACAAATTCCTCTCATTAATTTCTTCATTAGTGAATCCCACTATTCCTCCTCCTCCTTTTTGTATTTGCAATTTATCTGATGTAAAAAAAGGGCGTAAATTTTGTTGTTTCATTAGCCTTTGCACTTTTAAAAGCCCTCAGAATCTTCAGACTTTGTGGAAAGACTTTAATCCATGAAGGCTCTTTTACACTTAGAAACACACACAGTACTTGAATTAACTGATCCATTGTAATTCAACGATAATTTTAATCAATGTATGATGATGTGATTTTTTTTTTTACAGAAATGGAGCCAACTTTATCATGAAGTTGGGTGCGTGGGCATTCACTGGATCTTATAGTTTATTTGCTGAAGCATTGCATTCATTTGCAGATGTTGCCAATCAATTAATACTAGCTTATGGAATCCATAAATCTAATCAGGTATGAAGAATAATCTCTGTTTTTTTTTTTTAAAGTTCTGGGATTTTTGGAAGGGAATGTATTTTAAGAAAACTGAGTTTTATTTATACCACTACCAGTCATTTATTGCCATGGTTATTTGACTGCCATTTTTTCATGACAAACCCATAATTTACATTACCATACATTTATGGCCTTCCACGAATCCTGATCATCATTCGTACCTTTAAAGAGGATGATCCTCAGCTGGTGGGGTATCTGTACCACACCTGCTTCAGAGAATAACACTACATTTTTGTGTACCTTGTTGTCAATAAGCTCTGGATTTTTAATTATTTTATTTCAGCTTTCTTCTATTTGAGCATATTTCTTTAATTTTGCATTCATTTACAGGCATTCCACTGTAGTCTTGTCTTTCTTTTCCCCTAAGTTTGTTAGTAACATACAGTACAGTAACTGATTTTCGGCAGTTAATTGAAGGGATGAGTGTACCATCCTTTCACTCTACTATTAGCCATTACATTTAATTTAGTACTTTACTCAAGCTTTTTCCATTGCTACTGGGGTCATGAAATTTAGCTTTGTTTGTGATGCCTATTATTGGAACCTTAGTTTTATATACTGTACTTTATTGTAGTTCAATTATATATCATTGAGACTAGAATAACAATATGAACTTTTTTGTTTTTATTGTTTTTTATAATCATACAAAATGTTAAACATCTGTTTGTTCCGTAACCGAAATACAAACCACGCTATTTACAAAGGGTATTACTTTTAGCGTAGCTGAAATGGCGAGCCATTAGAATTTAACGAGGGTGTATTACCCCCGCGCTAGTTAGCGGGGGGGGTAGGGGAGTGGTAGCTAGCTACCCCTCCTCCCCCTCACACACAGGTGAATACTCACTTTCACTTTTGGCTCGGACTGTGACAGACGTCTCTGTCTTGGTCCTCGCTTGGCAGCCATTGTCTGTTTTGTCTTTACTTAATCGCTTACTTTTCTTTTACTCAATATATATGTAAACATGTTTTCATGTTTGTATATATATTTGAGTATAGAAATAAGTAAGTTTCCTTTTCAGATGTGTGTGTGTAGTGTACGATATCTACGTGGAGGCCTCGGCAGTTAGGCCACCACGGCCTAATTTTATGGGTTGCGATCGAGTTTGACTTCGGTCTTTCTCTCTCTCTCTCTCTTGAGGTCGTTCACCCTTTTACTATGTTTTACTACGCCCTTGTAGCTTCCTTCCCGTGTGGGTGGGGTTGCTACGCCGTACATTTTGTCTCAATTAGTTTATGAATCTAATTGTAGTTGTTAATTTTTCAGCTTGTAGAACGATTCCTTTCGGGGTTTTCGTTTTTTTCTTTAGTGTTCATTCATTTTTAAATTACATAATTACATAGTTACATAATTATAATTGTTATAATTCTGTTTTGGTTACAGCTCTCCTTCCGCGAGTGTAAGTGGTTGTGAGGGCACGTGCCTATTGTGTAATTCTTGTTCCTTTTCCTCGGGATTCCTCTTCGGAGCCTTCCCGGGGGAATGAATGTGTACTAATATTATTTGTTTTATTTTTTTACAGTTACCGATCTAGTTCGTTTCTGTAATATAGCAACGGTGTGAGCTGTCTGGTTGAGTCCTGGGGATTCGGCTGTTGCTGCCTCCCCCTTGTATTGTCGTCAGGGGCGTGTCTCCTACTGGTAGTACTCCCGTGTCGACGGACAGCTCTCCAGTTCATTTTAGAACAGTCAGGAGGCTTGCCTCCTTGGGCGGATAACTTTCCTTCCGAGGGAAGTTTTTTTTCCTGTCCAGGCTTGAGCTTTTCCTCTTTTGGGGGGTTCTTCTCTTGCCTTTTTTTCGTGCGACTATGCTCTTGGTGCTGAGCGGTCGCACCTGCAGTTTCGCTCAAGGGGCTGGGCAACTGCAGGATCTCCTCTTCGGAGGATTGCCCCTTTTAGGTCACTGGCTGACCAGTCTCTTCCACGAAGTGTTTCTCTTTCGTTCGCGAGAGAGTACACTCATAGAGACTCCTCTTCGGAGGTTTCTTCTGTTGCTGTTGCTGTTGGCCTCCCTCGCCGTAAGGCCCTCCGTCCGCCTCGTCGTAAGGGCCTCTCATCTCCCTATAAGGGTGCTTGAGGCGCCTTTTTGAATCTCCGTTTGCAGCCTACAACTTCTTTTTCTCGATCTTCCGTCTTGGTGCAGATGGACAGCAGTCTAATCTCGTCTTCCGACGGGCAACGGTCTTCCCGACGGACAACGGTCTTCCCGACGGACAGCGGTCTTCCGACGGACATCAGTCTCCCGGCGGACAACGATCCCTTCGGGGCAAAGGGTTGCCCCCACGGGGGTTCTTCCCTTGCGTGTCAGGGTTTCCCTGCGCGCCCTTCTGTTCGTCAGCGCTCTCCTGTTCGTCAGCGCTTTCAAGATGATCTTCCCTGCAGTTCCTGTTACGTGCCCTGTGCGCCCACGTTCGCCCTCGCGATCTAGAACTTAGGTTCAGGTCGGGGTCAAGGACTCTTCTTCTTTGCGCGGGCTTCCACGCGTAGCCTTCTGCTCGTCAGCGATCATCAGCTCGTCAGCGATCATCAGCTCGTCAGCGATCGTCAGCTCGTCAGCGATCATCAGCTCGTCAGCGATCATCAGCTCGCCAGCGATCTCCGGATCGCCCACGTGTGTTACAGCTGGCACGCCAACGTTCTCCAACACTTCTGAAGGAACATGGTTCGCCAGCTACTAGCTCAACTGCGGATGCTGATCGCCATCGCGCGACCCTCAACTGCAGATGCTGATCGCCATCGCGCGACCCTCAACTGCGGATGCTGATCGCCATCGCGCGACCCTCAACTGCGGATGCTGATCGCCATCGCGCGACCCTCAACTGCGGATGCTGATCGCCATCGCGCGACCCTCAACTGCGGATGCTGATCGCCATCGCGCGACCCTCAACTGCGGATGCTGATCGCCATCGCGCGACCCTCAACTGCGGATGCTGATCGCCATCGCGCGACCCTCAACTGCGGATGCTGATCGCCATCGCACAACCCTGAACGATTGCCCGCTTCGCATGCTGCTCCTCATCGCACAACCCTGAACGATCGCCCTCTTGCGGATGCTGATCACCATCGCACCCTTTCACGCGATCATTCACCTGCGCATACTGCTCGCCATCGCACAACCCTGAACGATTGCCCGCTTCGCATGCTGCTCCTCATCGCACAACCCTGAACGATCGCCCTCTTGCGGATGCTGATCACCATCGCACCCTTTCACGCGATCATTCACCTGCGCATGCTGCTCGCCATCGCACAACCCTGAACGATTGCCCGCTTCGCATGCTGCTCCTCATCGCACAACCCTGAACGATCGCCCTCTTGCGGATGCTGATCACCATCGCACCCTTTCACGCGATCATTCACCTGCGCATGCTGCTCGCCATCGCACAACCCTGAACGATTGCCCGCTTCGCATGCTGCTCCTCATCGCACAACCCTGAACGATCGCCCTCTTGCGGATGCTGATCACCATCGCACTCTATCACGCGATCATTCACCTACACATGCTGCTCGCCATCGCTTACCGCCAGCGATCTTCTTCACCTACGCGGCAGCACGATCCCTCGCCGTCACGCCCATTCGCCTGCGCGCCCGCGCGATCGCTCGCCTGCGCGCCCGCGCGATCGCTCGCCCGCGCGATCGCTCGCCTGCGCGCCCGCGCGATCGCTCGCCTGCGCGCCCTCGCGACCGCTCGCCTGCGCGCCCTCACGACCGCTCGCCTGCGCGCCCGCGCGACCACTCGCCTGTGCGCCCGCGCGACCATTCACCTTTGCGCGACCGTTCGCCCTCGCGCGACCATAGTTCGCGGCGAATTCCACAGCCGGTGGTAGCAGCAGGGACGCGTGCTCCTAGGCGGCACTCGGGATCACCTCCATCCAAGCACAGGTTGGTAGTGCAGGACGAAGACAGGTCAGTACAGCATTCTTCCCACCTTCTTTTCAGGCAGGAACCGTCGTGTCCTCTCCAAAGGATCGCCCGATCCCTTTCACCTTAGCGAGGATTTCGGACTCTGTGTCCTTGGAGCAGCAGACATGGTTTGATCCGCTGGCACGGGCGTTAATGAGGTTTATGAAACCAGCACTCACCGGCCAGGGTAACAAACCAGCGGCTGTCTCTCCTACGCTGAAGAGAAAGAGAGGAGTGGACTTCGTGGTGACTTCCCCCAGGGCGAAGTTGGTTCCCAAGAGGTCGGTCTCGAGGGTCCCCTCTCCTGCACGAGTACTCTCTCCTTCTCCCGCCCTGGAAGGATTTTTGGCGGGGGGGGCTTTCCGTTGAAGATTTCTCCATCGGACAAGGGGTGACTGCTTACCTCTTCCTCTGGGAGCTTACCAGGTTCTTTCCCTCCTCGGTTACGGCCCGAGGTTTGGTTCAAGGAAGCTACAGGAAGATCAAGGGTACTTTCCTCCTCTCGAGCTCAGGCACCTTGGCCTTTCGTCGTTAAGTATCTACTTGCGGACAAGCTCGATGTTGTACCATCTGGACGCACTGACTGAAGGCTTCCTTCGGGTGTCTCATCTGTGGAGGTCAACGACCTCAGACACCCTTCCATCCTTGAGAAGAGTTTTGTCTTTGCCCAAGGACAGAGACTTAAACATCTGCTGTGCGGAGTAAATCGACTTCCGGTTTCACTCCTCCAAGGCGCTTTCTTCCAGACTCTGCAGGGCTCCAGCTCCCTTTTCTTTCAACCACGTCGGCCTAAGTTATCGGCTACGACAACTGGGACAAGGTGTCCAATTGCAGTTTCCTCCTGTCAGGAACAGATGGCACGGGAGACTCCCCCGGGGGGGCATAGTCCTAAAAGGAGTTCACGAACTCTAGGATTGCAGGTTTTTTCGCTGGGAGGATGCTTAAGGTTACTCATCCGAATGACAGCTTCCCGATGCCCATTCCCGCACAATCTCTGTGAGTAGCCAAGGATATCGCGCCTGCCGTCTCTGTCAGCGAATTCAGTGTCTCTGAACCTCTATGCCATAGCATCAGCAGAGTTGCCCGGTTGGGCAGAATGATCCATACCTTAGGCGAAGGTCTTCCTTAGGATCATCGACGGCTTCACCCCCGGCCCCCTCAGTCGATCCTTTCTTGTAAGGAAGGATCTGAGAGGGGACGTCCATAGTCGACCTCTCAGCCCTGATCAAGTTTGTCGAACAAACTTCGGCCAGCGTAGACCAGCAGAATCGATCAGACTGGTAACGAGGCGACAGGACTCCTTTAACCCTGGATCGGAAGGACGGGTACTTTCAGTTTCCATTCCATCCATCTTCCAGGGTGCTCGTCGAATTCAGCCTAAACTGCAAGTATTCCTGCTTATGATGCAGTGTGGCTATCCCGCCGTGGCATAGCAGGTTTGTTTCCCCAGAGAACTCTCCCTGCCTTCCTCTTGGCCGCTCAGGTGCAGACTTCCGCCTCCTCTGCTGTTTGGAGGGCTGGTCAACTCCGGTAGGCTCGGGTTTCGACCTGATTCAGCGCCGGGAAAAGCTTCCGAATGCTGACCATGAGTGTGGGCTCATGGTATTTTGCTTGGAGCCTTCTCTTCCTCTGCCTCAACATCTGGAGTATCTGGCCATGATATTGAGTCAACCGCCTTACCACGTTGGAAACCCCGCTTCTCGTCCGTCCAGCGAGGTTAAGCAACGTCGGTACTTGGATGGGTGACCACCTGGGGACGCCAGATTCTGTTACCACATCCTCCGAGCCTTCCTTTCGGTTCACCGTGGCAAGACTGAGGAGAGTCGCAGTACCTGTTCTCAGTCAAGCAGAGTTTTCAGCCCTACCTTGGAACGTTTCCTAGTTCTTCTTTCCTCATTGACCCGTTTATAGTCCGAACGGTCGCCTCAGGATAAGTTCCATGTGGGGCGATCCAAGTTCCGGTGGCTTCAGGCAATGTTTAACCGGACTCCCTGGCCCTATGGGACCAGCGGAACTATTAAACCTGCAATGGGTGTTGACCTATGGAGCCTCTTGATGGTAGTGGATATTCTCGTCCTTTCCCCACATTCTTGATGCGGTTCTCGGACTCGTCAAAGGAAAGGGGGGGGGGGGGCATGTTCCGGTCCAGGCCTATGGTCAAGACCTGAAGGATACCTCTCCATCATTCAGGCAGGCTTAAGGGCCTTAGTCTGGCCCCTCTTCAGATCCTACCGCTCCTGCCAAGTCGCCCCGTTGCGTGTCGACTTCATGCTAACCAGCAGGGGACGCATTTTCACACCTTCACATCTTGCAGTAGAGATATCGGGATGATTGAGATTCTCTCAATTCCACCATCGGCTCTCTCATTCCAGGCAGGGGAATGTTTCTCTCAGACTATCCGAGCAGAGCCTCATAGAGAGAGTGTACCTAGGGGTCTTTGACCTTGGGTAACCAGCAAGTGCTGGTCTGGGGGACCTGATCGCGACAGCTTGGGACCTCAAGCTTCCGCTAGTTTTCCCCCCAGTCTCAGACCCCGAGACTCTGGCAAGATGCATTCCGGTGATGGTGGGACAACTTCGACGCCTGCGTCTTCCCTCCTTTTTGTCTGCGGACAATGGGTCTCAACAAAACCAGGTTGTCTGTCAACCTTTCAATGGGAGAGCTCCACTGGGACTATGTGCAGAACGGTTTCTGGACCCTCTGCTTCCCCTGACGGAACTCCCGGGAGAGCTTCTCCCACGGCGCAGACTACTCAAGCAACCACACTGCGACATCTCTCCCGAACCGGGGCGTCGCTTCGGCTTCATGCCTGGAGACACTACGCTTCCTCCTCTAGAAGAGACAACCCGCTACAGTCGCGGTACGGAGGTCGCGTCATCTGCGATAGTCATCCACAGGGGTCTCCCAGGCAAAGTGAAGAGTCTAAGGTGGTTGGTGCCGTGGGAGATATACTTCTTCCCGTGAGGCCTCTTCTCCAGCAATAACGGTCTTATTGCCTTTCGGCGGGAGGAAACTCCTTTCCGCTCTTGGCAATGAAGCCTGTCGCTCAGCCTTTCCCTGACCTTCAGGCTTAAAGGAATAACTTTTTCCTGCCCGCTGGATCTATCCTCGCTCATGCGAAGCTACGATCGTCCCTGCCCTAGTCGGAGGAAGACCTCCAACTTGGAGCATGGCTCGGACTTTTAGTCCTTTAAGAGATCTTCTCAAGACCCTTTTACGACAGGCCTCGGATTGTATTCCGCCCTGGGTCTTCTGCTCACTCTGGCCACGGCCAGTGTGTGAGCAATCTTCTTGGTCTCTTACTACTCCCCCCCTTTCTAAGGAAGAGGGGAAGGCAACATTCAGGCTCGCTCCTGAGTTGTTGGCTAGACTCAGAATCTGAGGGTCCCGACCCTTCGGTCCGATTCATTCAAGATTTTGAGTCTCCATTCTGTGTCTGATGTCCCAAGACCTTCTCTTTCTTGCCAGTACAGGAATTGAGAGGTTAGCGCTGGGAACAGCTGCAGTTTGGCCTCAGTTGCAGCCGATTTGGGAACACAAGGAGGACATGGGGGGAGAGTCACCAGTATACCTCTTCAGCCCGGACTCAAGGACATTCATCTCGACCTGTCTTCAGACCCTCCCCCGTCACGTCGCCCTACAGCACGATGTTGGATACATCGCAACGTCCCTCGCCTTCGAGTAATACTACTCTGTGACGCAGGTGCTACAAGCTGGAGTCTGGAAGCGTCTGATGACCTTCGCAGCCCGCTTCCTGCAGGGCGTGACCCACAGGAGTCTCGATACGTTTTCTATCGCTCTGTGGTGGCTACACAACAGCTGGTCTAACCTCAGGCTCCTTTTTGGACAGGTAGCAGAAGGTTGAGGGCATTGTTATCAGGTTTTAGTCTGCATGAACGAAAGAAGTATGTCTGGCCCTTACTTCTTTCTTCATCATCCCCTCTACGGGGAAGCAGCATCCTGGTCTCTGCATAGCTGACCTCGAACCTCTGCAGGTAAACCATGCTTCCTTGTGTTCCGAGTATTGAGTCAATACTGTCGCGTCCCCCATACCCTGACGAGGTGGTATTGGGAACGTCTTAACCCAGAGTTCCTTCTGGAACTCCAGGTCAACTGCCTAAGACGGGTCACACTTCTTCCTTCACACACAAGCTTACGTAGGCCACATGGTTCCTTGCGGTGCAAGGAACTTGTGAGGTGCAGGGACTCCTTTTCTCGAGTGCGACTCACTCGGATTCTGAGTCCCCGGGTAAAGCCAAAGCCAGTATGGCTGGGGACTTTCCACCCTTCCTAAGGGATAAGTCACCCTTTGTAAATAGCGTGGTTTGTATTTCGGTTACGGAACAAATGACAAATTCGAAGATAATTTGTATTTTTCCTAACCATACAAACCTTAGCTATTTACACATATTTGCCCGCCAGCCCTGTCCCCCAAGACAAGTCCTACCTCTAAGTGAAAGTGAGTATTCACCTGTGTGTGAGGGGGAGGAGGGGTAGCTAGCTACCACTCCCCTACCCCCCCCGCTAACTAGCGCGGGGGTAATACACCCTCGTTAAATTCTAATGGCTCGCCATTTCAGCTACGCTAAAAGTAATACCCTTTGTAAATAGCTAAGGTTTGTATGGTTAGGAAAAATACAAATTATCTTCGAATTTGTCATTTTTTTTTTTAGTAAAACTATGTTTGCATGCTTGAGAAACTACCTGTAATTTGAGTATTATTAAAGTACATTATATTGTAGTTGACTGTATATGCAAACTTCTCCATCTTGGTTACTTTTTGTTTGCTCCTTTTTTTGACCTTTTGACTGTTTAAGAGTTGATGGTTGGGAGTTATCCTTCAAGATTTTCCATGAGCATGTCTTTTCCTATGGAAGAAATTCTAGTCTAATCATGTCCTGCCATTCAACTCCCAATATCCCTCTAAGGGCTTTGTTCTCAAATCTACAAAATCTGTTGGATATTGTTTCATTGTTATACCACAACTCATGTATATTTAGTAACACCGACTTTACTAAACTGATGTATAGCCTTATTTCTATATTTAATTAAAGGCAATTTGATTTCCAAATTTTACTTAACCTTGCCATTGTCAGATTTGCTTTTTTTCAATCTTTCATTAAATTCCAATTCTAAAGACCCTGTATTAGAAATCATACATACATACATTAGAAATCATAGTTCCTTAATATTTAAATGATTCTACCTCAATCCCTTCTCCTTCTAATGATATTTCATCTTCCATTGCATATTCCATTCTCATCATCTGCCTTTCTTCTATTTATCATGAGCCCAATCTCGTGTGATATTTCATGCATTCTGGTAAGCAATCATTGCAAATCCTGCGGTGTTCTGCTAATAAGGACATCATCATCATCATACTCTAGGTCAGCTAATTTCCTACTACCAATCCAGTCCAATCCTTCTCCACCATCCCCAATTGTTCACTGCATTACAAAATCCATGAGGAGGATAAAGAACATAGGTGACAACACAATAACTAGCTTTATTTGCTTTTAGAATGTAGCTAGCAAGAATCAATTTATTACTGCATTCATGTAAGAAGAAGAATTTTCATAGATATCTTAGTGTACTTTATTGGACTTTAATTGATGCTCTTATATCCTACCTACTTATAACCCTTTTACCCCCAAAGAACGTACTGGTACGTTCACAAAAGCCATCCCTTTACCCCCATGGACGTACCGGTACGTCCTTGCAAAAAAATGCTATAAATTTTTTTTTTTTCATATTTTTGATAATTTTTTCAGAAAATTCAGGCATTTTCCAAGAGAATGAGACCAAACTGACCTCTCTATGACAAAAATTAAGGCTGTTAGAGCAATTTAAAAAAATATACTGCAAAATGTGCTGGGAAAAAAATAACCCCCTGGAGGTTAAGGGTTGGAAATTTCCAAATAGCCTGGGGGTAAAAGGGTTAAGCCATATGGTGACAAAACCTGTCATCATTCAGCTTTTAGAATTAAGTTATAATTTAACCACAAATGATGATTTTAATTATGACACATGATTTTTTTTCTCAGCAAGCTGATCTCATTCATCCGTATGGTTATACCACCATGAGGTATGTGTCGTCGCTGATATCAGGAGCCATGATATTTTGTGTTGGTGCTGGTCTCTCTTTCCAACATGGCATATCGGCGCTTTTGGAACCATCTGGGGTATGTCAAAAGATATTTCATTGGATATGACAGTGCAAAGTTGTGTATGGTTTGTGATACCAGACTTAACTCTTTGGGCCCCAATCCAAATGATTTGACACTCAAATCCCAAGCCCTTTTTATGGGTATTTTTTATTATTGATCATAGCACAACATGTATATAAGATAGAAATTAGCAACCTTTATCATCATATAACTGATTAAATTTCTTCCAGTTATATAGAATGTTACTTATTGTGTAAAATTTTCATATACATAAATAATAAGACAAAAAAAAAAATATGGTATTACTGGACATGAATTGTGTCATATGGTATTGACGGGAGAAGAAATAGTGGATGTTAATTGTCCAATGACACTTAAAGGGTTAATGATATCTATAGTAGATAAATCATTGGATATACTTATTTTGCTTGACTGGATACAAGTTCGTCTTCTATATGTACTGGCAAGCGGTACATGCTGAGCTGCGCGTGCTAACTCCGTTGATTATTATTTTTTAGATAATTAAGTTTTTATTTGCAGTGAAAATAAGTGTCATTTTTTAAGAAAATGGACATTTCCTATAGGAAACACCTGCTTTTTCCATCCGTAACTATAATAAAACCGAGATTGTATTGATGCACTAGTAAATTCATAGTTATTGGTTTCAAATCTGACAAATATTTGATAGAATAGAAACTACCGTATTATATTACTTGAAATACAATTAGGTATCTTAGTAAACAGAAGATCAGAAAATTTGTGATTCCATATAAGACCTATAGGGATTAGTCACAGCTGAATGAAGGTGGTCTTTGTGTTCTTATTAAAGTTACAACAGGTCTTCAGGGTCTGGAGATTATTTATTTTTTATGGCAATCAAATGCAGTTATCATTGTTATAACTGTAGTAGACTTCAAAGGGATGTTTATTATTCAGAGTATCTCGTTTAATTTTGTAGAAAAAGTATTCAATATTTTGTAGCAGTAGGTATAAAAAACTTGTAGGTGATAGCTATGCCATGAGCTCGCACTGTAGTAGACTTCAAAGGCATGTTCAATATCCAGGGTATTTCATGTAATCTTATTAGCAAAAGGTACTGAGATAGTCGTATTCAGAATTCAGTATCTTGAAGCAGTAGGTATAAAAAAATTTAGGAAATATCCATACCATGAGCTTGCACAATAGGGTGACAATATATGTAGGTTAACTTATTGATGCCTTTGGTGGATTGATTAAAAGTGCCTTTTTGGATTTCATTTGCTTGCTTAACATAACTTCTGATCACTGGAAATGATATATCAGCTATGGTTCTTTTTCAAGTTAAGCAATAGTTCCAGTCATTCAAAATAAGTGCAGAAGAATTCTTTGGTTATTTTCTACCTTGACACTTACTAGCACATTAGTTTGGCAGGAATATCCTTCTACTCCAGTGCTTTCACAGCCAGCCAGCCTTTATACATACAGCAAGATTTTAGATTTGCATATAATACAAGGGGGAGAAATGAATTCACCCAGTGGGTAATTACTCGCTTGTTCACTGTTTTACCGAGGAAAGGGCCTGTCACGGCCCTCCCCTTTGATGAAGGGATTATCTAAATGGAAGACAGCCTGTGAATAGTGGTTTTCACACGCCCTTGTTGTATACACGACACCCACAAGGTGATCGCGCGAGGGTAGTAACCTCTGCATTCCATGCTTTTCTCTTTCTCTAGTATATTTGGAAGATTTATATTAGAAAAGTGTAAAGAAGGACCCTTTTCACCGTGCGTCACAGGTCTCTCCCCAGAAATAGATTTTTAATACGTCAAAATCCCTTTTATGAAAGTTGAAAATTGATAAATATATAGCTTTTACTTGAATTGAACTTGCTCATTTGCATTTTTTCCTTCATAACCTGGGCCTTCTGTCCAAGTTTTTTATTTTTCCAAGAATCTTTAATTGACATAGCTGACATTTCTTGGGAGATTTAAATTTTATTTATTTTACTTAGCAGGTAATGCCACTCTATTGGGCGTTCTACATCCTAGGGGGCTCACTGATAACCGAAGGTGGAACCCTCCTGATGGCTGCTCATTCCATAAGAAAAGGAGCAATTGCACAACAAATGACCTTCACGGAATATGGTACGTACAGATTTGGATTTTTGAGGGGTGTAATTTTTATGATGATGATTGTCTGGTACAGTGTATCGTTTTCATGAATCTCTCTTTCGAATGGAAAAAAGATATTACTGTATACTGCAAGTACCAACTTGAGGACCTCAATAGAAATTAATAATTTTCTTTCGCCGCCATTTCCCACCACCTACCTGTCGTATACTAATAGGATATTGATGACAGGATCCAAGGTGAAAACCGACAATGATTCAAATTTATTGTGTCATATCTCTTAACTAGATGATCTCGCATTTTACAATATAATTTTTGGAATATGGATTTTATGGTTTCTTTCAGTATATTTTACATTTCAATGCAACTCATCAATATCTCCCGTTCATTTTACATTTGTTACCGTAATATAGACGATTACAAAATGAATGGGTTATATTTGAACAAAGCCAATCCTCTTTCTTTTTGTGTTCCTATGATTGTTTCTGTAACCCTTCATTGCTCTCAGTGTCTAGACTTTATTTGAAGAGGATTGTATAGCCTAAATGCTATGCACTGAAAACTTTGTAAGTAGGTCTGGCAAATTTGACCAAAGTTTTTTTATGGTAACATCTTCAAGTGTTTTTGTTGAGTCTATGACTTTTATTGCTGATGATATAGTATCTTAGACAGTAATGATGTTTTTGTCTTTCTAATAGATTATTTAGATTTTGGTTGAATGACTTCAGCTTTTGTTTTGGTTAGTTATATCCTTTACTCCCACAATTTTTATTCGTAATTTTACAATTAATCTTTTCTATTTTAAATAATGTCTGATAAAAGTCTTGTACTACCCTAACTTCATATTTTATTGTACAGTAGATATTGTTGTTAACATCTTTTTCATCGTTGTTTCAGAGTAAAAAAATAATTTTTTTTTAATCTTCTATCTTGTTATACACAAATCTGTGGATTGTAAATTATTACAGTACATTCCTTCATATATGTACCTTTTTGTTTACATTAAGCATCTGTGTCTGTTAAACAATTGCCATTAGGAGATATGGTCCTGGCTTGCAGCATTCTTCAGGTAATGAAAATTTATCACGTTCACTCTGGCCATCTCCTGATACTGACTACAAAGTTTTCTCTCTTTTGGCCAAGAATACAACAGAGGTAATCTTTCAAAATATTCAAGTCAATTCACTCTCCATTCTTAAAGCCCATGATGTATGGGAAAAATTGCATCTTTATTAACATTTTTTGCTAATAAGCAATTTAAGGATATATATAGCTTTATGGGTTGGTGTAGGCATACAGTATTTATAGGATACTACCTGAAACTAATCAAGGTGTGTGCATGGGTCGATTGTGGTACCGGTGGGAGGAAATTGTGTAAAAGAAAGGGATCTTCAACTAGGTTCCTATGCAGAGGCACCACGATAAGTCGCCTAGCTCCATTTCCAGGGATTTCTTCTTTTCCATTTAAAGATGTAATTAGACGTCAAAGCCTTACCGGTCTTAAGCCCGGGACAGCGACGCTGGGATTCCATAAGGAAAGCACTGAAACACCAAACAACACCCGTAACACAGTAAAAGAATGTGAATGGTAAGGCACAAAGGGATGGGGAAGCACAAAGGAAACACATAACACAAAGGCGATATGTTATCTACGCCGCGACCAGATGCTTACTAACGAGTCAGACCTAGCAGCACACTCTCGTGAGCTGACCCAGGGTCGCCTCAGGGCGAGTATCCATCCACCACGGGGCGACCCAACAAGGGAAACGGAGATAGGGGGAACTGCGCAAAAGTAGTTCTAGGTAAGTACTGTTAGGAAAAATACAAATTACTTAAAATTTGTGATATTTTGGTTCTCATTGGGTTCTCGGTTTGAAGATGAATTCAGTATTGGAGGTGCTGTGACGGGTTCAATAGAGCCTGAATCTCTTGAGTCTCCCTTATGCACACGAGTCCATCATTTGCACATTTGATAGACTACCCCTAAAGTAAGGAAGATGTTTCTTTGGTATATCATGTTACTTTGGATTCCCTGTTGTTGACATAATTAGATAATAAAGTATTAGTTCGTATTATAAAGCAGGCCACATTTCAAGATCCATATTATATTTTTTACCTCATTCAAAATGATTGAGTTTAACCTTGTTTATCCAGATTGGTGAGTTAAGATTTGCAGCTTTTACAGGGCTGATAATTGACTTTCAGATTTGTATATGCTTTTATTGTTAAATAGCATTCAATTATCTTCAGTATACAGTGATTTCCAGCATTTTTAGATGTATTCAGTTGCCTTTGACTACACAGTACAGGTAGTACTAAAAGGTGGTTTGGAGCAATCCTTTAGCTCCAAGCATCATTGCTTTTACCTTACAATTTTTATCTGTTCCATTTGGTTTCTTTCCCATTATTTGACTGACATCTTGATCTTTACTTCCACTCAAAATTTCAGTGCTTTCCATGAACAAATTCTTTGATCATGCCTTACAAGATTCTTAAAGTTAAGACTTGTGCCATTAAACTATAGTATCATGTAATAATAATTATGAATATGGGATTTGCTCTTGTCACGAAGTATGTTTAGTACAGATATGTACTAATTTGATGTTTATTGTCCATGAAAATTTATCATGCTTTTAAAATATATAAGAAAATTTAATGATCTGTAGATCGTGTGATCAGCAGAAGTTGACTGGTACGCAATCTGACTGTGATTTTTATTATAAGGAAACCATTTTTTTACAACAGAAAGATTAAGATGTATTGGAACTATCATCATTGTTATCTAGGTACAGAAGGTCTTGAACTTAATTGGTTCCAAGAAGCAGTTTGTAAGTCCAATTTTGTTAAATTTAGGCCTAGTGTAGGCCTAACCTGAATCCCATACCTATGATTTCCTGCTACAAAGCCAAGAAAGAGTCGGGTTTTATATGAAATAGATATAAAGTTATTACAAATGTCATTTTACTTACTCTATTAACCCTTTTACCCACAAAGGACTTAGTGTTACATTTCACAAAACTCATCCCTTCACCCCCATGGACGTACCGGTACGTCCTTGCAAAAAACTGCTATTTAAATTGTTTTTTTTTACATATTTTTGATAATTTTTTGATAAACTTCAGGCATTTTCCAAGAGAATGAGACCAACCTGACCTCTCTATGATAAAAATTAAGACTGTTAGAGGAATTTAAAAAAAAAATATACTGCAAAATGTTCTTGAAAAAAAATAACCCCTGGGGGTTAAGGGTCGGAAATTTACAAATTTCCTCGCAAAGATAGGCTCTTGTGTTGGGAGGTGGTAGAGCAGGAGCTTGTAGCGGCTCAGACGTGCATGTGGGCTCAGACGCTGACAGTCAAAGTTGATCCTTTCATCTAGTTGTACCATCCTTGCGATCTGCGGGATACGCGTCTCCACTGATGCGGACGCATACTACACGCGAGCATCTGTCGACAAACATAGCATCCTGAAATTCTAAGCAACCTAGACGCATGTGCCAGCCGGGACATATACTGCATAAGGTCAGTCAGGTTTTTCCGCATCATGATAGACTAACAGTTGCTCCGGTGTGCCACTGACCGGACACGATACTGTTGCCTACGGGCAGCACGCTGTAGATTTACAGCAGGCGAGACATACACAGAGCGCTGTATCCACTCGACAAGGTGAACGCATACAGCATGCTAGCACCTTAAGGGGATGCAAGCACATGCGACATTTTAGTCGCATATTAGACTTTGGCTCACAGCAGTATGGACAGACTGCTGTCTTGTCTTCGCGTCGCAAGGGTCAAATGATATAATATTGTTTTATTGCAGCATTTCTTTTTCTTATCTTTGTTATTTTCAGTTTTTGTGTTTGTATTTCTGAATGTTTGTATGTTGAAGACCACCTGTATACCATTTACAGATCTGTGTCAATGGTTTGTCTTATTTTCAGATCTGTGTCAAGGGTTTGCCTGTTATTTTCAGATCTGTGTCAAGGGTTTGTCTGTTATTTTCAGATCTATGTCAAGGGTTTGCCTGTTATTTTCAGATCTGTGTCAAGGGTTTGCCTGTTATTTTCAGATCTGTGTCAAGTGTTTGTCTGTTATTTTCAGATCTGTGTCAAGGGTTTGCCTGTTATTTTCAGATCTGTGTCAAGGGTTTGTCTGTTATTTTCAGATCTGTGTCAAGGGTTTGCCTGTTATTTTCAGGTCTGTGTCAAGGGTTTGTCTGTAATTTTCAGATCTGTGTCAAGGGTTTGTCTGTAATTTTCAGATCTGTGTCAAGGCTTTGTCTGCAATTTTCAGATCTGTGTCAAGGGTTTGTCTGTTATTTTCAGATCTGTGTCAAGGGTTTGTCTGTAATTTTCAGATCTGTGTCAAGTGTTTGCGTGTTATTTTCAGATCTGTGTCAAGGGTTTGTCTGTTATTTTCAGATCTGTGTCAAGGGTTTGCTTGTTATTTTCAGATCTGTGTCAAGGGTTTGCCTGTTATTTTCAGATCTGTGTCAAGGGTTTGCTTGTTATTTTCAGATCTGTGTCAAGGGTTTGCCTGTTATTTTCAGATCTGTGTCAAGGGTTTATCTGTTATTTTCAGATCTGTGTCAAGGGTTTGTAATTTTCAGTTGGATTTGTATTTGTATCTCAAAGTGTTTATAAATCGGATGCTTGTAAGTAGAGGACCACCTTGTACATTTGCAGATCTAATTTGTCAATGGTTTGTAATATTTTTTCCAAGTCCATTATTGTTTGTTTTCTATTTCCAGTTTTGCGAGGTCAGGACCCGAGTGTGAACGTTGTTCTCCTTGAAGATCTTGCAGCCGTTTTGGGTGTGATGATAGCCATGGGCTGTATGGGGCTAACTTCAATTACTGGTTCTCATATCCCTGATGCAGTTGGTTGCTGTCTTATTGGTGGCGTTTTAGCTGGTGTGTCGGGTTTTATTATATACACTAATACAGCAGCATTAGTTGGAAGGTAAGTTGTCATTCACATTATTTGATTAACTCCACCAAGGAAGTTGGAAGGAGGTTGTTTTACCCCCTATTTGAGTGTTTGTTTGTGAACTGAACAGCTTCCTGGCCACAATTTTAATCTTAGAGTAATGTAACTTGCAGAGATTAACTGTTATGTAAAAAGCTTGAAATTATTAAATTTTGAAAGGTCAGAGTCAAAGGATGTCACGGTCAAGCAAAATGTCCAATTCACATAATCAGCTATACGTTTTGACATCATTGTCACAGAAACTTCAAAACTTGGTTCATATTTGAGTGTTTAAAAATCCATGCCAATTAATACATATAGTCAAAGGTCAAGGTCAAGAGCAAGGTCAAACTGAAGGTTTAGAAATAAGCTGCCGCAGCAGGGGTCTGCTCTCTGAGTGCCCCTCTAGTTCTTTATTAATCTGCCCTCAGTAAATAGCACTACAGTGTACTATACAGTAGTTTTTACGTTTTTATTTTTTTATGAACATGCCGCATGATTATAGTTTTTACAAAATACAAATATTCACTGTTGTATAGTTGACTCTCTCAGCAAATTTGTAAGAGAATTTGTATTGCTAAAGTAACTTGGCATCTGATACACATTTTGCTTTCAGAAGTTGAATGAAAACCCTCATCATCATCTTCACTTTTTCAGGTTCCTGCTCCATGGTAAATTCATGAAATGGGTTCACTTTATTTTTTTTAATGACTCTTGCTTGTAGGTCATCATCATCATCATCTCCTACGCTTGTTGACGCAAAGGGTCTTGGTTAGATTTCGCCATTCGTCTCTATCTTGAGCTTATAAATCCATACTTCTCCTTTCATCATCATCTACTTCCCGCTTCATAGTCCTTAACTATGTAGGCCTGTGTCTTCCAACTGCTCTAGTGCCCTGTAGAGCCCAGTTGAAAGTTTGGTGAACTCGTCTCGTGGGGAGTGTGAAAAGCATGCCCAAACCATCTCTATCTACCCCTCATCATGATCTCATCCACATATGGCACTCGAGTAATCTCTCTTACAGTTTCATTTTTAATCCTGTCTTGCCATTCAACTCCAAATATCCTTCTGAGGGCTTTGTTTGCAATTCTACTAAATCTATTGGTGATTATTTCATTGTCATACCATAACTCATGTCCTTGGAGATCATAGTTCCTAAATTCCTAAATGATTCTACCTCATTAATCCTTTTCTCTTCCAATGATATTTCATCTTCCATTGCATACTCTGTTCTCATACTCCATTCTCATAATAATGTTAGGGATACAAATACATATTTTCACTTTTAGATATTCTATCTAAAAGTATTATTGAGTATTATGTCATGTGGGTTAATAGTTATTTTTATAAAATCAACCTTCACATCTTATCGTTTTTTTATTCCAGGTCCATCCCTCAGCATCGTTTACAGAAAATCAACGATGAGCTAGAGCGGGATGTTCTAATTCGTGCCATTTACGACGTTAAAGGAATTGATATGGGCACTGGCTTGGTCCGATACAAAGCAGAGGTAGATTTTGATGGCCGGGAATTAACACGGGGTTATTTAGACAAACAGGACTTGGATTCTTTGTTAAAGGTACTGTCCCAATTTCTATATTCTTATGAGCGAGGTACTCATTCTCCGGTTTTTATGTTTATTTTATAGTCATCGTTTTACTGAGCTTATATTAAAGTACTTGACCTTGAATATAAGGTGTTAAGATGCCCTTTCTTAAATTTTATTCATAGCCAATTCCATAAGTTTCAATTTCAATGGGCCCCTGATGTTTCTCTGTTGGAAGTACAGTGTTGTACTTATTTGTTGAAATTCTCATTTCAAAGGTTATTTGTAAGTTGTGGCAGGTTTGTTGTAAACACAGTACTGTACAGTACTCTATTGTTAAAATTCTCATTCAAAAGATTATTGGTAAGGTAGGGCAGGTCTTTAACATTCCTTGACATAAGTGCATGAGTTGTTGTAGACTTTCCAAGTGATGTTTCAACGTAAAAAATATTTTTTATACTAATAAGGATTTTTTTATTACTTTACAGGAGATGCAGTCTTTGAAAACTGCTGAAGAATTAGAAGCATTTATGCTTAAACATGGAGAAAATATTGTTGATAGTCTAGGAGCAGAAGTGGATCGCATTGAGAAAATTCTTAAGGTATGGTTTCTGATTACGTAAGTGTAGACTTTGAAACCTGAGTAATAGAGAAGGTTTAATGCTGATGACTTTTTGCTTTATAAAACTTCCAAGGGACTGTAGAAGTATTTATAAGAATATCTTTCTTAATTTTAGTGTGTTCCATCAATTCACTCGAGTATCATTAAGGTACCTAGGGTGGCCGCTGAGGTAGCGCCTATAGGGGAGTTAGCATACGAAGCTTCATTTTTGGTGGATAATGGGGGAGGGTGGACTGTGGTCCCCTAGCAGTATCAACCAAACTCAGCTGAGTCCCTTGTCAGGCAGGGAGGAATGATGAGAGAAAAAATCACCTTTTTTTTTATGTTGGCTACCTCCCAAAAGGGGGGAAAGTACCATGGTAGATAGAGATAGAGATTATAAAGTAATTTGAATACTGATACTCTGGGAAAAGGACTGGATTTGTTCATGAATGTGTTAGTGATTTGTTTCTTGTCTGACCTAACTGGAATGGTAAGTCTGGAAAGCTTCTTCGACGCATTCATCCTAGGTTAAGTTAGGTCAGGTTCTCGAATAGAACCACTTTGCTGGAAGTTATTTGTCATTTTGATAAGTTTTGCTTTTGGAGAATTTTGCATTTAAAATTATTATCTAAAACCAGTTGTTTCCACAGAGTTTCCATTTTGTCAAAATTATGTGAACTGTGTTGTAAGGGAAACATTTTTTAATAGTGGTATCTATTTTAGAATGTTTTTGTAATATAGAAAAGTTATAAATGTCTTCAGCCAAGTTATAAGACCAGAAGAATATCTCATTGCTCTGGTTGAAATACTTTACCCATTCTGTGTGCACAGTTTTAGTGGTGAGACATATAATGTTAACCCTTTTACCCCCAATGGACGTACTGGTACGTTTCACAAAACTCATCCCTTTACCCCCATGGGCGTACTGGTACGTCCTTGCAAAAAACTGCTATTTACATTTTTTTTGCATATTTTTTATAACTTTATGAGAAACTTGAGGCATTTTCCAAAAGAATGAGACCAACTTGACCTCTCTATGACAAAAATTAAGGCTTTTAGAGTAATTTAAAAAAGAAATATTGCAAAATGTGCTTGAAAAAGAAATTGCCTGGGGTTTAAGGGTTGGAAAGTTCCAAATAGCTTGGGGGTAAAAGGGTTAATGGTTTGAGGTGCTCTTTTATAATAAGAGATTTACTTCTCTTTTCAGAAAAGTCATCCTGAGATTCGACATTGTGATTTAGAGATTCTCTAAAGAAAAGTATATGGTAATGGCTGGTATGTATTTTTGTACTTAGGATATATTGGAGAGATTATCATTTGATATTGTTTTTATTTATGGGTATTGCTTAACATCTGAAGTTTGTATATAACTCATTATGCGTAAAACAAATTACAAAAATATTTTTTGTCATTTTTCGTTAGGTGACACTTGTGTCATTAAGTATAGCCAAGATCCTTGGAGCAAGATGTTTTGTGACCATTTTTATCTGGTTCTTCTTTAATTCCTGTGTAAAAAGTTTTTAGTCTACTCAAAGTAGTTTTGTACTTTATATTGTAGTTTATAATGTATCTTTATGTCTCATCAGTACTCTTGTAATTCTCATATTTTGGCACACATGCCTCCCTCTTGTCTCAGTAGTAATAGTAGAACTTTTTCATTTCTTCATTTCTGATTATGCGTACAGCATCATACAAGTAGAAACTCCATAAGAGTAATTGTTTGTAGTTTAATATTATAAATAACTTGTTGCAAAGGTAGTTAGAATAGCTATCTTTTTCTTGTAATTCCTTGTTTTAGAAAATCATTTGTAATTTGTAACAAGTGAGTAGACATGAAGTAATAAGATGTAAAGGCTTAAGTGCTTGGAGAATTATTGCATATAAGGTAGAAAGTTTTATGAGAGCAAAGTACCAGTAATAGCAGTAGTCTTGAATCCATATGAAAGTTTTATGAGAGTAAAGTACCAGTAATAGCAGTAGTCGTGAATTCATACGAGTCTGCGATAAAATATATTTCATAATGTTTAACTTTCTAGCTGTATGTGATTGTTCTCAAGTGTAAACAAGGTTTACAAGATTGATTTAATTCTATGCTTAAAGTTTTTGTCAATTTTTATTGTAGGTGACCAGTTTTGATCTTATTGCGATCGGTAGCCTACAGTCTAACTGTGATTTAGGATATTAGCTTCTATGGTGATGTAATATAATACCTTGATGAAAGTTACTGTTATAAAGTTTTTTATAGTCCATTTCCTTTAGCGATGCATATTTGCACCGACTCGCGGCGGTGCCCTTTTAGCTCGGAAAAGTTTCCTGATCGCTGATTGGTTAGAATTATCTTGTCCAACCAATCAGCGATCCGGAAACTTTTCTGAGCTAAAAGGGCACCGCTGCGAGTCGGTGCAAATATGCATCGCTAAAAGAAATGGACTATAGAAGTAATAACTTGATAAGCACATGCGATAGCTGTCAAGTCTGTGGCCAAAAGTAATTCAGTACGAGGATACTCTTGTTGGTAATAGTTGAGTTTCAGGTGTTGAAATAGGAAGTACTGTACTGTAATTATGAAATTCCTTTAGTTTGAAAATGAATAACTGTAACTGTGGTGATAACCATTGACCATTTTTAGATAGACAAAATGTTGTTTGCTTTATTTCAGCTGCTGAAAATGCAATTAAAGTAACAGGGAAAAAAGAAAATGGGAATTGGCCACAACTTAGAAGAAAAGATTTTTTTTAGAGTTATAATTATTGAAATATTTGTCAAGAGAAGTATGATTCAGTTTGTCTCCCATAGTAATTTTCATTTGTATGTATAACCAACATCTCTGATCACCTGTATATGTATCTCAGTACAGTTTATTGTTTCCAGATATATACAGTCCTCATAGTATAGTTGTACATCGGTATGATACATTTCTGTAAATACACACAAAAATTATGACACCTATTATTAAAAAGTTAATTCTCAGTGAATAATATGTCTTAAGTATATATTATTTCTATGAAACTCGCTTGATGTTCATATCGCCGCTCTCGCGGAACCTGGTTTGCTACTGATGAGTACCCTAAGACTAAAAAGATTCCAGTTTTCTTTCCTCTTAGTAGTCTTAGGCCTCTAGTGGAGTGTTTTGAGACAATCTGGTGGTTAATAACAATAATCGCAGCGTGGTTATACATTTGATCCTTTGTTTTTCCAATTCTCTCATTGCCCTTGCATCGTTAGATCAACTATAGTCAATTTCTTTTAGTGATGCAGATTTGCACCGACTCGCAGCAGTGCCCTTTTAGCTCGGAAAAGTTTCCTGATCGCTGATTGGTTGGACGTGATAATTCTGACCAATCAGCGATCAAGAAAATTTTCCGAGCTAAAAGGGCACCGCTGTGGGTCGGTGCAAATCTGCATCGCTAAAAGAAATGGATTATATTTACCCACTTCAGATTGTGGGTTTTTGTGATATGTGGTATTAGTGATAGTAAGGGATGTCTTCTGAATTTGTCTGTGAGAGTTATTGCTGGGCCTCTTCCTCTTTGTATATCATGGCTGGGACAATATTGTGATTTAGATCATCTTTGTGAGGAATGTGAAGCATTTAATGTTCCTATTATGAGGTGCTGTGTTCGAATGGTGTCTAACCAAATTGAGAGTTCCAGAAGTGAGGAAACTAATGTACTTTCACATTCCCATTCATCAAAATTCAAGAAAAGTCTTTTAGCTTGTAAACAGTTTAGAGGTTTATCAATTCAAGTACCTGTGTTTTGGTCGTAGAACAACTCCAAAAGTCTTCACTAGGGAGATGGCTCACATCTAGAAATGAACAAGATTTTTGGAAATCCTCATTCTTTTATGACTGGATAAGTGGCTATTTTTTAATGTTCTTCTAGGAGAGGGGCACTCCAAAAGCAAACCATTGTTCTCTAGTCTTAGGTAGTGACATAGCCTCTGTACCATGGGCTTCCACTGTCTTGGGTTAGATTTCTCTTGCTTGGGGGTACACTCGGGCACACTAGCTTATTTTATTTCTCTTCCTCGTTGTTTTCAAGATTTTATAGTTTATATATGAGATATTTATTTTAATCTTATTTTTGTTCTTAAACTTGTAGTTTTTCCTTATTTCCTTTCTGCTCTGGGCTATTTTCCCTGTTGGAGCCCTTGGGCTTATAGCATCCTGATTCTCTAACTGGGGTTGTAGCTTAGCTAGTAATAATAATAATAGAAAGGATTCAGGTGCAACAAGTGTGATTACTCAGGTTGCTGGAAAGGTTGGAATTCCTGGTCAAAATGAACTAGTCTCTTTTGATTCCAACTTCAAGGATTCTGTATTGGAATTATAATAGCAATAGTTCTTCCTTGGGTTTTTCCCATTAAAAAAAAGACAATGGCTTCATTAGATAAGTTCTTTCTGATGGGTCACCTAGAAATGTGAGCGTTACAATATTTCAATTGGTATTGACTCTTCCAGATGAATGGTCTCTGGATCCATTATTGAGTCAAGAGATATGGAATTAGATGGTGAAGACCAAATATGTATGTAATATTGCTTGACAAGAAAATAAGAAGTGTTTTGCTCGCCAGTAACGGATTCTCTTGCCTGCTAGGTACATACCCAGTTAAAGGACTCGTCAAATCTGCATTGGTACACTTTTCCTCCATGATTTGAGCTTTGACAAGTTCAAAGTCTACGAACAGTAGGATGATTCTGGTAGCTTCCTTTACGCTTCAGAGAGAGTAGCCTCTGTTGTAACGTTCATGGCAAGTGCTGTAAAAGACCAATCTTCTCAGACAACTGGTTTTGAGTTCGATACATAAAAGCCCATATGCTCTACATCTAAACGCATGAAGAGTGTTAGTCGTATTCTCCAAAACAAAAGGTTTCCAAAGTCCTCCAGATTGTTGATTTTAGGTTCCAAACGGCAACCAACTAATAATTGAAGGGAATGGAATTGATATTCTGAATAGGGCAAATCAAGGCATATTTCATTGATTAGAACTAGTTCGGCTAATATTGCTGATTTTTTTTTTCACCTATGAAAGGGAACTGTTCATTTTAGCTCTTGTTGAATATTGCGCTCTGACATTTGGGCTTAGATTTATCTGCTTCAGTCATCATTGTGGATGTATTTAGGTCTTTCAATTTTGATAACCCTGTGGTTGTCAGCATTTTTTTTTTTCACCTAGATGTATTACAATATTTAAAGGGTTCTGATATTGAACCTTTTGTATATCTTTCCAGTAAAAATCCCACAGCAAATACTTTTCCTGTTGGCTTTAGGATCAGCTAAAGCCATTTGAGAACTTTTGGCTTTTTAATATAATGTTGGTTTTTTTGAGAAATGATGATTTTATCTCTGTTACCTACGTTCTGAATTAGGAATGATTTTAAGATGAAGGGTTTGATTCTAATTTTTTTTCCATTTTTTCCCCTGGAAAAGAAAGTTGGTTAAGGCATAGTCATTAGGTGAAAGGTTCCTAATTTGCTTTGTGGGGTTAAAATTTAGATTGTCCTCTTTCCTTTCATTTTAATAGTCACAGATGCTCTGAGGGAATTTAGTTCGTCAGATTAAAGAATAGGCTATGGTGCAACTAACGTACCTCGCTTAATTTCTGTAGGAATCTTCGTTTGGAATGAGTTCTGGCAAAAGCTCGGTGGTATACCAAGTTAGTTTTTGCTAAACATCATTTAAAAAGAAAACCCAGATTTCTTAGTGGTAGGATTAGTTTTTCGTTTGAAATGCCCCAATGTTTGGTAATTATATGAAAATTGTATAAAGTATTTTGTTCTTTTAGAACACAGTTTGCAAGTTCAAGTTATAAGAGTTTGTTTGTTGACTTATTTACAGTGGTACTAGACTAAGAATGGAATCTCAACTGCTAGATAAGTTTATTTTAGGACTTTACATTTCTTATCTCTTTCCTTCACTGACCCACCACCATAAGAGTGCTGAAGTCAACAATGATGAAATCAGGGGAATATATTAGAACTAAACGGAATTGTAATAATAGAATTTATTTCTGTACGCATTCGCCTGGTCTTCATATACAAGCCCTCTCTTCCCCACTGATTAAGTGATGTCAAGAGGATAGTATTTTAGTTCTAACTTATAGACTGAAAAGGCTAGGATCTGAAGTGTAACCACACCAATATTATTGCCATTAACTGCTAGATTTTCTCAATGCCTTGTGAGGCCTAAGCCTGTTGAAAGGAAAGAATAGAGGAGAGTTTTTAGATTTCGGGCAAACACCAGTTTTAAACTAGGCTTTGAGAGGGAAGTAATATAAACATCATGCAAGTATGGAAATAATGAATTACTCTTTTTAGATTCTGTTGTTTCATATTTATATATTCATTTAGAAGAAACCAACCATTTTAACGCAGTTGAACCACTTGGAGGAAGGAAGAGGGCCAAATAGGATGTCTTCCAATATTGGTCAAGATCAGATAAAATGCAGCACTTTATCTGTTTTGTCAAATTGATAAAAAATCAGGAAAGGCTTCTAAAATCGCGAGAAGAAAACTACATTTATTTTCATTATGCAAGTCGTTGGAGTAAAAAGAAACTGAAATGTTATCTATTAATGGCTTCATCTCTGTAGAAATAAGAAGGCTTACAAAGAATATCACGTTTACTTGTAGCTATAGATATGTTTCATAGTGCTGCATGAATAAGTGTGTTAGCATTGAAGTATCGGCATTTATTCATAGTAATAACACCATGTTACTATAACACTGTAAATCATATAAAGGGAATAGCTATGAGATTAGCTAATCGACCAGAATGTAAATTAGTCAACATATTGCTTCAAGATTCAGAATAGGTAAAAGATTAGTTAATCAGCAAGAATGTAAATGAAATAGATAGCCTTATGTATGCTTTCTTCAAGATTCCCCACTGGATACTGCCCACAGTATGTCTTGCATAGCAATGTGTAAACATCATTTAAGGCTTTTTGGTGTTCCATTTATCCCAGCACCATAACGGTTTGCTCTTTCCTCTTCAAATATTCCTCTGGTTGCTTCCCATTCATCCATCCAACTTCTTTTTTTTAATCTTTATCTTGCTGTTATGTTCACATCTTTCTGATGAATCCTGTAGGTGTCCAGAAATGGTACAGTGTTTTTTTTAAACTGATTTTGTTAATTATAAAGAAACTTATGTTAATATTCATTAATGAATTCTATTGTCATTAGTTTATTACTTGTAACAAGCGCTTTCTTATTTTTACTAGGGATAGTTGATCATAAAAGTTGTTTGCATCCTTTTTTTTTCTTTAACCCAGAAGTGACTTGACAAATCTTGAAAACAATGCTATTAAAGAAATTGTTAGAAAGATAATTTTTTTAAAAATTTCCCAATATTATTATTATAACTATTTTAAGTAGTAGTAGTAGTAGTAGTAGTAGTAGTAGTAGCAGTAGCAGTAGCAGTAGTAGTGATAGAAAAATGGTTGGGAAGATGAAACTGTATAAGAGAGGTAACAATTAGAAACAAAGAAACTATGAAATGGAATTCAATCTGCAAAAAGAAAAGAGAAAAAACTCCTGGGTAGTACAGTGGTAGGTGCTGGCCTTGTATTTGCATAGACGACATATCCAGTCCCGCCCTGGCTCATGAGAGTTTAAGCATTTTACTGGGAAGGTTACTGCTTGGATTGGGCACTAAGGTGTGGTGTTTGGATTCCCCGGTTGATGTTCTGAAGAGTATCTCTTCTGACGGAATTGAAACAAACTTGATAGCTATGACCTTTATTTTGAACTTTTAAAGTTCTATGATTCAACTACATAGTATGGAAGCCTATTCCCTGATTCATTCACAGCTGTAACAAAGCTTCTTAAAACCTTTCTAGTATTGATGCTCATCACAAAAAATGCAAGATTATTATAATTAGCTGCAGGTCCAGTTGTAGATGGGAAATTCTAAAAAGGTCCGAATGCAAAGGATTATTAAAATAGGGCGTTTTATAAAGCATGGATAATAGACATTGAAGAACAGTCCCAGAGATTAACAATAACTTGAGGAATTCTGCTGCTGAAAGCAGAATTGGAGAAAACATATTCTGAACACTAGTGAAATATTTCTTCAAGGTAGGCACATCACCAAAAACATGATACACTTCCCGTGTACAATTTGTATCATGTATGATACATAAAATATAATTATATAATTATAGGTAATGATAAGAAAGCAAAGCAAAACTAGAGAAAAATTTGGCAAGCATAAAAATGTAATGTCCTAATTTACTGTAAAATATAATGTTAAACCTTAAGATAGTCTTTATGGTAAAGGAATGCAAAATGAGAGCTTACTACAAATGGTGTGAAACTTTTGTATGGATTATTATCTATAGCTCTTGTTTATTTACTCTTTATTCGATGTTTGCATTTAACCATAGCTAAACATTACAGGAGTACGTATTGTAATCATGAAGTTGAAGGTTTGTGCATTATTATTAGCATTCATACACTGAGCATTTACTGTTCCCCTCCTTCCTTGGACGGTGAAAATATGCTTAATGTATTTATACTGAGAAAAGATTAAATGATATTGTAATTCCTATATATTAACCCTTTTACCCCCAATGCTATTTGGAACTTTCCAATCCTTAACCCCCAGGCCCTTTTTGTTTTTCAAGCGCATTTTGCAATTCATTTTTTTTAATTTGCGCTAACAGCCTAATTTTCGTCATAGAGAGGTCAGGTTGGTCTCATTATTTTGGAAAATGCCTGAAGTTTCTCATAAAATTATCAAAAATATGGAAAAAAATGTAAAATACAGTTTTTTGCAAGGACGTACCGGGTAAAAGGATGAGTAATGTGAAACGTACCAGTACGTCCATTGGGGGTAAAAGGGTTAAAAACCTATTTTTTAGTTTATTAAAAACTTTCTTTTGTATTAACTATTACTTTGAAGAGTACGACAAGTATTATGATTTATTGTAATATTTGTTGAGATGCAGTTTTGTTATATTAACTGATTTCACCATTCCTTCTCGAGGTCCCTAACCTAACAATATGTGCAGCATATTTATACAGAACAAAGATTTTTGAAATGGGGAATACAAAAGAATTATTAGAAATTGTATTGTATATATTGTATAATATACTAAAAATACATATTTGGAACTTTGTGTGACACTTAGACTAATGTTTTGATGCAGTTTGTGTAATTTTGTTCCAATTTTATTATTCGTTATTTTCTATATTTTTTTTTTTTTTACTGATTTTCATATGCTTGTATGGTTTATTATTACTATTACTCTGTACTACTGGACAGTATTTTATATACTAAAACCTTGCATATCAGCTACTTTGATGTGCTAATTGTAGCGTAATGGTCTGACGGTAATCGTACTTGGGGTAGAAGCATATTAAACTATTGAGTATCTAGAAATTGTCTCAAAAAATATACTTGGATAATATGATCATGAATTTTAAGGAAAAAAGCAATTTAATTAACAAGAAGTTGATTAGTATACCATATAGTGAGTACAGTACTCTTTATATAGTACAGTACAGTACAGTATGTACGTATTTTTCTTCTCTATTGTACAGTACTATTCTTTAGTTATTATTATTATTATTATTATTATTATAATTAACATTATTATGAATTATTTAAATGTTTAATATGTTGTTGTATAAAATATTTAAAATGGCTTCAGTATTTTCGAGGTAAAGATAGATAAAAAGTATACTACATACAAGGACATACTTTAGGCTAACTAATACTATGTATAAACTATAGGTACGTATACCTGTTTTGATTAGGATACAAATTCATACTTTGTCTTGTTATTTATACGTGTACCTCATTAATTTGTAACACTAAGATTTTTAGAATTCTAATCATGCTTGATTTCCCAGACTTTCTTTTGTTGCTGTCTGCCAGTCACAGTAAAACTTCTTTTCTTTGAATTGTGACGGTTTTTCGACTTTACATTTTTTCACTACTGTACCTTCACATTTTTAACTTTCATTTCCGTAAACTCTTTTTCTAAAGTATTAATGTGTATCTTCCATGGATGTGAAACATTGTATTTAGTTACTGTTTACTTTAATATTTCATGTTTCAATATCAATGTGAACAAGTAATTTATGCCTGTTTTCTTACGTAATAAAATTTGAAGAATAGTGCACCTAATTTTTATGAATATGTGCAAGATATTCCAAACTTGAGAACCAAGGAGGTTAGTCAGCATTTTTCTTATATACACAGGATGATCTAATTAAGAAAGGATCACCTTGTGTTACATTTGAAAGAAATAATTTTTTATATTGATTGGATATTATGATAAAATATTGTTTGTAGCTGTAGTGTTTCAACTTCGATGTTGGGAGACTATGCCTTTTTCACTGCGGAAGTGTTTAGATTTCTAGTAATTTTCTATTTTCCTGTAATGCGTAATTATTTCAGTAACAAAAATTTTACTTAAAGAAATATTTAGGGAGCATACAGTATTGCCTAAATCTTGTACAGTACTTGGTAACTCTTGATGGTTATGGAATATTGTATACTGTAGTTGTATGGAGTTATAGGTAACTTGCCTTTAAAATTGTGATGGGGATCATCCATAGTAATTTTGTCCTAAGTGTCATTAAGATAATCACTAAGTACACAATGTCCTATCAGAAATTAAGATAGATTATATGCAGTGATTTATACTGTACATATTCTTCACATGATAGATTATATGCAGTATGCGATGATTTATACTGTACATATTCTTCACATGAACACATAGTTTCTATAGGCATTACTTACGGTTCTTTGGAGCATTTATATCTTTCTACTTTACCTCTGTTTCTGTTTTCTCTTTTCCATTTTTCTTTCACAGTTCTTCTAAATTTTAAATCATAGTATAACGTCAAAGTTTTACGTGAATGGCTTCACTGGCCCGTATGGAGCTATATAGCCCAAATTGATAATTCTAATCGCATCCAAGTGCACAATCAGAGACAAGTGAGGAAGAAGCTCTCCGAGTGGGTTATTTCATTCATTATAGTACAGGGTAATTTTGAATTGTAACTGAATACTTTGAATTGTGTAAATGGAGTAATTGCTGAAGCTTGTGAAACGAATGCTTTGATTCTAAAATGTAAAAGAGTTTTATAAGAGCATTTTAATTTCAAGTTTTGTTTCCCCTCACAGATATGTTGCTTGTCACCTCCCGAGAAATTTTCTATGGTCTGGTTTATTATGAATTCATTAATAAAAATCAACTCGAAGTTATTGATATGAATAGCCATAAGTTGAGTTTACGAATAAAGTGTGAGGACTGGTAAGTTTGTTTCTAGTTTTCTGATTTGATAAGTATTAGTTTTTGGTATTGAATAAATGCCTGGCAGTTACCATGCTAACCTTCCAATTTTGGTTAATTATCTTATCGCAAATATATTACAGGTACTTAAGTGTTCATTCAAAATGCAAATCTAATAAAGTACTGTATTGTACAAAATTTACTTTTTATAGCAAACCCAGTAATATACAAAATTTGGAATTGGATTTTTCCCTAACATGCCATTTCTTAAGTCTTGTTATGAAGCGTATGCTCAACTTAGGGTAATCGGTTGCTAGCTTATTCTATCTAGTGTCCTCCTTTTGTGTACTTCAGCTATTAAATGTCTTGGGTTTTATTTACAATTAGATTCTCTTGTCTGCCTCTGTGAGAATTTTGGGTTGTTTATTGCCCTATTGATAAAATCTTCTATTTTCGGTGCTGTCATTTAGGTGTATGAGGATGAAAGTTCCAATTTTATCTCAACTGTCATTGGGACAGGTGGTTCAACCCGACAAAAACTTATTCCCCCCTATTCAGAACCAGTTAGATCTAATCCACTGGTCGGGCAACCATCTGCATTTGTCCCAAGGGGCATCTCTGGAGGGTGAAAGTTCCAGACATTAACCTATTCAGCGATGCTTCCCAGGAAGGAAGAGGAGTGACTTGATTACTCTTACATAGCAGTGCACTGGATTAAGTAGGAATCATCCCATCACATAAGCTGCTTAGACCTTATGGCAGTGTTCAAGGCAATGCATAGCAGTTTTTGTGGACATGAGACCTCTGGTCTACATACAAAAACAAGGGAACTAGGTCAGACACTTTATTTCAGATTGGAGAGGAGTTATTGGGGAAAATGAACATTCGAACTGATCAGTTAAACAGAAGATGGCAGCTTCTGAACCTCCAAACAAATGGTCTCTACATGCTTTAGTCTGTCAGATTTTAAATTGGGGAAACCCCGATACTGAATAGACATTTTTAAATATTAAACTTAGCCGGTGAATATATAAATAGCTGACGTTTCCGACGGCCCGACAGATTCCAAGAAACTCGCGACCGATCGCCATGAAGGTTGCGGGTGTGCCCACCAGCGCGGACTATCGGTCAGATACCACATATACTTCTCAACCACTCCAGTTTCTTCTCTGTCGGTGTCACCGACAACATGTGTTCCGCTCGCTCTAGACCTCGAGTTTTCTTCCGAATTGGTGAAGTACTTGGTTTTGGTTTTATTGCTTTCGCCGTGTTGGATTATTCAATACTATCTTCAAAAGAAGTGCTTTTGAAAGGAGAGGAAAAGTTTTTTTTCCCTTGCTTTTTTTTTTTTTATCTCTGGTTTTTCCATAGAGAAAAGATGGCCGACCCTTCCCTCAGTGTACGGAAGTGTGTTAAAGGCTTTTACAGTAGTGATTATTTTATCACTTTATAAATTATTGTTGATATTTATAGATTTACCTCTATATATTTTATATCTCACACGCCTTTATTAGGCCTCTTCGATTAGCTTTCCATTTATACTAAACATCGAGATAAATTTTATGTTTTTGTTTATATGCGGCCTTTACCTATTCTTTGTAGGCGGTCCTAACTTGGAAAACGAAGTTAAACAACGTTGAGCCCATTCAACTTTTATTTTTGTTTAGATTAAAACAGTTGCTCTGTAAGAGTGATGGGATGATTTTTTTTTAGAAAATATTTTAAGAAATATATTCTTTGAATAGTCTTCGTGGTGTTTTTTTTTTTCAAAGATGAACTAACGTTTGGTTTATTTATGCTACGCAGTTTGCGCTCTATCGTTACGATAAAGAAAGAGAGAATCACGGTTTCACTTTGCAGAAAAAGTAAATCGATTTTGACGTTTTGTTCATTCTTCTTTCAAACTGAAGTGTTTTAGATACTGATTGAAAGGAACATGTTAATTTTCAATTTCTTAGTCCTTTCAGTTTTTTCCTTTAGTCAAATAACCTGTTATTGACGAAGGGTGAGTGGGCCATTCTCTTGTGAGTGACGAGAGAGAGAGAGAGAGAGAGAGAGAGAGAAAGAGAGAACGATCCGATCTTTATTCTCGTCCCAAGTCTCTGTACAAGGAGTTTGGGAGCGAGTAACCTTGTTCTCGATTCAGTTTTTTACTCTCGTCCCAAGTCTCTGTACGGGGAGAGAGGATAAAACGTTTTAGTTTTTATTCTCATCCCAAGGCACTGTACGGCGAGAGATTGAAAACATAGTCCTTAGTGAACCAGTGTTTAGTCTCGTCCCCAGTTACTGATCTTTTTAACTTTATATATTTCCGTTTTATTCGATATATATGTATATGTTTATTGATTTTTGCATGTGTGTTTCATTTTGTACTAATATGCTTACATTATACGACTCATTTCGCAATTCTAACCTTTTGATTTAAGGGAGAATTGCGTGCTTCAGGTAGAAATCAGTTTTATTCATGTCTAATGTGAAATTATTAAAAAATGTGATATCAGTGAAGTAAGTGCAAAAAACATGTTCTGTGTTGCGGAGGGTTCGTTTGTTCGTGCTTGTCACTTGCCTAGTCCGAGACCTCTTTCAGGCTCCCCTGCACCAGGGAGAAGGAATGTCGTAGGACCTAAGTGAGTGAGGAGTGTAAACCAACGAACAGACGTTCCCTCAAAGGTATCAGACGTTGCTCGGCAAACACGTCCTTGCCATAAGACAGGAGAGACGAAGTTTCTCCTCGTCTTCCGATGATTCGTCTCTTTAAAAGCCTGGGCGTAAAGTTTCGAGACGGTTGAAACGTTTATTAGTTCCTTCAGAACAAGTTCAACGTCCTAGCTGTAGTCATAAGAGTCCCGTTCATAGCGATGACGTTCATGTACAGACGTTTCTGCCACAGACTCGACGTGACGTTGAGCGGTAGACACCGTAGACACAACGTGACGTTGAGTGTCAGTCACCGTAGTCTCGATATAGCATCGATCAGCAGTCGCTGCTGTTTACTGCGTGACGTTTGAACGTCAGCCACCGCAGTCACAGGTTGGTCCGAAGTTAAGTGTTTTGCAAGATATGCTGTTAAAGCTTTCTTCTTCAATAAAAGCTTTCGATCCTGTTCCTGTGCGAAAGGATCCTTTGCTTTTTGTACGTCACGGTTCTGGGATACGTGATTCGGGTCTTCAACCTTCTAGACGAGCTTTGTTACGCCACGCTGACGTTATCCCTAGTGACAGCTTTGCTGTTAAACGAGATGCGGAGCATAAATCTCAATGTAACTTTGATCGCTTTGAACGTCAGCCACCGCAGTCACAGCGTGACGTTGAGCTGCAGACACCGCAGACACGACGTGACGTTGAGCGGTAGACACCGTAGACATGATGTGACGTCGAGGGTCAGTTTATATATTCACCGGCTAAGTTTAATATTTAAAAATGATATTTTCCTTATACAGTAAAATAAATTTTTGAATATACTTACCTGGTGAATATATGATATTAAAGGCCCTCCCTTCGTCCCCGATAGAGACCCGGCGGACTGAGAAGAACTGGAGTGGTTGAGAAGTATATGTGGTATCTGACTGATAGTCGGCGCTGGTGGGCACACCCGCAACCTTCATGGCGATCGCTCGCGAGTTTTTAGGAATCTGTCGGGCCGTCGGAGACGTCAGCTATTTATATATTCACCGGGTAAGTATATTCAAAAATTTATTTTATAAGGAAAATATCATTTTTTCCAATGTGAATACAAACCTTTCAGGATTTTGTATAAGGGAATATCTTCAGTAGAACTGGAATGGCTGTTGAAATTGTTAATGGACCCAAGTGCTTGTTAAAGACTCTCCACTCGTCTTTGTCTGCAGCGAGTATGGCTGTACTGTTGTGTTCTTCACAAGGGTGTTTTATCTTTTTTTTAAACTTTTTTCATTTAAATGATTGATATTAAATATTGCATTGGTTTACGTCTTAACCAGCTTTACAGTAGATCCACTCACTACATTAGGTGGAATAATTGTTTACAATCTTCCCTTTTTTACTGTGTAGATTGTGGCCTCCTGTAGGCAGGCATTTGTGTTTAGGGGCAAGAAAGTAAAGTCTTCTATAGCATTTTTCTTGGAGGCCATTTAGGACTCTACATTGTTCATTGAGTTTGATGTTAGTTAAAGCTCCATGGGAGAACTCTGATCTACAGTAATCCTTCTCCATATTGCAGTTCGCCTGTCACTCCGTCGGTATGTCACAGATTTATTAATATATTATTGTACAGGTATATGTAAATCTATATCAGGAACTCCTCTTTATATCGAGTGTTTCTGAGGGCAGATAGACTATATTTTTCATATATTAATTTTTTGTTTAGTCAATTCTAGGCCTAAAAAATTGATAAAGTCTATTAATTTAATCCTGTATATAATCATCTCTTGTGATCTTTCATGTTGTTCGTCCCCCAAATTTTCAACCATAAAAAATTGACTTTATTGAGGTATCTCATACATTGTGCTGGTGCCTTTTTAATACAAAAATGTAATAAACTTTTTAGCTCGCCTCTTTATCCCAACTTCTAGTTTATTGAGGAAAAAAGCAAAAGAGAATAGTAAAATTATCATTAGTAGCGCATAAGGGTATAAACAACCGAATGAAAAACAGCAGTTTTAAATATAAAACTTGCCCGCTGGTTATATAATGGCTGAAGTCTCCTGACGCCGGGGCAGAAATTCAAAATCTCGCACTATTGTTGATATGGCAGGTGTACACCCGCGCCCTAGCGGCACCACTGGTGGAACTACGTTCTCCAACCTCAGTTCTTCTTCTGCCCGCTCCGCTGGCTGTCATATTGAAGTTTGCTCTCGCTGTTTTACTCTGTTGGGAAGTTGTTTGGTGATGTACGTTTTCTCTGAGTTTGAACTATCGTTGATTATTTTCTCTTTCATTTAATCTTGAAATCTTTTTGTTTGTGGTTATATTTATTAATATTTCCTTTGTATTTTGGTTGTCGGTCTTTCTCTTAACTATTCAAAATGGCCGACCCCTCCCCTGGTATTCGTAAGTGTGTTAGTGAAGGGTGTCGCACTCGACTCCCTAAAGGTTCTATTGATCCACACGATATTTGTAAAATATAGGGGAAAACCTTGTTCACTTGATGATAGATATAATGAATGTTTTTCATTAACGGAAAATGAATGGGTAACATACGAACATTATGTTAGGAGACTAGAGAGGGATAGAGTTAGGTGTAGTTCTTCACGATCTGTTGAGGTAGCCTTACCTAATGTAAATATTCCTAATCCTATTCCTTCCACCGTAGTGGTAGATCAGCAACCGAAGGAACCATCTATGAAGGACATGTTTACCGCGATTCTGGCTCTCGGTGAAAAAGTCTAGTCATTATCGGCGGATAGAAATAAAATTTTTCCTGAATTAAATGTACTGAAAAATCGTGAAACTGTCGGAAATGTGGAAAGTGTTTCTAATGTGTTCAGTGTTGTGGAGGGTGCGTCTGCTCGATCTTGTCGTTCGCCTAGCCTAAGACCTCTTTCGAGCTCTCGAACCCATGGGAGAAGTAAAGTCGAATGGCTAAAGGGAACGAGAAGCTTCATCAATCGGGCAGACGTTCCCTCGAACATTCCTGTTGCCGTAACACAGGTCGTTCACCCTCATCGTAGGAAAGATGAGGTTGGTACGTTATCCCCGTCCTCCAATGAAGGTTCGGGTAGTGAGATCTGGCGTCGTGCGTCTAGACCGCTTAAAAAATCGCATGCGGTTGTTCAGCGTCCGGAATCGCATGCACATTCAGGCTGTAGTACGTGGGATTCCCCTGAGGGCTTCCGTTCTCCCGTCGCTTGTACACCTGCGAATCGTCCAGATCACGATATTCGAGTAGAGAAAATACTTTCCGACTCTGAATTTGTTTCTATGGCCTCCCTTTACACTGGCTTTCCTCACCCAAAAAGCATGGTGAGGATGATACAGATATCCCGTTGAGAAAGGAGTCAAATGTATTAACTGAAGATCCTGAGTGGTCTATGCTTTTATCTATGAAAAAACAGCTCTTGTCGTTCAAGGATTCTCATCAACCAGGTGTTGGCAGTACGATTGGGCGTCAGACGTCAGACTAGTTGTCGCACAGGCGGCCGGCGGTCTCTAGTGCTTTCGGGTTATCGCACAGGCGGTCTTCCATTCGCAGTGCTCGACCCCAGGTTGATATAGATGAGTCACGTCAGAGAGTTGTTGCTAAACAAATTTCGACTTCCGTCCGTGAGGAAAGAACACCGGTGTCGGCAAATGGACGTAATGCGTCTCCACGAAGATTCTCTGCTGCCAACTTTTGACGCTGTGAAGCGTCAGCGTCAACAACATGTGGACGCTAGGCGTCCACAAGACGACCATCAACAGTCATCGTGTGATGGCAGAGATTTTCCGCGTCAACAGCAAGCGGACGCTACGCGTCCACGCGGCGACCTTCGGCAGTTGATTTCTGACACCAAACGTCGATCAGTGCAACAGCAAGCGGATACTAAGTGTTCATGGGATGACACTTGACAGTTAACCATTGACGGCGAGCGTCGACCCATCCACGTCTCACATCAGTCAACTTCGACCTCTCCTCTTCAGTTGGATGAAGTTATTGACTATGACAGGCAGTCTCATTCAGACTTAAATCCTTCAGTTCAGGCTGCATCAGTTACTGCACTGCCAGAAGACGAACTTGAAGAGTAGTCTGATGTGGACGAGCCTTTATAGGAGGTTTCTGAAAATGAGGAAGGAAAACATTATCAACATGCTGTTGACCTTAGAAAATTTGTTAATTCTTACAGAAGTTTTTCCTGATCATTTTACTCCTGTGTCCCCTCGTTCTCCTCCATCGGAGTTTATCTTGGGTAAAGCAACCAAAGTGCGGTTTATACTAAGATGGTACTTTCACGGTCTTCTAAACGGGCCTTGAAGTTAATGGGTTCCTGGATGGACTCTAAGAGAACTATTGGCAAAACGGCCTTTGCTTTTCCTCCCCCTCTAAATCTAGTGTGTGGTACGAGACTGGTAAAGTGCTGGGCTTGGGATTTCCTTCTTCTGCCCAGGGAGATTTCTCAAGTTTGGTTGGTAGATTCGTCTTGTCGTCTAGCCTTAAGGAAAACAAAGGTTTGGCGGCCAATGACGGAGTTCGATCATTTGCTTAAGGGTCTGTTCAGGGCTTTCGAAGTGCTTAATTACCTAGACTGGTCTTTGGGAGCTTTAAGTAAGAGGGTCTCAGATATGAAGGACACGGACACTAGTGGCCTTGTTCAATTGATGTCCTGCTTGGACAAAGGTGTGAGGGATGGCTCTAATGAGTTAGCTGCCTTGCTCACAGCTGGAATCCTCAAGAATAGGGCCACGATGTGCTCTTTTCTCTTGGCAGGAGTTTCTCCCTACCAGAAAACGGAGCTACTATTTGCTCCTTTGTCTACCACCTTATATCCACAAGAGTTGGTAGGGGAAGTTGCCACTGCTCTCTCTCAGAAGGCCACGCATGATTTGGTGACCAATACGGCAAGGAAAGTTTTGCTTTCAACTTTTGCTTTGCGTAAACCTAAGGAAGTCTCTACTGATGTTCGACCTTCTCAGTCCTTTCGTGGGAAACCCTCCGGAAGGGGCTCTTTCAAACCAGACGGAAGGAAACCTAGGAGCAGAGGAAACAAAACCGGCTGAGGTAGAGTCTGACTGCCGTATCCTTCAGACAGCAGTAGGTGCCAGGTTGATTCACTTCTGGAAGACCTGGGAGAGGAATGGAGCGGACCCCTGGTCCGTCCAAGTGTTAAAGGAGGGTTACAAGATCCCCTTCCTAGCTATTCCTCCATTAGTCACAGACCCAGTGGATCTTTCCCCCAAATACAGAGAGGGTCCAAAGAAGCAAGCCATGCGTCTTCAGATGTCTCTATTACTAGAAAAACAAGTAATAGAGGAAGTGCAGGATGTAACATCTCCGGGGTTTTACAACCTTCTTTTCTTAGTCCCCAAGAGTTCGGGGGAGTGGAGACCGGTTCTGGACGTAAGTGTTCTAAATGGTTACGTCCAGAATTCGACGTTTACGATGGAAACTAAGAAGACGGTTCTTGCGGCGGTGAGGAAAGACGATTGGATGGTCTCAATAGACCTCCAAGACGCCCATTTCCATATTCCAATTCATCCCAGCTGCAGACGTTATCTGAGATTCATGGACGGAAACAAGGTCTTCCAATTCAGGGCTCTTTGTTTCGGACTATGCACGGCTCCTCTATTATTTACCAAGATCATGCTGAATGTAGCAAGCATGCTGCATTTGAGGGGAATCAGGGCCTCTCTGTACCTGGACGATTGGCTGATAAGAGCCTCCTCAGCCGATTGCTGTTTGAAGGACCTAAAAAAACTCTGGATTTAACCAGGGAACTGGGCCTCCTGGTGAGCTCAAAAAAATTGCAACTGACTCCATCCCAGGAGATTCTTTATTTGGGGATGGAGATTCACAGTCGGAGTTTTCGGGCTTTTCCGTCGCCTGTAAGAATACAGTCAGCTCTCCAAAAAGTCCAAACTTTCCTGAAGAAGGAACTCAGTTCCGTAAGAGATTGGATGAGCCTTCTGGGGACACTCTCATCATTAGAGAAGTTCATAACTCTGGGGAGGTTGCATTTGCGTCCCCTTCAGTTTCATCTCAATCGCCATTGGAAAAAATGGGACTGCCTAGACAGGGATTGCGTTCCCATCACGAAATCCATCAAGTCTCATCTTCAATGGTGGGACAACGAGCACAGACTGAAGGAAGGCTTGTCGTTACATCAGAAGAGCCCAGACCTCGTGTTGTGTTCCGACGCCTCAAACTCGGGGTGGGGAGCTACACTGGGGAAGGAGGAGCTCTCGGGGGCTTGGACAGTGGAACAAACAACTCTCCACATCAACCAAAAGGAGCTTTTGGCAATTCATCTGGCCCTCAAAGGCTTCGAGAAGCAGATCAGGGGCAAAGTAGTCCAAATCAATGCGGACAGCACTACAGCTCTTTCCTATATTACAAAACAAGGCGGGACCCACTCTTGGACTTTGTACGAGATAACAAGACCTCTTCTCATTTTGGCAGAGGAAAGGAAAGTGACATTTTTGACTCGGTTTATTCAGGGGGTCAACAATGTGAGTGCAGACAGACTCAGCAGGAGGGGTCAAGTTCTCCCCACAGAATGGATTTTACACCGAGACGTCTGCAAAAGTCTGTGGCGTTTATGGGGTCGTCCTCTCGTGGATCTCTTTGCAACCGCAAAGACGAAGAGACACGAGTGTTACTGCTCACCGGTACCAGATCCCGAAGCCATTCACATAGACGCCTTTCTAATGAACTGGTCTCACATGGAGGTTTATGCTTTCCCCCCATTCAAGATTCTTTACAAAGTGATACAGAAGTTCGTATCCCACGAAGAAACCAGGATGACACTGATAGCTCCGTTCTGGCCATCAAGAAGCTGGTTTCCAGAGGTACTGGAATGGATGGTAGATTTCCCGAGAAGTCTTCCCTTAAGACCAGATCTTCTCCGACAACCTCACTTGGCCCGAAACCATATAAACCTCCGACCTCCACATCTGACTGCCTTCAGACTATCGAAAAACTCGCTAGAGCTAGAGGATTTTCGAAGAAGGCAGCCAAGGCTATTGCGAGGGCAAGGAGGTCTTCCACCATCAAGGTGTATCAGTCCAAGTGGGAGTTGTTCAGAGAGTGGTGTAGGGCTAACGCAATTTCTTCATCCAGTACCTCTCTAACCCAGATAGCGGATTTTTTCATAGACCTTAAGAATAAACATAACTTCTCGTCATCTACAATTAAAGGTTACAGGAGTACAGTATGTTGGCGTCGGTTTTTAGGCACAGGAACTTGGATCTCTCCATTAATAAGGATCTACAGGACTTGCTTAGGTCTTTTGATACCACCAAGAAAATTCAATCAGCTCCCCTTGCCTGGAATTTGGATGTGGTGCTTAAATTTCTCATGAGTGACAGGTTTGAGCCTTTGCACTCGGCTTCTCTTAAGGATTTAACCTTGAAAACTTTGTTTCTGGTTAGCCTAGCCACTGCTAAAAGAGTAAGTGAAGTACACGCTTTAAGCAGGAACATTGGTTTTCGGGATGGAAACCCTCTTAATGAGAGAATGCCTTGATGAAGTCATTGAGCTTCAGCACGGCATTTCATTCCCGTGCTGAATCTTGGTGACGGGCAAGAGGGCTCTCGAACTTCGGGAAATTGCTCCCCCAGTTCGAATCTAAATTTCTCTCTTTCATCTTTTTCTTCTGCTTAATATTACTTCGACCTTCTCCTAATTTTATCAACTTTCTTTCATCTTGCTGTCCTATCTCTATGATTATTATCTTTCTTACTTATATATATATGTAGATGTATGCATATATATATATTTATTTATTCTATTTGCTCATTTATTTATTTATTTATTTTTTTTTCTATTTTATTTAAATGGCGTGGATATTTCCACATTCGTTATTACTGCCTGCTTAGATGAATGGGAGAAGGGATCACGGTTGGGAGGTATTCGCATTCAAAGCTATATATGAGAGTATTGGATGATCTCAGCCATCCCAAAGATGGTTTGGACCTTTTTGGCGGAACTACTCTCAAGGGTTGGGTCATCGGAATCCAGGGGGATCCAATCCTTGAGGTGGGACTCTTGGCTTTTGGCCGGAAGCCCATCATTACAGATATGGGGAGGATGATTCCATATTACTTTGGTCTCAGTCCTAACAGGCGGGTTTAGCTTACACCTGTGCCTCTATATCTGTTTTGATGCTATCCTTCGGGTAGGGTATGGAGTGGACCATCTGGGAAGTATACTCTCATTGTGCCGATAGTGGAGAATACAAATTTCCTTTCCAACGTATGATACTTTCTTATAATTCTCAAGCAGGTACCCCAACCAAACAACAACAAAAAACCTGAAAATCCCACCCTTAAATATGGACCCTTCAAATGCTGACTCCCCATCCCCTGGATTTGCTGACTCCCCCCCGGCACTGTTGACGACTTCTGCTAATTCAATTAAGGAAAATTCTGTTGATGACTTAGGAACAAAAAAGGACCCCTCTACTAATGTTTCAAAACCAATTAAGTCGGGTAACAAAGGGAAACTAAGAATTCTTCATGTTACCCAAATTCCAATAAATACTGATTATGATATATATAAAGCATTTAGATGCTATGGAGTGATAAAAGAAATTAGAATGAAACTTGAAAATGAAAAATGGCATTCATGGATAACTTATAATAATCATGAAGAAGCATTCAATGCAATATGTAACATCAATGATATCAAAATTAATAACCTAAATGTCATGGGTGCCCTATGTGATAAGATACCAAACAGTTTGGATGTATATAGACCTGCTGACTGGTTTGAGAAAGATATAGATTTAACTATGCTCCCCCAAAGAAAGCCGAAACCACCAATGTGGCTTGTTGCCGAGCCTAAAGGGAGTAATGTGAATTATTTTAAAATTAGCAAACTAATTCAGAAAAAGGTAGGAACCATTGCACCTGGTGATATATCTCGCTTTGGGAAAAATAGCTTCCTAATCCATGCTAAATCATTCACGCAATCAGTAATACTGTCTAACCTTACGACAAACAGTGATGAGGATATGTTAGATGTCAAACCCCACCTAAACTTTAGTTATGGAAGGGGAGTAGTCTTCAATAAAGATCTTTACGAATTTACAGAAGAGGAAATACTAGCCATGTGCCCATTAACAGTGTGAAAAGTCCATAAGATTCCTGGGACGTCAATGATTATCCTTACTTTCCAGGATGCTGATGTGCCTTTCCACATCGATATTGAAAATGAAAGAATAAAAGTTCGACCTTTTAAACAAAAGCCCTTACAATGCTTCAAATGTTTCAAATTTGGACATCCTTCTAAAGTTTGTAAAAATGAAAAAATGTGTAGCATCTGTGCCAGTCCCTATCATGGAGAGTGTACACTTGAGCCCAGCTGTTTGAATTGCAATTCAAACCATAAATCCACTGACAGGAGCTGCGAGATTTATAAGTTTGAAGAAGCAGCCCTCAACAAATCCAGTGTAGAACACATAAGTGTAGGACACGCCAAAAGACTACTGAAAAAACCAAACAGCTATGCAAATGCACTGAAATCAAGAGAAAATATACCACAGGAGACATCGAACCCACATAGTGCTGCCAGTAATTCCCAAAAAGGAAATACATCATTTAATGATAGTAGAGTTTTACGTGACAAGGTAAGCATATTGCCTTCCAAGGCTTTACCACTGTGTATTAAAACTGCAACACTGCCCACTTCTATACAAACTTCATCCCCCATTACCAACAATAGTGCTAACCTCTCTCAGGCCATGTCCTTGCCTGATTTGATGGAAGTTCCACCCGAAACAAAGTTACCAGGTGCACCTGTGGTAGGGAAGGTGCAAAAACCTGGTAAATCCTCTCCACTGATAAATAGGAAAAGAGAGAGACCTCCTTCTCTCTCTCCACCCTCCATTAGAAACGTCAAGGTTATGACATCAAATAAATTTGATGTTTTGTCTGTTGATGTTTCTAATGGACCAGAAGATAAACTGAATAAATCAGAAATTCAAGTTGAGGTCCACCATCCACCTCAACAAATAGATCAAAAGGATGCAAAGAAAAACACAAACATAAAACCCATTATAACAAGACCACCTCTGAAGAAACCTACAGGTAATAATGTTAGATTAAAAACTGCTAATGGGAAGACCTCATCCAAGATGTCTTCCAGAAATAATCCATAGTTTTCTCCTCCATTTTGCAATGGAACTGTCAGGGTTTGAGGGCCAAATATGAAAAACTTAAGCTCCTAATTCATGAGCATTCCCCCATAATTGTATGTCTACAGGAAAGTATGCTTGATTCTAACACTCCTAGTCCTCGAGAGTATGTTAGCTATAGAACACCATATAATCAACAATCAGGGAGCCATGGCGGAAGTCTTGTATACATTCGTCGAGATGTTCCCCAAATACCTATGTCTATACGTACAACCCTGCAGGCAGTTGTTGTACAAATTGATATAGGGAGAAAATATACAATTTGCTCTCTGTACTTACCTCCAAATGATATTATTTTATATGATGACTTAGCAGAGGTCATTCAACAACTCCCTCAACCATTTCTCTTACTGGGAGATATGAATGGTAGATATCCTTTATGGGGTGATATCCTAGCAAACACAAGGGGCAATATTATCTCATCAATTGTGGAGAATGAGGATGTGGGACTCCTTAATACAGGAGAGCCCACACACTTCCATGTTCAGACAGGTACCTTGTCATGCATTGACCTTTCAATTGCAAGCTCTAACTGTCTTCTTGATTTTGATTGGAGGACATTAGATGATTGGCATACTAGTGATCATGCACCAATCATTATAAACACCAACAATGGTCCACCTTTACAGAGATCGCCACGATGGAATCTTGACAAGGCGGACTGGGAAAAGTTTCGTGAGCTAAGCGAAATTGAGGGGGATGCTGAACAGGTTGAAAATATCGATGATGCCATAGACTTACTGAATGGAACTCTCCATACAGCAGGAGTCAATTCAATTCCCAAAACAACAGGGTTATTCAAACGACGACCAGTCCCGTGGTGGTCTTCAGAACTAACTGCCCTCCACAGAGCCACAAGAAGATCTCTAACACGATTGCGTAGACTCCGAACCGATGAGAATTTAATTATGTACAAGAAATGTAGAGCACAGTTCCGTCGTGCCATGAAAGAAGCAAGGCGCCAGTCATGGATGTCTTTTGTTTCCTCCATTAACAGTAGAACACCACCATCTTTTGTGTGGAGGAAAGTAAAAAAGATAGCTGGCAAATTCACCCCCAACCCACCACCAGTGTTGAAGGTGAATGATCAGTATGTAACTGAAGCAAATGATGTTAGCAATGCCCTGGCTAGTCATTTTTCAAATGTATCCAGCAAGTGTGTAGGAGCCCCTGGTCACCAGTATAGGAGCGTTGAAGAAAAGAAAATTTTAGATTTTGGAACAAGAAGAGAAAAGAGTTATAATTCTCCTTTCACTGAAAGAGAATTTGATTCCGCACTTGCTCATTGCAACGATACAGCCCCTGGACCCGATGGAATTCCATATGCAATGATTAAACATGTACATTTTAATACAAAGCTATTTATTTTAAGCATTATTAATAGAATATGGCATGATCATAGTTACCCAAGTGTTTGGGAACTAGCCATTATTTTAGCCTTTTTAAAACCCGGTAAAGACAAGTTTTTAGCAGCAAACTATCGTCCTATTGCATTGACATCTTGTTTATGTAAAATCATGGAGAAGATGGTCAATGCAAGGCTGATATGGTACCTTGAAAAGAAAGGTATTTTATCACCGATTCAATGTGGATTCCGAAAAATGCACTCAACGACTGATGTGTTGATACGACTTGAGTCTTCTATTTGTGAAGCCTTTGCTTCCAAACAGCATCATGTTACAGTATTTTTTGACCTTGAAAAGGCATATGATACCACATGGAGATATGGTATACTTAAAACCATTCATGAAATCGGATTGAGAGGAGAGCTGCCACTATTTATTCAGGCATTTCTTTCACATAGAGTTTTTCAAGTGAGAGTTGGGGAAGCTCTATCAGAGAGTAAGTGCCAGGAAGGAGTTCCTCAGGGAAGTGTGCTGAGTGTAACCCTTTTTGCACTAGCAATTAATGGGATATCCTCAGCCATTCCCCAGGATGTTCTCCCAACATTATTTGTGGATGATCTCTCAATATCATTTGCTGGAGCCAGAATGGCAACGGTTGAGAGAAAACTACAGCTCTCAATTGACAAAATTATCCAGTGGGCCGATATGAATGGATTTAAGTTCTCAACAAGTAAAACTACTATTGTACATTTCTGTCGTATACGGGGAGCACATCCAGACCCGGATATATACATTAAAGGTCAACGGATACCATGTGTATCGGAAACCAAATTTTTAGGTTTGATATTTGACTGTAGACTTACATGGGTTTCTCACCTAAAAGCACTAAAAGCAAAATGTGTTGAAGCTCTGAATATTTTAAAAGTATTGTCCCATACATCATGGGGGGCAGACCGCAATACTATTTTAAAATTATACAAGGCCTTGATTTTTTCCAAAATTAGTTATGGTTGTGAGGTATACTCTTCAGCCACCCCAAGCCGGTTGAAAATATTAGATTCAATACATCATGCAGGTATTAGATTGTCCACGGGAGCATTCAGAACATCACCTATCCCAAGTCTCCTTGTTGATGCTGGAGAGTTACCACTAGACCTTTACCGGATGTCTTCTATTCTTCGGTATTGGTTTAGATTGCAAAGACTCCCTAATTCTTTAGCCTTCCAGACTGCAAGCCTTGTAAGGCACCCAACATACTTTGAAATGCACCCAAAATCTCCTCAACCCTATGGCTTTCGGGTGAAACAATTATTAAACAGTCTGGATATAATTAGATGTAAGGTACTTCCATTCAAGATATCATCAACGCCTCCATGGAAGTTACCAGAGATATCTTTTTGTAAATATTTTATAGGAGATAAGAAGAATATGTCAGACCTAGAAGCCAGGTCTCTTTTCAATGAACATGTTAAAGAACATAGAGGATCAACTTTTATCTATACTGATGGCTCCAAATCTGATGCTGGCGTTGGATTTGGGGTACATAGTAATAGTTTTAATTGTAGAGGTGCACTTCCTCTGACCGCTTCCATATTTACTGCGGAACTGTATGGCATATTAACCGCTATTGAGAAAATAGCATTGGAGAAGGAGGGTAATTTTACAATTTTTAGTGATGCAAGGAGTGTCCTTCAAGCTATGGAAGCTTTTAATTCGAATAACCCTCTAGTTTTAAAGATTTTAGAATGGCTTTTTATTATTGGACGGAGAGGTATAACAGTTCAATTTTGTTGGGTTCCAGCACATGTAGGTGTGTGTGGGAATGAGAAGGCAGATTCACTGGCTAAGAATGCTGCATCCGAGTTGCTGCCAAGAAGGTATCCCATTGCCTGTAATGATTTCTTACCTGACATCAAGAAATTGGTTTGCAATAAATGGCAACAGCAATGGGATACCCTAGATGCGAATAAAATGCGAGAGGTAACAAATGTCATACCTCCTTGGAGGTATAATATGATGCCCCGAAAATGGGAGACGTCTCTTTGTCGTCTCCGTATTGGTCACACTCGGTTGACACATGAGTTTCTGGTGAAGGGCCAACAGCGACCGTATTGTGACGACTGTTTAGTACCTTTAACAGTGAGGCATTTGTTGACTGAATGCCCCAATTATAACAACTTAAGGAATAGATATTTGTTTGAGGCTCGAGGTGAGGGTGGCAGGTTCATCCTTGCCAAGATTCTTGGAAATGATGTGTCCTACCATGCAAGTGGCATTTTTAGATTTATTTCAGAAGCAGGTCTTCTGAAAATTATTTAACTTTTATGACATTCAACTTTTATGATTTTAATTGAATACTCTTTTATTTTTTATTTTATTTTATTTTTTATTTTTGTATTTTTGTAATTGTTACCGGCGTCAATGACCTCAGATGTCAGGATGCCTGAAAACTTTAAATCAATCAATCAATCAATCGGGATGGAAAAGCCATTTGTTCTTTACAACGGGTTTTTTTGCTAAGAATGAAAATCCTACTCGGCCATGGCCCAAATCCTTCGAGATCCCTAACCTTTATGATGTGGTGGGAGATGAGTTGGAGAGGGTGCTCTGTCCAGTAAGAGCATTACGGCTATATGTGGACAGAACAAAGAATCTGAGAGGTGACTCAGACGCTCTGTGGTGTGCAGTCCGAAATCCCTCACTGCCCGTGTCAAAGAATGCCTTGTCTTTTTTCATAAGACTGTTAATTCGAGAAGCTAACGCTCAGTGTGATGAAGCGGATCAGAGGCTTTTCAAAGTAAAGACACATGAAGTCAGAGCAGTAGCAACTTCTGTAGCTTTTAACCAGAATCGATCTCTACAAAGTTTGATGGATACGACCTTTTGGAGGAGTAAGTCAGTATTCGCATCCCATTATTTGAAACATGTTCAGACTCATTATGAGGACTGTTATACGTTGAGTCCTTTCGTAGCAGCGAATGCGATAGTAGGTGAATGATCTACCACTACGTTCCCTTTTCCTAATACCCCTTTTCTATTTCCTGGAACTCGTAAGTTATGGTTGTTTGTGGAGGCTGGTCGTCAGCCTTCCGCAATCTTTGGTTTGGTCAGGTGGTCAATTTGTTCCTAGAGTGCGCCCGGAACAAGGGCATTAGTTGAGGTCCTGTCATGTTATAGGTGATTGTACCGTTTGACAGCTCCTAGAGATCATCAGCCCCGAGTGGACTGGATCTCCTAAGGATAGCGGACGAAATGAGGCAGAGTATCATTGCTGTCAGCTTCCTTATCAGGTGAGAACCGCTTAAGTTGCGTGTTTATGTAATGCTTAAGTGAATTTTCAATATGTAGCTGTCTCTGACCCACCACCAAGGGGTGTCAATCAGCCATTATATAACCAGCAGGTAAGTTTTATATTTAGAAATGATATTTTCATAAAATAAATTTTTGAATATACTTACCCGCTGGTTATATAAATTTAACACCCGCCCTCCTCCCCTCTAGAGACTACCTGTGGTATTGCTATGAGGCATGGAAGAACTGAGGTTGGTGAGTGTAGTTCCACCTGTGGTACCGCTAGGGTGCGGGTGTACACCTGCCATATCTACGATAGTGCGAGATTTTGAATTTCTACCACGGATTCAGGAGACTTCAGCCATTATATAACCAGCGGGTAAGTATATTAAAAAATGTATTTTATTATGAAAATATTTTTATTATGAACAACTTATTTGGATGACAACAGCCGTTTTGCTTGTTGTTATGAACAATTCGGATGACAACAGCAGTTTTGCTTGTTGTTATGAACAACTTATTCGGATGACAACAGCCGTTTTGCTTGTTGTTATGAACAACTTATTCGGATGACAACAGCCGTTTTGCTTGCATTTCAACTTTTATATGATAGTAAACAATTATCGTAATTGTTATAAATGATGGAAAGTGGAATATGACTGATATATTACATTACAGTGTACAGTTTATGGTTTATGAAAAGGTAAACCAAATTACAAACAAAATTAAAGTACTGTACCTAAATAATTGGAATAAAAAGTTTGGTAATTTCTTAAGCTTTGTTATCAAGCATTGCAAAGCCAAAGAGCTTAAACTTATTGTGCATCGGCAACATGGAAAAGATGTAATATATCCTTAAAGATAAAGGTTTTTCCATGACCATCTACTAGCCGCCTGGTACTGACGTAGCCTAACACCTGTGACGTCTTTATGCTCGGGTTGTCAAGAGGGCAACATAAGTCATCATCTTTGTTCCTTTAAAGGACCAAGTGTCTTGACAAATCCTGGGAAAGTGAACTAGCCAGTTTGATTATAAGGATTTCCTCCCTCCTAAGGATGTATCCTATTAAATATTATAGGTTTAAAGGCCGCTCATGAATGGCAAAGGCAAGGGGCAGTGACATTGCCCTATCAAGCAGGAAAAGGCCCTAGAGACTGACTAAATATACATAGGATCAGCACCCAAGCCCCTTCTCTATCCAAGCCCCTTCTCTATCCAAGCCCCTTCTCTATCCAAGCCCCTTCTCTATCCAAGCTACGACCTAGGAGGGCCTGGCAATGGCTGCTGATGACTCAGCAGATAGACCTTTAAGCTTCACCAAACCCACCATCCTTAGCTCACAAGGATGGTGAGGTTGCAGCAACCAAAGAAACTAAAGAGTTTGAACGGGACTTGAACCCCAGTCATGCATTCACCAGTCAGGGACGTGACCACATCGGCCACCATAACCCCTAAAGGACGATGGTTCATATTCTTTTAGGAATAAATCACAAAATTTTATAGTAATTTGTATTTTTCTTAAACATACAAACCTGAGTCATGTAAGTTAAATTGCCCCCCCCCCCCCTCAAGTCCTAGGTCTAATGTTAAAAGTGAGTGTTGCGTTGACTGTCGGTTGGGCGGAGCTCCGCCCTACTCTCCACTCGCTGACAACTACAACTACATTAATACAGTTTCTTTAGAAATTTGTGATTTCGTGAAGAAATGCTAGCTTAATTTTTTCCATATTCTTTAAGGTCCGTTTGCACGGGGATAGTTTACTGGCGTTGGCAAACTATCCCCGTGCAAACGCTTATTATCCCCATGCAAAAGCTTACTATCCTGGAAAGTTTACTTGCCGCTAATTACTGGCGCCAGTGAACTATCCCCGTGTAAACCGGCCTTTAGTTAGCTCAAAAAGTGAATAGGGATTCTGAAGATAGGTTTTAATGTAATATGAGGACACTAAGGTTTTATCCATTCAGGGCAGATTGTATCAGGAAGAAAGTCAATAATTTATTTTTTTGAGTTAGAATACCCCGTTGCCCCCTTTCCAGGAATGCTATGTCGTTTGTTATAAAGGATTTTGTGGTTAAAGTTGTGCTGCTACTTCTCTTAATTTGTCAGAATCTATCTTCAGAGAAGTTCTTGGTAGCAGCTCAGTGGCTTTCTTTTAAAGGAGGCCAAAATTTCTTATAAAGATCATTGGGCATTAGGGCCTTTAGTATCAGCAGGTGATATTCTACTTATACTGGTTCTCTGATTGTGAATATATTAAGTAGGTTAGTATTAGTTACAGACTAGCTTAAGAATTACAGGGGTTGCTTTGCCCCTCATGGGAATTGTGTATTTAATTTTTCTCACTCTTGAATTGTCTTTTGTTCCAACACGGAAACTTACCTCGAACTACTTTCTTAGGAGTACCTGGAAATCTCCTCTCATCCGACCAGAGTTTTGTGTAGTTTACCCTACTTCCGTTTTCTGTGAAGGCTAACCTCAGGCAGAAGGATACGTGCCCTGAGGCTAGTCTCGGGTCAGGGAGCGTGCTAGCTTGGGTCTCGACCCTCAGTAAGTTCTCTGGTCGCGTCGTGATATCATCTCGAGGCTCTCCTTATCTCAGTGCGACCCTTTGTGTCCCCGACTCCATTGTGTCCCGCGTGGTATCCCTGTGCTTTCCCTTTGTGTCTCCGTGTGGTTACCTTATCCTTCCCTTGTGTTCTCACGTGTTATTCTTGTTCTTATTACCCTTTTCCGCTGTGTTCCTGTGTCTTGCGGTGTTGCGATGGTGCGTGATGGAGCATCCCCGCCGTTGTCCTGGGCCTAGAGCCGGGAAATCGTGTGGTGTGTTTCTTTCTAAGCCGGAGGTAGACCCTCATCCCTTGTGCTCGTCGTCCAGGGGTAGAGTGTGTTCTCCGTCGGACATGTGTCTGGAGTGCGTTTCTTGGAGTGAGGTCCAGTGGGTACGATTCAGTACCAAGAAAAATAAGTCTGTCAAGCGTTTGCCCAAGAAGGCTAACACCTCTTTGCCCTTTACGTCTCCAGAAGGACCGTCGAGTAGGGTCTCCCTTCCATCTTCCCCTACCCAGAGTAGGGGACGAGGTAAGTCCGTTGCGGGGAAGAAGCCAGAGGTTCTTCCCCAAGAGTCTTTTATCCATGATAGTGGGGTAGCATCATCTTTCCAGCCAAGTGGGGGGCCTGAAGGTGAGTTTAGTGGGGGTCCTAGAGACGATGCCCTGGTGCATGCTTGTCACGTCTCTTCGGATGACCCCATGTGGAGTAAAACTGTCCCTGTCTCTTCGCCCGCTTCATGGGCAGGTTTTTCAGGTACTTCTGCAGCTGAAGGCGCCCCAGAGAAGGAAGACTCACCGGCGGCGGATCCCCTTGAATTGGTCCCTCCTAGGACGCCCTGTAGGTCCCCGTTGAGGTTGGAGGAAGGCCTCGGATCCTGGTTCCCCAACGTAGAACTTCCACACTCTCCCCCAGCACCGTCGTCGTCAGTTCCGGAAGTGTTCCTGCAGCCCGTGCTCTCCGTAGGACAACAAACCGGTCAGACGACCACTCTCTAGGCCCCGGCCCCTCGGACGGGTTATGAAGAGTCCTCCGATTCATCGGTTGCTACAACCCCCTATTCCTCAGAAGGAGAAAACCGGAGGAATTCCCGACGGAAGCGTGAGAGATCCCGGAGGAGGCACTCCCGTTCTCGGTCACGTTCCAGGTCTCGACATGGAGGAGGCGCACCAGGTCTCCTAGGAGAAAATTCAGAAGGAGCAGATCACCAGAGGAGGAATGGGTGGTCATCCCCCGCAGTAAGCTCGTGGACCTTACTTCGGTCCCGAGCACTTCATGCTGGCGACCCAGAGACAAGTCCCCAGGAAGGTTCTCATCCAGCCACAAGCTAGAACCACGGAGGGACCCGTCCTCACAAACCTCCTCCGACAGGCGTAAGACCGCGAGGGTCCGACTCAATCCGCCCAGCGGAGGGAGTCGCCCCCTCGGACGGGCAGCCTCGTCGTGCCCTCAAAAGTTGCACCACGGACCCTGGAGAAGGAGAGACGGCTTCCTCCGTCGGGCAAGCCCACAGAAGCCTCATCCTCCATGACTAAGGACAGACAGAGGACGGAGCCCCTCGCCGACACGGCAATGCCTGTCCTGCGTCCAGAGCCTTAAGCGGAGGCATCCGCCTGTGGGATTCCCTCTAGAGAAGTAGGCCGCCAGACGGAGGTCTCGGCTTACAGGAGGGTGATAGGCCTCATTAGACGACACCATCGCATTGAGGAGCCTGAACCCTCCGACGAGGATCCCTGGCGCTCTAGCCTCAATAGACTAATGGAGGCCCCCGCCCAGCGGAGGGCTCCGTTGGCTCTTCCAGTTGCCAGAGACGTGAGGCTCGGTAGAGCTCACGTTAACAAGATTGTGTCTGGCAATGCAGAGGCCCCCAAGTCTCAGAGCTCCTCGAAGTTGCTCCAGGGACTGAGGTCCCAGAGTAAATTCTACCTTCCGGAGGGTCAACGTCCAGGGGCCTGCAAGTTGGAACCCTCCCTCGAAGTTTTAGGCCAAGGGGCCCCGGAAGACAGGGCCTCATCAGCCCCAATCTGCTTCTCCCAGTCAGAGGCGACTATGATAGAGGAGATGGCAAAAGACCTTGCGAACGTCGCCTCTTGGCTAGATTGGTGGGCCTCCACTCTCGTAAGTGTTCAATCCTCCTACGACCTTTCAGTTCCGGGGAATCAGGCTCTCCTGAAGGAGGTAATCATCTCGGGAGGTAGGGCATTAAAGTTCTTGTCCTACCAGTCCCTAGCCCAATCAGCCAACTGGGTACTCAGGAGGAGAGACACTGTCCTGAGCAAGCTGTCGAGGAGGATACCGGACAGGGAAGCGAGGGCCCTGAGAAGCCTGCCCCTATGGTAAGACGTCCTCTTTCCCCTGAAGGAGGCAGAAGAGATCATGGAGAAGGTCTTGAAGAGGAAGGAGGTGAGTGCTCCTAGACCTCAAGCACCGAGGAGGCCCATCCACAGGAGGCCCGCATCTGATGGTCCTGCTACTCCTCGAGCCTCGTCTAGCCAGCACAGGAGAGACTCCCCAGCTGCTCCTTGGTCACAGCCGTCTCAGCCCTCCCGTAGGGGAGCAGCATCAGCCCCAGCCTCCTTTAGGACTTCCTTCTCGGCCTCCAGGAGGGGTCGCACAGGTCGTTCCTCCAAAAGAAGATAGGGAGAGACAACCCCCTACTCCTGCCCAAGCCTCAGGTGGGGGGATGCCTCAGACTTTTTTTGGCAAGCATGGAAAAACCACGGAGCAGATCCGTGGACAGTAACAGTGTTGGAGGAGGGGTACAGGCTACCGTTTCTGGCAGAACCTCCGCCCCTGATCCCGGCCTTTCGGCCGGAGTGGTTGGCTCCCAAGGACCCCTTGAAGAGAACAGCCTTACAAGAGAAAGTTTCCACAATGATGGCGAAGGGAGCAATGGAAACGGTACGGGACCCGGGCCTGGGCTTCTATAGTCGGCTCTTCCTGGTGGAGAAAGCAACGGGAGGTTGGAGACCGGTCATAGACCTCTCGGCTCTCAACAAGTTTTTGTGCAAAACCAACTTCAAGATGGACACCCCGAAGTCGGTCCTAGAGTCCTTGAGGGACGGGGACTTCATGATGTCCATAGACCTCAAGGACGCTTATTTTCAAATCCCAGTCCACCCCTCCATCAGGAAGTACCTTCGGGTGAAGTGGGGTGCCCAGACCTTGCAGTTCAGGTCCCTCTGCTTCGGACTATCCACAGCGCCTCTGGTCTCCACGAGGATCTTCGCGACAGTCTCGGTGTGGGCTCACGAACGGGGCATCCGCCTGTTTCATTACCTAGACGACTGGTTGCTCCTTTCATCCTCAGAGGAAGTGTTGAGGGATCGAGGCGTGAAGCTTCTGCAGTTCTGCAAGATTCTAGGCATCACCATCAACCTGGACAAGTCTCATCTGTCACCCTCCACCAGGATGACTTATCTTGGGATGGTCCTGGATTCCCGTCTAGTGAGAGCCTTTCCGTCGGAAGAGAGGCTGACCAACTTGGACAAAATCCTCCACCCCTTCTTGGCGGGACAACCCAGGAGGGCAAAGGACTGGCAGAGGCTAATAGGTCACCTCGTGTCATTGGAGAAACTGGTTCCCCATGGGAGACTCAAGCTCAGGAGCGTCCAATGGAACCTGAAGGGACTCTGGAACCAGATGGATTCCTCCCACAAGGTGGTTCCAGTTCTCCCGGAAACGGAAGAAGTCCTATTATGGTGGCTAGACCGGACAAACACCCTCAAGGGGATGCCCTTCGCAGCCGAGCCCCCCGAGATGCTTCTCTTCACAGACGCTTCCAAGGAGGGATGGGGTGCCCATCTCCTCGGAAGGTCAGCAAGAGGCAGTTGGACGGAGGAAGAAAAGGCCAACACATAAACATCCTGGAGATGAGGGGGGTTCGAAAGGCGTGCCTACAGTTCGTGAACCTTCTACGGGGAAACAAAGTGGCGTTGACGTGCGACAACGCCACAGTAGTAGCATACATAAAGAAGCAGGGAGGACTGAAGTCGAGGGAGCTGTGCAATCTCACGTTAGAACTTCTGGATTGGGCCACGACAGAAAAGATCATGATCGCAGCGAGGTTCATTCCAGGGAAAAGAAACGTCCTGGCCGACGGGCTCAGCAGGATGGGTCAAGCGGTGGGAACCGAGTGGACCCTGCACTCAGAGGTAGCCAAACTCATCATCCAGAAATGGGGTTCGCCAGTGATGGATCTCTTTGCGACAAGGCTGAACGCACAACTCCCCGTATTCTGTTCTCCTGTCCCAGACCCAAAAGCGGCGTTGGAGGACGCCTTTCAACACCGGTGGGACAATCTGGACGTATACGCCTTTCCCCCTTTCGCATTGCTCAGACAGGTGCTCAACAGGGTGAGAACGGCCCACAACCTAAAGATGACTTTGGTAGCGCCCTGGTGGCCGGAGAGAGAGTGGTTCGCCGACCTAAAACAACTAGCGTGTCTTCCCCCGTGGCCTCTTCCAGACAGACCAGACCTGCTGCGGCAACCCCACTTCCAAAGGTTCCACGACAATCCTCGATCCCTCCGCCTTCATGCGTGGAGGTTATCGAGCGTCTCCTGAGGAAGGAAGGCTATTTAGCTAGAACGGCCGAAAGGATGTCGTGATATCTGAGGCGTTCATCGGCAGCGGTGTACCAGGCTAAGTGGACCACCTTTACGAAGTGGTGCTCCTCCAGAAACATCAAGCCGTTGAGGGCCTCTATTCCGGACATTGCAGACTTCCTGGTACATCTCAGGGATGTAGTCGGTATGTCTATCCCGGCCATCAAAGGAGTCCGTGCAGCTTCAGGGCAAGCAAGTCTTCCTACTGAAGGGCATCGATCTGGGTTCCTCGAGACATATCTCGATGCTCATCAAGATGTTTGAACAAGCATGTCCCCCTCAAGCCGTCAGGGTGCCGCAGTGGGATGTGGAGAGGGTCCTGAAGATGTTAAGTGAACCCCCGTTCGAACCCCTGAAAGACATAGTGGACAGGGACCTCACCCTCAAGACTGTCTTCCTGTTGGCACTGGCATCAGCTAAGAGAGTGGGTGAGATTCACGGGCTGTCTTACGAGGTCTCACACGCGAAAGGTTGGCGTGAGATTTCCCTCAAGTTCGTCCCGACTTTTGTGGCTAAGACCCAGAATCCAGCAGTTTGGGATCCCAAGTTTGAGGGCTTCTCAATACCAGCAATTCCTCGTTCGGGCAATCCGGAGGACATGAGGTTGTGTCCTGTCAGAGCCATAAGGAAATACCTGGAGAGGACTTCTAATCTCCGTCCTGGTATCAAGAGCCTTTTTGTCTCCACAGGTACAGTGAAAAAGCCGGTTTCGAAGAACACTATCTCCTTCTGGCTAAGACAGGTGATTATCAGGGCCTATAGCAGTGCGGACGTTCCCCTGCCGAGAAAACCCAGGCCCCGTGACATTAGGGGTCTAAGTACCTCCCTAGCTTTCGAAAGGAACATGGCAGTGGCGCAGATCCTAAGAGCAGGCACCTGGTCTAACCAGTTTACCTTCACAACGCACTACCTGAAGGAATGCTCAAGAAAGTCCCTAGACGGGTTCTCTATAGGAACAGTCATCTCCGCGCTCCTAGCGATTTAACAGTGTAGCCCTAGGTACAATCGTGGGTAGTAAGACCAAGAGACACAGGTTCGTTTCCTTAAAAACCCCCTTGTTCTTCCTTCCCCCTCTTTCCCTTGGAGATAGACTCAGGTAGAGCCTGCACAAGACCTTAAGTCACATCATCATCAAAGGACACGTCTCCGAGGAATTCTTGCACAGGTGAGTTACTTAGACACTAACATGAGCTCTTTGTGTAGTTTTCTCCTACGTTTCGTTTTCTGACCGTCTCTGAACCTAGCCCCCTATCTAGGTTCCATTGCATCCTGCTTAGCTAGATCTAGGGGCCAAGAAGGACACTCCCACCTCCTAAAGTGTAAGTCTCCTAAGAAAGTAGTTCGAGGTAAGTTTCTGTGTTGGAACAAATCACAAATTTTAAGTAATTTGTATTTTTCCTAACATACTTACCTTGAACTATTTTCGGGTAATGGCCCGCTCTTCCGTCCCCGAGTGTCTTCCTGACCCTTTAAGTAATTAAACAACCAAGAACTTACTGAGGGTCGAGACCCAAGCTAGCACGCTCCCTGACCCGAGACTAGCCTCAGGGCACGTATCCTTCCGCCTGAGGTTAGCCTTCACAGAAAACGGAAGTAGGGTAAACTACACAAAACTGGTCGGATGAGAGGAGATTTCCAGGTACTCCTAAGAAAGTAGTTCGAGGTAAGTATGTTAGGAAAAATACAAATTACTTAAAATTTGTGACATTGAGAAAAGAAAAAGAGGACGTTTCTCTTAATCCCTCTTGAAGTACCTTTACGTTTATGACATAAAACAAGTTTGTTCCGGCACTATACACATAACCTTATGCTCTTTACATAGGAGTATTATTTCGGCAATAGCTGAAACCAGCCGTTCAAGTTTTGCGGGGTGTAATGACCCTCCGCTAGTTAGTGGAAGGGAAGGTGGCGGGGGTAATCCACCACCCCGCTCACACCAGCACTAGTGAACACCACTACTTTTTATTTTGGCTCGGTAGAGTAAAGAATTAGTCTTTTTCTCCTATCAAAACCTTTTAACTGGTTTACGATTAAAAGCAACTGGCCTTAAGTTAAGAAGTCCTTTTTTTTTTTAGAGCTACCTTCAATGGGGCTCACAGGTTCCCCGTGCAAGGCAAGGTAGCTAAAGGTCTTACGGTTGGGTACGCGAAGGGAGCAGACATGCTCCCTAGGGGTTGTCTTTCCCTCCCGAGGCGGTGAAGGTCTTCGACCTAAGAGTCTTGCACCCACTCACCTGTTTCGGCCTTGGATTCGGCTCGCCCCGACGTTTGCTCTGCTTTGCCGAGCAGGCATGAGCAGTTGCTGACAAGGACTCCTCGGAGTGACATATCGGGTAACCCCTTTGGGGTAGACCTAGAAACAAGCTTCGGTTAAGTTTCACAAGCAACGCTCAATGCCACCCTTCAACTTGGACAAAATTTGTTGACTGGAAGCAGAGAGCATTGCCCAGAGTTCTGCCTCCAGGTGTTGGATACTATCCCTTACGAGGGAAAGGCATCCTCCGCCAGGTGTTGTGTAACTACCTATTGAGGGAGAATCGTTCTCCACATTGGGCAATCATCCCTTACGAAGGAATAATCCCCTCCACAAGCCCTGTCCAGCAATCTTCTCGCTTGCGGGGAGAATTGCTGAGAGCGGCAACGGGTTGGTCACCTTTCCCGTCCGTGCGAAAGACTGCCTTCACCTGGGTGGTTTTCCTCCTTCAGGGGATTCCTCCAACAGGAATTGGATTTGTCCATGCCCCGCCCTTGCTTTTCGGAGCAAAGCCCTTTGAAGCTTGGTGACTGCTTGCAGTTTCTGCTCATCGCCGCCATACCCCCAGTGTACAAAAAGTCGCTCGTTGCAACTTCCCTTTTGGGTCTTTGCCCCAGATAGTGACGACTGCCAACCGCTTGTGGTTACCACCTCTCCCATCGACAAGTCGCGAAGGCTTTAACTCTTTGGGGTTATTGCCAATATTGTGCCTTTTTAGCACAACAAAGCTCTTAAGAGTTCTTTGAGGCCAGGTCCTTCGGGACCTGTGTCTCCTGGGTTTCCAGGGAGAAACTACTTTTAGGCTATAGCTCTTCAGGGTTATTTCTTACATCGTGCTTCTTGGGGCACAACAGAGCTCATGGAGCTGTGTGAGGTTAAGCTCTTCGTGACCTGTGCCTCATATTTCAATCTCTTATTAGGGAGAAATGGCTGGTCTTCAAGGCCAGAATAATCTTTTTCATTCCCTTCGGAGGTTATGACATAAGGCTACTCACTGAGCATGAGTATTTTGCAAAGACCTTAGTTTTGCAGAGAATATTGTGCAGTGTTGCACACTCATCAACTGAGCTCTAGTGAGGTGGATGGCGGAGCTCTTCTGCCTGATGAAGGTGTGTAAGCAACCCGGCTTGCTCGCCTTAGTACCCATTGCTAGTTTGCGAGACCCTATTCAACAGTGCGCAGGTTTCCAAGACCCTACTCGCAAGGGAGTGTTACATCGCAAAGCTTCAGTTTACTGTTTCCTCTAGTTCACGCCACTTCGGTGGCCCACGGGACTTCAGCTTACTATTGCCACAAGTGAACGCTACTTCAGTAGTGCGCACTAACTCACATTACCAGTATCTATCCTTACAGGTAAGATTCAATTCTGTCCTCGATAGCATTTGCTGACGCTTGCCAGCGCTCACCGATACTCGCCAACGCTTGGTAGAATTTGCTGGCAAACCTGAACAAACCTGCCTAGTGTTTGTGTTCTTTATGTTCTGGGTCAACAAACCCTTACACGTGAGACTACGTTTCATGGGAAATTCTCTTCCCTGACAAGGTTTACACAACTGCAGGCTTTCGCTAACACACTGCTTACATTTACAAACAATAGCCATAAAAAGCTGAAACTAACTCCTTCTGTTGTGCATGCGGACTTGACAAGACAAAACCTCGGGGTTATTGCCACAGATACGGTTTACTACAGATCGCTTGTGTCCAATTTTGGAGTGGCATGTCGAGATCTCCCCCCTTCAAAGGAGGAGGAATCCAGGGGATTCATCATCCCAACAGTGCTCGACTCCTGTCTAATAGAGGCGGTCATTGATCGGCGTTTTGGCACCTCTCAAGGATCTGAGACTGTCCTTGCCAAGGTTGGTAATTTTCGCGGCCCTTTGGACAGAGTGAACTCGTAGATCTTTGGACCTAAGAATTCGCTTCGGACTCTCAGTCAATTAAGAGTACAGTGCAGCATGTATTCCTAGCCTTCATGGTACACAAGTCAGCAAATCAGTGGGCCAACTGTTTCCTTAAAATTAGGGATGCAATCATCTCATGCTACTCAGGTATGTTGGGCAGACCCCGCCATTGGCCCTCATGAATACCCCAGCGTTGTATGCCACGAGCCCTTACCACAGAAAGACGTAGAGGCTACGATGGACGTGGAAGACTGCGAGCCATGACTCCTTGTCCATCATTCAGTCCCCCTTAAAGGGTCAAGACCTTTAAAGGCAGTTGCAGTGAGACATTCAGTTCCTGCCATGCCATTGAGATCAGCTTTGGAAGAAAGCTCCAACTACCTTCAGACCCAAATCAGTACCTCCAGCTACTTCTACGAAGAAACATTTGGACAACAATCCACCATTTCATGCCCAGCCTGGCCAGTTTAGGAAGGGTGGTAGACGTAAGGTAGGAAAAGGAGAATGAAGCTGGCAGTTACCACCTCCATCTGCCACGAGTGGGTTGGATGCCTGTGATTTTGAACAACTCTTCTCAGCCTAACAAGTTTATTCTCAAGACCCTGTTCATGATGGAGACATCATAGTGGAAGACTTCATGCTCTTGGTGGACCTGAAGGATGCCTTCTTCCAGATACCCATACATCAGTTCTACAGAATTTGCCTCACTTTGTCTTCAGGTCAGTAGTGTACTAGTTCAAAGCCCTGTTTCTTGTACTGTCTACTGCTCCCCAAATGTTCACAGTAGTGTTCATGCTGGTCTCAGCTTGTGTCTGCTTTAATGGGATTTGCCCTTTAGGGATCTTGAGGGTTGCCTGATCCTGAACTCCTACAGGAGGCAGTTGCCCTAAGATCGAGAGAGACCTCTTCCCTTTTGTCATGATCAGTTGGGAAGAGTCAGCTCTCATGCCTAAGCAGAGAATGAAGTACTTGAGCATGTTGATAGACACAAAAGCTGCCTTAGGGGTGTGGTCCACATAAGAAAAGCACATACTTATTAATTGGTTAGAAATGCAAAAAGCCTTCCTAGCACTGCAAGCTAGAATTCTAACAGTTGATAGCATTGATGAGCTACAACACTACAGTCATGGGATATGTCAACAAACAAGGGGGGACTGTTTCACAGACCATGTGCAAGTTGGCAAAGCAGATTGTACACATGACCAGTGAACAAGTCTTTCCAAACAAGTTTGGTTAAGTATAGTAGTACCTTTCATCCTCCCATACAAGTTTTAGGATGGATAGAATGTATGCAAACTCATTTCTCAAAACAACAACTACACATTCAGACAACATATACAGTACATCACATGAAAATGGGTTCTAACCAGGCCTAACACTTGTGACATCTTTGTGCTCAGGTCTTCACGAGGTTGAAGGAGTCACCATCTCTACTTCTATTTAGGACCAGGTGCTCTGACATTTCCTTGGAAAGCTAAACCAGCTTGTTTGGTTCATAGGGACTTGCTCCCCCTACCTTCTAAGGGTACAACCTATTCAAGGTTGTTTGATTGTATTTATATAGGATCAAATCAAAGATTTTAAAATTTTCTTTCCTAACTATATAAGCTTGTGTCCTTTAAGTTACACTAATTGCCTCCATTGTCCTGCAGGTCTGGTCAAAAGTGAGTGCAGAGCTGGGCGTGGCTGTCCCTCCCGCCAGTAACTACTACCGCCTACGCTGAAATCATACACCTATTATAAAAGACTCGTGTTTGAAGCCAATAGTTAAGAAAAATACATGTTATTTTAAAAATGTGATATTTTGAGGTTTAATAGATTTCAGTATTTTGTGCTTTAACAAGTTTGATTATCAGAAAAAGTCTAATTCTATTTAATTATTCTGCGAAGTAATAAATATTCTTTTTGCATTTATGTCATATAGGTTACTTTTTGTAATACTGCAATTGTATTTTGGAGAACAAAATATAGGGGACCCAATTCGACATAACACACATTTACAAGCTTCTGCAACAGAAACGGGCACAAAGAACATAATTGACATTAGCATCTTTGACAAAAACAAATCATAATATCTTCAGTACATTAAAATCCACATTTAGTTGAGGAAAACTAATAAATTTTCAGGAACAAAGAATTTATTTATAAATAGGTTTGTGACAAAACTGTAAAGAAAAAATAATATACAATGCAGAAAAAGGCATCACAGATAAAAAGTTGAAATATATGAATAAAATCCATTAATAACAAGCCAACATCTACTCGGTGATTGTAACTTAACTATTACAATAACACATTTTATCATTACTCTGGAAATCTACAATTTAAAATTTTCAAAGTGATGAATGAAAAATACATGATATTTGGACAAATAAGTTTTTTAAATCAATAGCTAAGGTAGGTAAATGAATTGCTATGTATATACTGTACCATTACTAAGCACAGTGTTACAAAGCACATTGAGTAATCATATACACCACTAACTGGTCAAAATTGCCCAGATTCCTTATAAATATATATATAGAAGGAAATTTATATCTTAGACTGATGGAGATGAAGCTGTATATTGTAGTTAGGTATAGTTTACACTGCCCAGTTCTATTCCTCTTCATTACACTTTCCTTATTTAGAATATATGGCAGTGATCATGTACGTCCTTAATAACACTGAAATACTTAAGAATATAAGATTTATTTAAAATCTATTATTGTTGTCTGAATTGATATAAAGGCAGTTCATGCATCAAACATTTGCAATAAAAAAAGGCAATGTGTGTAATCACATGAAAGGCCCTCCCATATTAAGGTTTATATTCAGAAAGTGTGCTGAAGCAATTCTGGTATCTGTTTATGATCAAAATAATATATCAATCAAAATTAGGTATCCGTAGATTGAATGATTTTTCAGAAATACATAGTGCATTTACATCTCATTCACACACACACATGCACACACTATCTTACTTATTTTTTTTTCATCTCGATTCTCAAAATTTGGAAACACAAAGACCAGAGAAATGTGGAATAAAACAGGGCATGGCAAATGGAATTTGTCCAATCATGATAGATAATGCATATTTCAGTGGGAAATTAGTATTTGTTTAGAAGGCCTACACAGTAGAAGGATGGTAGGCTACTTATTTAAAAATGTACCTTGTACATGAACTTAAGCTTCATACATAACACATGCACATACACACTACAGCAATTGCACTTGGGCTTCAGTAAATAGTGATATACAACCATCAGCTTATTTTTGCATTTTAAGCATTGCAAACTTTTATTATTGAACACTGAGGTTCAAATAGCTATACAGTACCTTAAAATTCTGGAGGGTATTTTATATGAACACTAGTATTCTTTATACGAATAAGGTGAATATATGAAACTGTAGTATGCTTTCTTCTTTAAATTTTCTGTTAAAACAAATGCTTTCAAGAATTCCATTAATGCCTAAAATTCTTATAACTGAAGTTTTAAAAAAAAATCTTTGGTTTTTAAATGTCAATAAATTCTTATTCTACATGTCAATACTACATTCCAATAAATCATATATTACAATATGTGACACCTCCAATAAAAAAATATGCACAAACTTGAGATTTAGGTACAGATGTTGTGTGAGGAAAGAAACTAAACCGAAGAGAGGAAACTTACAATCATTTTTGCAACATTCTGGTAAATATTTGTGACTAGTGGAGTAATTTTGTTATACTTAAAATTAAAGTATTTTATGTTGTTAGTTTAATGCAGTCATTGGTTATTTAAGTTTTCTTAATTTTTTTTATACATGATGATCATCCATTGGCCATTGGCACACACGACTAGCTGCTATAGAATTCTACACGTTTTTCCCCCATTGTAATAAGTAGCAACTTTAAAATTAAATTACATTATTCAAGTTCATTTAGCTTTCATGACGACACAGGTTACAGTTCTTACTCCAATGCCAGTGTGCAGAATGTTTCAAATGATGTTTGGCTGCTCCATTAGACCCCCAAAGATGCTAGACCACCAAACTTGTACTTGGGTGGTCCTGCATCATCATAAACTCATGATGGGCACAACACTGTAACAAAAATAAAACATTAGAATATAAATGTAAACCTGGCAATAGCGTATATTATAACGAGACTAACTTATTCAAGGTTAACGAAATATTTCAATAAATTTAAATGGTAAATTCCCCATGTGAAATCACGTTTACAACTTTTTCAGTTACCAGATATAAGAATATTTGCTTATTAATATTAGCTAGTTTATTAAGTGATATAAAATGACCAAGGAAATTTAAAAAGAAAGCAATGCAGATGGGGGCAACTTGTATGTAGTACTGTAAATGAAACCATCAAATACATACAGTACTCCCTTACTGCTCATCCCACAATAAGGCATTGATTTCACCTCTGCTGGTAGGGCCATTGCTTTCTGTGATTTCAGAGGGTAGGTCTGGAACATTAACCATGTACAAGTGAGAAGGCAAGAGTTGGTAGGCAGTATGCATCTCGTATGAATTCCACCACCAAGATCTCCACCCAATCTTGCCCACTGGCTTAACAGGCATCCCCCCCCCTAATTGCTGCAGACTGGGGGCAAAAGGTTGGAGTGTCATTCATAACTTTTTCATGGAGGAAAAGGCTGATTGTGCAGATCGGGCTTTGATGTTTGCCAGAGTCGTCTTCAGTGCTAATCTCAAAGGTGTGATGGAGTTTGAAGAACTCGCTGTTGATGTCTTAAAGGTAATTGCACGATGGATAAGGGAGTCATGATTTGCCTTCCACTTCTTAAGCATTACCTCCACGTCCTTCTCCAGGAAATGGGCTGCCGTCTCCCACACTGAGGCATTCCTCAAGGATAACACCTCATCTAGCAAAACGAGAGGTGACTGCATCCTTCCTCTTCAGAACCCAGTTGGCCAACTGGTGGGCATAGAACACCCTTCCCCAATCCCGGGGGATGCCAACCACTCGCAAGTCTCACAGCAAAAAATTTGAATTTCCGGTTACCAGTGAAATCCAGCCCCAAGACTCCCATTAATATCGGTTGATAAGAAACAGTTTTATATTTAGTTTGCCTTTATGAAATTTAACAAGTTTTCTGATGAAAATAATTAAGTGCATTACTTTAATTTAATCATGTTCATTTTATCTTCTTTTTTAGCTTACAGTCAGTAACATACCACAGGTACAGTAACATGCAAAACAACCATTATATAATCATAAACACTACATGAAACCAGTAGGGTTGCCGTTATGGCTGAAGCAGCATGATTGGGGGCACCTGCTAAAAAGGTTGGGACCTGCTAGCCTGAAGGTCACAGCCTTTACACCAGAAAGGATCAAGTTGTTAAGGGCCCTTCTGTATCTAGAGATTTGCCAAATTCTGGGTTTTGGCAAATTAATCAACTGTACCTAACTTGTGTCTGAGTGGCCCCTTTGTTGGACCAATGGGCCGAGAAGATAGATCTGCATTCTCTGGCCAGCAGAATCTTTGTTGTTGAGGGAGCGCAGGTGGCAGGATATTGTTCAATCTGCTTTAGCAGGGCTCTAGGGATCCAGAAATCACTGTACTCACAGATGCAAGGATCCAACGAAGGTGGACGCAGGCTCCTGCCAGTACTGAACAGGAATTAGGTGCTGTTGGGTCAATGATGTTCCAGGACATTCTCCCCACCTCAAGTACCTTGGTAGAATCTTCCTTGTCCTGAGAGTGGTCACAGAACTGAGGCAATAACCTGAAGAGGATGAAGGGATGACAGATCAAGGATCAGACTACCTTTCGGCGACTGAACTGTAGCTCATACCCTCAGAGGCTTATGAAGCACTAGATACTTTAGCCTTTGAAGAGCGATCAAGAGACTGTGGCACTTGGTGGCGCACAGGTACCCGTTACTCGGTGAAGAAAAACCTTGCTGCCTATTGCGCAAATGTGATGTGGCTTCTCACTGCTTGTATGAGTTTTGAGGGTGGTCTTGAAAAGTCACCTATTCCAATTCCCTATTGCGTGAACGCATTAAAAGGTTTCGGCGCTTGGAAATATCTTGTGCCGTAGACCGATCTCAGCTTGTAGTAAGACCTCATTGTATGAATTGGGAACACTGGGATGGAACAGGTGATAAGTGGTCTAATTCCCTGGTGACTCAACAGTTATGATCCCATGAAGAACAATCTTGTGGTTTTTGAACGCATAGTTTTTAGTTTTTATGATGGTATAGAGACCAATAATATGGAGATGGATGACGAAGGGATCGATCAGAATGAGACATGGATTCATCTTCATGCTCAAATGAGGTGAGGGAAGATTTCTTCCACCACGAGTGAACTTCTATCTCTTTGGAACTAAAGTCTTCTTTGGGGGAGATCCTGAGGTATTCTTTGAACGTCTTGGACAAGTACGTTCTTGTTCTGCACCGTCCCTCCCTCGCACATGTGGTGAAAGATCAGTCAGAGTTACACTAGACTCCAGCTGATAGGTCTTCCTGGACTTCAACGACTTTTTTTTTGGCCAGAAGTAACAGTGTTTGCAGGTTCAGACGTGGGCACACACTGGCGTGAAAAAAACCGCAAGTATAGCGCATGCCAAAACCACCCCTCTCTCCTGTAAAAGAGGGAGAAGAAAGTCAGCGCCCTTCATCCTGTCACAGGTAACTGATGAATGAACACCTATACTTTCTACCAAGACACCTCTCACCTCCCCAGAGTGAGTTAGTTCTTGTTACAGCATTGTCCTTCCCCTGCAAACTTAGGGGGAAGATTAGATTGTTTGAGCCCTTCGACTTCTGGTTTTTCTATAAGCAGCAGCGTCTAAAATCTAATGGAGATGGGACAGAGGAAGAGGAACTTGAAGTTTCCCTTTTACAGGGTTGCGCAAGTGAATGACCACGCTGCTGTAGGGAAAGAAGTCATGGAATGCTTCAGTGCCGCAGAGAACACTACCAGATGATACGTCCTCTACCTCCTCCCCAGGTGTCGGGAAGACACTGGAGGAGTAGCAAAAAGGGTGACGCCCCTCCCCTTAACCTCTCGGTGGCAGCAAAACCTCCTTTCCTGAATGATCCCTAGTGATGTTTTAAGAATACCAAATTCCTTGGGTCTTCATTGTCATCGGCATCGTCATAAGGACACACTAGTGAGGGATAACAGCAACAGACTTACCGCCCAACAAGAAGGAAAATCAATGTGGATAATGACAATTTTCCACAGAAAACACAGTTATAGTTTATCCAGAAAAGAACTGCATATTTTCTTCTGCCATTAATATATCCGTTGAACATAACGATATGCCTGCACATTTTTTCATTTCTAAAAGAAAATGCAGAATATTAACAACCAGAAGAGGCCACTAGAAGTATGACTGTACAGCTTGTGGCTGAAATCAAATGTGGAAACTCAGCAGACAGACAGGTGGCTGGGCCTTAACATCCCCGTACTAGTATCTCTTGTACATCCACCTTACTAAAAGTTTAACGCCTATTCCAGGCAAAAGAATGATGGTTTACATTCATGTAGGAATTAATCAGACTTACAAGCCCGTATAAAATCATCTACACACCATTGAGTGACATGCAATATGCTGATGATGATGTCATTTTAGCCCATATCGTCAAATCAGTGCAAAACACCTTGAGACATATCACCAATATACCAGGCATTTGGTTGCAGATAATACAAGCTGTCTTAGCCTCTGTGTGAGGCTTCAAATGCTCTGTTTTGAGATAATGATTAGGACTGGGTCTGGCATTTCCATTTACAAGGACATCCTTCTGTTACTGAAGGGTTATGGCACCAACAGAGGATGCATCCAGCCTATGGGATCTTATTACTTCTCATTCCCTGATCAGCATTTTAGGAAATTTACCCATCCATAAATGTGTTGTATCGGTCTAAAGATTAACGAAAGTAACTTGGTATCTGATGTATTTCATTAGCTAAAACTGTAATCTATGATAATATTTTGACATCATAAATTATAAATTGACCACAAATAATTAGTAAAACTTGAACACTAGTTTGTCATTCCAGAATCAATGGGCATTAAGTCAAGCAGTCTGCAACCCAGCTTTTGAGGAGATTTTGATGGAACTTTGTTACAGTGCGTGGAAAGAGAATTGCATGTTAATCCTGCCCCTGAGTAAGCAGACTTTAAAAATAAATATGAAAGCCAAGAATAAGCAAGTATACCATTTTATTTTTACAAGAGCAAGTGATCAGAGCACCATCATGACCATAAAATATCAAGCTGTTGATGGAAATCAGATGGTAATCAACCTTCACTGCATTTTAATTTGATGAATGCCAGTCATAGATTGGCATTTTCAATAAGATTTGTAGTTACTTAAGCCCATCATAGATTTTATGCATTTTCAATATGTAATTACTTCTCACTTTCTCATCAATTTGTCTTTAACAAAACTTTTAACTCATGATCATTGTTATAATTAATTATTATACATCAAATTCAAATGTTTACACAAGAGAACCTCTACTCTCTAAGTGCATCCTGCTTAAATTTCTAAACCTACTTCCCAGGCTGGACAAAGACTAAGTCCACCTGGTAAAAAAAGTGGGAGGTTACAGCTCCATAATATATTAGTTTGTCACTGTGTATCATTTCTAATTGATCTAACCAACCAGTGAATTGAAATTCTTATCATACAAATACTGTACTGTCTTATCTAATGAATAATAGTTATATGAACACTGCATTTTGTGTTGTTTTCAGATAGGACTGTCACAGAACATGCTTCTCTGTTAAATAGTTATGCACAATACATTGAAACTGTTGTATATTATACTGTATTCATCCATGGGTCAAGTGGATGTGACCGATTTGTACATTGGGCATATGTCTATTTCAGTGGCATTATTTTTCAAATGAAGAAATACCATAATCCTGAAGTGAGTTTGATCTACTTTAATGAGGTCCATTACTTCATTTAGAGGTAAAACTTTCATTTTTGCTGGCCAACCACTTGCTAAACAATTATTTTTTTAATAAAAGCATAGTAGATGTATCTCCGACTGCCTTGTATCGATCTTTTGTAATTAATATTCTATGATATGTACCAACTTCATGAACAATAGGTTTTTAGGACACTGATTTTTTAAGGCTTTATCAGTCTTTCTATTGTTGCAAAATATTTCATAATTTTGTTTTTATGATCATTTTTCATATAAAGTACCATAATTAACAACTACCAAATATAAACATCTAAAAAAATTATGCATTACTGTATACTAAATATTTGAAGTAATTTAACGACCACATATGCAAATCACTTTACAGGCACCAATCAATAAGTCGACAGTGGATTCCAATCAAGGGAATTATATCAAAATTAAATACATCCTTACCATCAAGGAGCTATCAAGCAGAAGTAAAATCCAAAGGCTACATGAAATCCAAACTAGTCTAAAGTCCATATTTAAAAACCTACTTTGAAAGAGTTCTTGCGTCCCAATCCATCTAATGATCTTACAATTTTGCCAAACATATAAGGTATGTATTTGACAGTTAAAAAAAAAAGGGGGGGGGGGTTGGTTTCACCAGCCATGAGCATTTATAGAGGACCCACTTTTAAAACTACATTTTTATCAACACTTGCCTTTTACTAAATTTAATTTGTGATATATTCCAAAGATTAAACCAAACATTTCACAAAAATACATAAATTTCATGATTAACTGCTTCTATACATGCCTTGAAGAACCCTGTACAGTATATGTTTGGGTAACAATCATTTTATATGCCATATAACTGAAAATTACTTTCAATAGGTCAGTAGGTATAAGTATTTAGTTTTTCAAAAGGTCAGTAGGTATAAGTATTTAGTATCAGGCATACATGCATATGTCTGTAATATATGATTTTCTCATTGTTTAATAATCTTCAGACCCTACAGAGAAAAATGTATTCATGAGCTTTACCAGAAATAAATATGACCCTCAATCAAGTGAATTTGTATTTTGAATGCTTTATTCTTTGAACTTCTATCCTGCCGGAAGCAGTTGTCCAAAAACAATCATTAATATCCTATTTACTAATAATAAATACTATGACTGACAACTTGTGGTTGGACATGAAATGAGAAGGAATGAGGAATGGTAGATATGAAAGTAGTAGGACAAACGCTATAGGAAGGCTAAGCAGAGTACAAAATAGAAGTTATTTAATCATCTAACAATGGTAAGGAAACCTGAGGTGACAAATTTGAAAATAATTTGTATTTTCCTAACAATACAAACCTGGAGCTCTTTATAAGGAATATACTTTCGGCAAGCTGGAAGACTAGCCATTAGAAAAATTTTAGCGAGGTATAACTACCCACCGCAAATTAGCGAGGAGGGGTAGTACTGTACCAGCCACCCCTTTCACACTCGCACCAGTTCTATCGTCACTTTTTATTGCAGGCATGATTTGCAGGGGTAAAGGTGCGGGCAGGACAAATTTGTATAAAGAGGTCAAGGTTTGTATCGTTAGGAAAAATACAAATTACTCTCAAATTTGTCATTTGTTCCATCACAAAGTACAAACTCTTTCACGCTTTATAGGGAAGACTCACTCTAAGATGAGTGGAAGTCCCAACTAACAGGCTAGTTTTTGACCCGTGGTGTTCCTCCATGCTATGTGCGAGCTTATAGTGAACCCACCCTGACACCTCGCTAAACTTCAGTGCATGTGCAGGAATTAGTGGCCAGAGCAACCCATGTGACTCCTCCAGGTAAGAATTCTTGGAGTCCTAGGACTTCCTTAAACAAACCAATGGACATTGCCATTTCCCACCTCACTAGGGGAAATGGGGACATAAATCTATGAACATATATAAGATTACACCATGGAAATAGTTATTACATGCAGACAGCGGAGGCCAGCTTGCAGCGTACCGTAGGTGCTGTGCCCCAAAAGAGAGGAAGATGAAAGAAAGTAGATCCCAGTCACTCTTTATCACTCATCCCAGACTTAATCCCGGGTAACGTCTGCCCTCGACCATCTGCTCCTTGTCCAATCAAGGACCTTGAGGTGTTTAAACCACTTGATGTGCGGCCACTACAGGAAGGATGGAGAACGTCTCCGTGTTCCTGTGAGTTACGTCTTGCAGTTAACAGGAGGTGAAGTGTGTCTGACACTTCCACACGCCCGCTTGTTGAACATGCGCCAAAGAGTAGTTTTTCTTTAATGCCAAGGACGTAGTTATGCCCTTAATATCGTGAGCACTTGGTTTCACCGATTGCGGAGGAGTAAAGATTAAAGGCTCAATCTATGACCTTGTGAATCCACGCCGAGATCGTATTCTTTGTGACTAACGTTAACCTTCCCTTTGCTGACAAACATTCTGTTTACTCAGGGATGAGCTCCTGTAGTTCATTTGAATTAACACCTCGTGGCCTTACTGGGCATAGTGGCAGTTCATCTGGGTCATCGGTTACATTACGGAGACACTCAATCCAGAAGGGCCCGAATCTAAGATCCGCCACTGCTGGATTTTTTGTCTTTGCTACAAGCTCAATGACAAAGCCCTGCATTACCTATCTCCATCCCCTTGAATCGGAGACGACATAAGAAAGATCATGCAATTCACCGACTCTCTTGGCCGAGGCTAGGTGAGCAGGAAGACCGTTTTAAGTGTTAGGTTAAGATCTGATACCTGACTCAGTGGCTTGTAAGGTGCTCCTTTCTGGGATCGCAGTATATGAACTACGTTTCATGGAAATGGTGTAAGTTCCGGCTGAGGACATTCAAGACTCCGTATAAGAGGCGAAGGTCAAGGCTGAGCAGTAGCCTTTCACTGCTGAGATGAGTTTTTCCTCTCCGAGGTATAAGGGAAACTCCGCTATCACTGGGATAGTGGCATCAAGAGGAGCGATACTCCTTCCACGACACCAACCAAAGAAGACTGTCCTCTTTGCCTTTATAGTAGACTGCAGCTGAAGATTCCCGAAGGTAACCGGATACCCTTTTCGCTATAGGTTGTCAAAAACTTCTCTTTTAAAGGAGATGCAGTGTAACCTCCTGGCATGAAGTCATAGGAATTCAACCACTTTGTGGTAAATCTTTACGTGTGGTTGTCTGAGTAGATTGTGACATGGAGGGAGCTCCCTCGGCACCTATGTAAGCAGATCTAAAAGGTCCGGAAACCATTCTGCATGGTGCCACATCGGAGCTGTGAGGGTCACCAACAGGTTTTTGTATGCCCTTACCTTGTTTAGTAATCATTTTACTAGGCAAAAGGGGGGCAATTTGTAGACATCTACAGTATGTTGTCCCAATGTTGTTAGAAAGCATCTTGCCTAAGTGTTTGGGGGATCTGGTACTGGCGAACAGTACATCAGAAGCTTCTTGTTCAGAGATGTTGCAAACAGGTCTACTGTTGGCAAACCCCACCAAGAAAGGACTCTGTTGGCTACCTGAGAATTCAAAGACCACTCGGAGCCAACTAACTGAATTGCATTGCTCAGATTGTCCACAAGAACATTTCTCTTGCCTGGGATGAAGGGACCAATAGGGTCATTGAGTTGCCTTCTGTCCATCTTAGCATTTCCACAGTTAGATGGCATAGGTGCTGTGAAAAGGTACCTCCTTGTTTGTTTACATACGCCACTACTGTCGTGTTGTCGCTCACGGAGTGTCCTGAAAGGAGCTGTTGGAACTGCTGGAAGGCCAGAAAGGCTGCCTTCATGTCCGGAGGTTTACGTGGCAATGTCGCTCGTACTCAGACCAGAGTCCGGAGGCTATGTGATGCAACATGTGAGCCTCCGACCCTTCTTTAGATGCATCTGTAAAGAGCATCAATTGGGGGGGGGAGAAAGATCTGCATCTTTGAGTAGATTAGCATCTGATATCCACCACCTCAGGTCTCTCTTTTGCTCAGGCCCTTCTGGACCTGAAGGTCCAGTGGGTCCTTGTGCTGAGGACAGCAGGACTTCAGCTGCCACTAAAGAGAACGTATGTGTAGCCTTTCGTTGGTCACCAGGCACTCCAGGAAGGACAGGTGTCCTATTAGACGGAGCCACCGATGTGCTGACTGCCTGTCTGATCATGACTGCTGTCTCTATCCTGAATGGGGTTTGTTGAACAAACTCATTCAGGGAGGAGAGGTCGATGACTGGTCTCCAGCCTCCAGATGCCTTCTCTACAAGAGTCGACTATAGAAGCCTGGAGAGCCCCCTTCTCCAGCATGGTCTGGGCTAAAGCCGAGGGCCTGTTTCTTCAAGGATCCTTTCGTGTAGGAACTCGATGGAAATGGTTGTTGAGTCAAAGGAGGGAGACATAGTGTGAACGGGACACGATAACATGCCCGAGGTACGGAGACCGTTCAAGAATCAGCCCCCGTGTGCCAACCACCTCTGCTACTGGCTCTGTAGGCATCCTCCCACTGGTGGACAATTGGAAGGACTGCCCTCCCTAGCGGGATCGTCCTTTTTCCCCTTTGCTTATGATGCTCTGCTCTCTAGCAGAAAAGGGCTAATTCGCAGACATCTCGAGATCACTTGAACTTCTGACATTCCCTTGAGATCTTGCAGAAGGAGGTCTCTGAACTAGAGGGGCTGCTGTGTAGGGTTACGTTGTCCTGGCCCACTGGAGAAGGGAGTTCTAGCTAGCCTTTCTCCAATGATCTACCACCTTTTCAGTGTCTTCTACAATGAACCATGAAGATCCTTCCATGGATGAGCTGTGTAGTTTGAGTGCTTCCACTCTTGGCATTTGCTTGTGGAATTTGTCAAGCACTGCATCTTGTCGTTTGAGGATCCAATTAGACCACAGGTTCACTACCTGGTGGGTCAGGAACTCTAAGAGCAGTAGGGTCAACAAAAACTCCCTTGTAAGCTCTTGGCACCAGTCTTTCGTCTTGAAAGGTGACCGACTGACCCTAGCCACAGATCGAACCATGAAGTACCGTGCATGGCATATTTCGCGACTTTTTCCACGTTTAAGGCGTTGCTCGCCAAAAAGTTCACAGGTAGGAGCCCTACATTCTGATATGTCATACTCTTGGTCAGAGGAACTATTGCAGGTCAAGAGGCAACAACTGTTAGTGCTTCCTCTGTTGAACGAATGGAGGACGGACAAGTTTTGCTGACTCACTTTGTCCGCAAGGACTGAAAACCTTTAGTGATTTAAGAGTATGCCTTCTTGGCACCCTTCAGCCCCCTCAACCACACCAAAGCCTCGCTGGTCTTGGTGGGTTTCTGGGTGCTGTACAGAAGGTCTAAGACAGTATCCTTGCCTTCAGGGGAGGCAGTGGATGAGTCATCTAGCCCAATAATGGCCCTGATACACGCAAGGACCTGTCAGAAAGTGTGATCATTCTCCTCTTTTTCAGCAGCTGAGATCTTCGGGCTCATGGCTCTAGGGAGTGTCTCCTCATGCCCTGAGTCTGGAGCAGTCTCTCCATCCATGAACTCGTACCCGTAGGAGCTCGGGGTGGTTTGTTGTCATAATCGCGATGCCTTAGGATTCTCAAGTCGAGGGGAGACCCTATTCTGCTGTCATTTCTGCCATTCATACTAAACTTGGTATGCTCTGCATTTGGATCTGTGCCACAGCCCTCTCTTAGGAACTGTTTTCGTGTCCTTTCTCTCCCTAGGATGAGATAGGAATTTGGAGAGTAAACAGGTCCTCTTCATGCCCTCCTTAGATTTGGATGGGCTTGAAACGCATTTGGGTGGAGAGTTACGAAAGGCCTGGGCTGTCTCCAAGATCGATCTCAATTAGAGACAGATGATAGTTCTCAACAATCTCAATCGGTGACAGACTATAGTTCTCAGTCATGGAGATCTCCCTCGGTGATCTCGAGCCCTGCTGGTTCAAGGTGAAACATGTTGCCAGGGGAGGGTTGCTTGTCTCTGTCGCATCCTCTTCTTTTGATGAGTTATTATGGGAGTCAACTCTAACCAAGAGAAGTCCGGTTCTAGCTTCTTAGGTTCCAGATTTAGAAACTCAAGCTCCTTGGCTGGTCATATGTGGGAAATGCCTGGAGGTGCCCGTTGTTCCTCAGGTTGCGTTGGCACAGTGCTCCTTTGTCTCTGGTCGGATGGATGAGAGACCTACACTGAGGAGATCAATGCCTCTAGTGGAATCTGCCGAAGGCTCGTTGTTGCTACGGTCGCAGTTGAATCGTTCCCCGAAGAAACCCAAGTGATACCGGCTAACATTTGCTGGACTCCTCTGACCAGCTTGTGGACCCTGGCCGTGTCCTTGCTAAAGAGAGGAATGCCTGTCGAGGCACCTTGAGAGAACTCGTTGTGGAGTTCGTTTCCAAAGAGCTTGCTGTGGGAGGTCTTGTGACCTATCGTCATCTCTCCTGGGAGAAGTGCGCTTACGCATTGCTGAGTATATGCTCACAGGTAGACTCTCACACTGTTCTGGACGTACAAACCAGGGTTTGTGGACGAGCTACTGCATGAAGGCGATCTCTTAGCAAGTACACTCTCTTTTCCTGGTGAATAGGTGGTTTCTAGTGAACAGGTGGTTGTGGGGTGGCATTCTCTCGCTTGTGATCACAAACTGGAATAACACGCCATTGAAGTACGGTTTGAAATCGGATGTTTGTGCGAATGCTCAGGTTCGCATAGATCGTCGTCGGCAAGAGAAGCTCGGGACCGCACCTCAACAGGTGGAAGGGCATGCGACAACGCATATGGCTTTCTCGCCGAACTGCGGTCTACTCTGCTAAAAGGATCAACTTGATCGCGCGCTGGTGTTGGCAAACACAATGGTTCGCGTAGATTGTCATTGGCGAAAGCTCTCGCTCGAAAAATGGGGTTACCTGTTCATGTAACGGGGCTACGTATGCGTCATTCGTAAATACTCCCACAGGAGTTTGCCGAGCGATCCTGCTCAATATAGCATTATGATTCGCTACAGGGACTGGACGAGGAACGCGGGATGATGATGAGAGATGAGTTCGACGAACACAACGGTGAGGGATCGCGGCTGCACCCAGCCTACGCACTACCTTGTCGTCTCGCCCTGACGAGCCTCGTTCTGATGGGCTAGAAAAAGGTACGGACGAATCCAAAATCATTTTTGTTGCGCCACGCAGAGGAGACCACTTAGGGTAAAGATATAACTCACGAACGAGAAAGGTGCTCCCCTTGAGAAGGACAGGACGATGCTTCGAACATCGCAAACTCTTTGCAGACTGAGCATGCTCAGGTTGAGGGAGAATGACGTCGATGTCGTCAGTGCACTGACGAGCAAGACCGAGGCCAAGCTCTGGATCGGCCACATTTAACCTTCTCAACTGCGTAATCTGAGGAGTGCTAGTCTGAGCCCGCCCTTACACAAGTGCCGAGGCTGCATGTGCAAACAGTGACGGAGCGGGAGCGGGAGAGGAGACAGAACCAGGTCTGGACACTAGAGACTGGCGGTGCAATACCTTCAGAGCCTCCAGGAGGAAGACTGAGGTCAACCTCTGAGGAAGACGGCATGCGCTTCCTCTGCCCCTAGCTGGATCAACTCCAGTAGACCTTCCTTCGAATGGGGACCAGTTATCCCTAAGGAAGACCAAAGAAGTACGTCGTCAATGGAGATAGACTCTCCTTTAACAGAAGGTGAAGCCGTTTTGCTAGGGGAAGCGGCGGTGTCCTCCAATCCTAAGGGTTGGCCAGTGGTCAAACAGCCACCACTTCTACTATATTGTTCCCCAGGGGAGACCGAGTGAGCAGAAGTCGCATGGAAAGATAGAGACAATGAAGAAGGAAGTAGAGATTTCTTCGCCTTCGAGGGTGACCCCAAAGGTGAAAAATCCCTCTTAGACTTCTTGCGCCATCTACCAAATCTCTCCCACTGGGAGGATGGCAATTCCCGACACTGTGCAGGGTGAGTGCTGCCTACAATTAGTATCCTCTGCAGGCAGGGCATAAGGAGTGAGGGTCGGTCTCGACCGCAGACATAAGTTGCTGCATTGGCGCCCTTCAGGTCCTGGACAAGTCCCCATGCCAAACCTCAACAGCAACAGTCACACTTGCAAAGCGAAAAAGATTAGTCGTATAGCCCGTCAAAGGTTTTAACGGTAGAGGGACAGAGTCCACTCTCAACCGAGCCAAAAGCAAAAATGACGAAGGAACATAGGTGTGTTTGAGTGAGGTAGCCAGTACTGCACCCCATAACTAGCGGTGAGTAGTTATACCTCGCTAAAAGTCTTATGGCTAGTCTTCCAGCTTTGCCAAAAGTATAAACCCTATAAAGTGCAAAAGGGTTTGTATTTAGTGACGGAATATGTAACATTTGTCGATGATAAAACTTACGGGAATGAACTAACCCAGATGTAAAATTATGACTTATTTACTTTTAAAAATAAGCTTCACTGAAGTAAGTTTAGTCTCGTCTTTTAATTGGCTGCCTTTATGTTGACCCATGAGTATTTTTATGAGTATCAATGTAATAAATGACTGCAGATAATTAACTTTCAACATTACGAGCAAAACATGATCTGTGACGCCTAATTTCAACCAACAGCAAATGCCAAATCTGATTACAGAACTAATTAAAAAATTAAACATAACTTTCAAATTAGTGAGTATGATAGTTCTCATTTTACAATCAAGATATTATCCATAATTAGTTTACCAAGACTACGGATTTAGAAAAGAAAAGAAAGAAAAAAAAAAGTCCTTTTCAACTACCCTGAAAGATTTTTCTTTACTCTGGTGTGTTTCCTCCATGATTTACCTATCATGTCTTTCTAACTGACAAGACACTGCTATGTATAATAGCAAATTTTTTTCCAAATGTTATGAATCCTAATTTCTTTTATGGCACACATAAAACAATCTATCTTAAAGTTTCTTGGTTACCAACTTCACTATGGGATTCTCAAACAGCTTATATACCGGTAGTAATATTAATCTTGACAGTCATTATTCCAGTACTGCTTTTCACACCTGGTTTCTCTCTCCAAAACTTTAATTTCCAGTCATAGCCACAAAACATGTCTTTCTGCATACCAATTTTGGTCTTCTCCTCCAGGTCTATTCTCTAAATATAACACATATCACTGTAATGATAACCTCTACTGAAATTTGAACAGGCCTGGCATCCTGAATATTAAAAAACCCAAGAGGAAGGATAACTGCTTAGAAACTTATCACCCTAGATGGCAATTTGTTCCTACTACAGTACAAGCATTATTATCGAACTCTAATAATCCACAAATATAACCTTTCAACTAGCACTCATGCCTTTTCCAGGGTACACTTTTAAAATTTTCTTGAAAAATTTATATTTCTAAAAGCAGATAACCAGAGTAGAAAGTGAAATAAAATGAACAACACAAAGATGAGAGTGGTAGTTTCGGATAACATTATACAAAAAACTGAAAAAAAAATGCCATAAAAGAGGTATCTACAATTGTTACAATAAGTTATAAAACACATTATACAACTTCTATCTTTGTATTGACTTTAATGGGAGGCCACATGTTTGACAAGAATTTTATTTTAGGGATGTCAAAATTCATATTGCTTCCTCTCAAAGTTGGTTAAATGTAGACGTTTACCCTTAGACTGAAAATTTCCTACTTTCTTTCCTTGTAATTGACCTACCCCTCTAGCATTGTACTATATTGGGATCATAGGGCAGTTCATGGCAACCATCACGCACTTATATATCCGTTTGTCTTTGTTTCGATATTGAAACTAGTTCAACATCTTCCTGACATCACTTGTCAGTAGAGGGTGTGTATACAAATGTCTGGTAAATAAGTAATTTTATTATTAAAATTTTTAAAATTTCTATGAACCTCTCCTATTCATATTATTGATTACCACATTTAAGATGTAGTAGAATAGTGAAAGACAGATTCAGGAAATATAAAGGCTGTCTATTTCAGCACTTTAAATGACTAATTCACCATAAGCTAAAAGTAATAACTCAAACTTCCACACTGCAAATTACAAAACTAAAAACTCCCTTGAAGCTGAGAATAGAGTTATCAAGTAATTTCAAACCTAAAAATTCATCTTGGAAAATTAAACAATTGACTTTTATATTTTACTATATTACCCATCACGCTGAAATTTTCTGTAGAGAAAATTATTATAGACTCATATCAAAACCCCCTAAATTGTTAATAAAAGGAAAATTTCTTATATGAGTATATCACCCAGAGTTACTACAGAAGCAAATGCCCAGAAATTCATACAAGCAAACTAAGGTTCTCTTAAATAATTTCTAGAAAAAAAGGAATGTGAATGGCACTTAGCTTCTGCCAAAATTCTCTCCAAACAATCTACATTCAAGCAATTCCTTTAAATTACTAATTAAGATTAGCTTGCTTACGGGCAAAATCAAAGGTGGGCATTTGATTACTGTACTGTTGAATCCTGTAGGACTTGTAACAGCTGATGTGTCATCTGCTAGCCTATTCTTCTCTGGCTTTTTTACTGAATTAAAAGACAATCTCTTTTACAACAATTTTTTTTCATGAACTGCTACTGAACTGAAGAAAATCCTTCGCAAAGAAATTTCTCTCATAACGTTTAATCATATTAACTTTAGCTTTCCAGGTCGGAACAAAGAGAATGGGGATAATTATTCCCTAGCAATAAATCCCTTGAACAATCCCCACAAGAAGACATAGAGAAGCTGGAAGGAAACATCCCCTTAAATTAAATAAATAACACTTCCATAATTTCTTAAAAAACAATAATAATAAACATAGCAATGAGAGAACTGAAAGGCAAATGGATATTATTTACCCATTAGATAAGAATTGCCATGCACTGCCATATGATCTAAATACTGTACTACACTAGAGGGGTAGGAAAATTACAAGGAAATAAACAGGAAATTATTAGTTTAAGGGTAAACGTTGACATTTCACCAGCTCCGAGAGAGGCAATATGAACACCACAAGAGATACATAGATAGGAAATTACAAGTTTAAATTTCCTTACCATATTAGATTAGAAAACAGAATGTCTTAATCAGCCTAGACAAATGGATTTGGTATAACTCTATTAATACTGTTTAAATAAAAATCATGTAAAATAATAAGAAGGTTGTACGGAGATTTCTATATTGTTAAGGACTAATTGGGAAGCACTCAAGCTTAGTCAATCACTGGGAAAAGGGGGAGGAATAGATTTGATTCAAGTATTTAGTTTCCATTGCACTTGAATAAATTTTGAGGAAAGTGACTATTACTGTAGCAATTCAGACTAAGTTAAATGTTTTTACATTTATTTTTGGCAAAGCTCTCGTACTTTTTCCAGTTTTACGATTAAACACATCAAATGCAGTGACTAGCAAATGCATTACTGGCACCAATAACAAATTTACAGCTCCCAAAGAATAAAGGTATACATTTATTAATGAACAAATACAATCCACAACTGAAAAGTTAATGTTTTTTGGATAACTTTCATGGCCTATTTATCATCTATGTAAAAAAGCAAAATTCTAGCTGCACACCAACTAGACAAAATAGGATTATTTTCAAACTCAAAGTTGGGTAACGGTAAACTGTACCTAGACAAAAGATGTTATGCTTCAAAAGTAGAAATTGAACACACCTATAAAGTTAACAGGCAAACACTAGCTTTGTAAATGACAACATTTTTAATTACCTCAGTTAGTTCAAGGGTCAAAAGATCAGCCAGACATACAGGGTTTGTGGAGAATAATTTGTTACTGGATTTAGACTGATTATTTGGTAATATAAGTCAACATCAATAACACAGAACTCCGTTTATAAAAACGCTCCGTTAATGTTCTGCCTTCAATCAAAATGAACTTAAGTAAAATGTTCAGTTAATTAAAAAAATTACAATACACAAAAAAACCTCTTCAAAATTTCCTAAACTATATTTTAGCCACTTTGTCATGAAAAGTTGAGCTATCAAGACGACACTATAGTCAATCTTTTTTAGCAAGGCAGATTTGCACTGACTCGCAGGGGTGCCCTTTTAGCTCGGAAAAGTTTCCTGATCGCTGATTGGTTGGACAAGATAATTCTAACCAATCGGAGATCAGGAAACTTTTCCAAGCTAAAAGGGTACCGCTGCGAGTCGGTACAAATCTGCCTCGCTAAAAAAAATTGACTATAGTTATGCACAGTTCCTTGCTACTTGAAATGGTTGTTACTTGCAGTGAATAGGTAGTTTTCATAATTATCATTATATCACAAAGGCTTTCATTAAAAAAAATTAGTGCTATAATTCATTTGTGCAAGCTCCTAATTTTTGTAGGAATGGTAATGAACCATTTGTATTTGGGAGCTAAATTGAAAAATTACATTGGTGTAACAAGTGGTATTTCTCTTAGTATCACAGATATTTAATCAAATCTTTTCTACTTCAAGATGATGCTATTACCTTTCTACAATATATGAAAACAGGCTTTGTAATAAACAATTTATAGCTAAAACACATGGGTGTATGTGGAGATTTTCATAAAAAAACTGATTTAATTCTGTGTATCATAATCAAAACATGATACTGTACTTCAATTATTTGTAAGAAGACAATACACTAAACACTAATCTTTCTCTAATTCCACTTCAAAATTTTGAATATTATAAAAGTCTGATGTAATACCATATACATTAAAGTTGTCAAGGTAATAAAAGGTAAAAGGCCTTGTCTTAAATATGAATGTACAATACTGTACAGAACTAAGATACAGTATATAGCTATAGGATGAAATGTTTACTATTTGATTAAAAATGAGTAGTAAGTCTCACCTTTTAATATGTAATCTGTGAGTAATGTTGGAACTGTTGGACTGTCTTCATTAATGGCCATCAAAACTGCAAAAGAAAATTATCAATTTTATGTGGGGTAACATTTATACACATAGACCCAAATTCTATTTTACAAATTACTGCTTATGTTTTTTGCAATTCCTTTAAAGTTTATTCTCTACTTTTGTATTTTCTTATATTTTTGGACTATTGTATTTTTTTATAACATTTTTACTCACATTTATATATTTTATATCACACTAATTTCATCATATTTAACATTTCCTGTTGCAATTTCACTTATCAGTACATTTTGCAATCCTTGGATAAGTTGCAAAACATAAATAAATAGACTACCTAAATTAACAACACTAAAGATCATAGAGGAAATCTTATCAGAATACAATAGACAGGAATTTTAAGACTAAAAGATTAAATAACATTTTCAAGGCTACAACTTGAAAGTAATAAATAAATTGGCAAAAATGAATTGGAAAAATTAAATATGCAAATAGCCATTGGGCCATTAACAGTATAATGTACATGGTTTTTAGGCATTTAAAAAATAATTATTTTATATTTAATCAGTTCATTTACTTTAAAAAAGCACAACTGAAAGAATATTTTTTTCTTTGATAGAGAAGTTCAGTTGTCACAATACTCACTCTTAATAAGAATCTGAAGAGTCTCATTCTGTGGGGGTCCGTGTCCCACATCATAGGGGATAACGGTTGTGAGATACTGGAGGAAAGCAAGAAAATTATAATTAGTAACCTTAATATTTAATAAATCTTAAGGAAGGATAGGATCGTAAAGGATTTAACAACGCATTCAATAATTTCCTAAAAAAAATATTCCACAAATGTGTTGTTGAAATACTGCTGTTCACATAGTAGACAATTGTTAATAATCAACAGGAAAAGGTTACTTCTGGGCGGGTATACGTACTGTACTGTACAGGTATACATGAAAATTCAGTAAAAACATATTCGGGAAAGAACGAAAACATTAAATAATGCTATGAGAACTCAACTGTAAACAGAACTAAAATTAAACCCACAAACTGACTGTCTTTATTGTCTTCAGTTTTTGGCAGTACTTTGAAATTGAAGCACAAGTTAGTTCTCAAATTATTTTCAAATGCACTTTTCACAATAATAAGTCAATTTCTTGCTATGAAGTGAACTTGCAAAAGCATCCAGAGCCAAGATCTTCAGTTTGAAAAAACACTTGCTCATGACCATTAGTGCATTACTTGCAATTCATTACTTTTCGTTAAGTTATGAGAACATGCAATTGCAAAACATCCAAAACAATTTCAAAGAATTTATGCCATGCTATAAAGACAGTTTGGACAAACATAATGAAAGCAGTCATAATAATGCAGTGCACGAATACTTAGCGAACGGACTAGTAGTGCGTCGGTAACATTCATGGTGGAAAAAACAATAACTCAAAAAACAAAAATATTACAATGCTGTACTTATCATTAGTTGAAATGTAAATTAATACAATACAACCAAAACTAAAAATCTTTTGCCTAATGTCTCACTTTAAATTCAACATAGTAATCAAATCACCAATATTTTCATAGCTTTTAAAAACTGAAATTTTCTGTTATTCTATAAAGACTGACTTCAAAATTAAATTAAACATGAAAATTAATTTCTCTGTTCCTACTTATGTGTAATGTAAGAGTTTTATTTTCAGTTTTGTACCAAAGAATTTCAATTAACAAGTCAAAGCAATTATCTAAAGTATTTAAAGATTAAATCTCACTTGTTAGCAGCTGTAAATCTTTTTCAAGATCCTTAATATTAAGATTATTCTACACAACTACAGTAAAACAAAACAGAATGGGCATTCCAGTCGGTGGTTACAACATTTTCAAGATGGCAATTCAGAATTAGTGCTTTACATTCAAGGACAAACTTTTAACATATTTATGATCTTATATGATGTAATCCACCTTTGGATCAATGCCATTTGGTCCAACCTTCTTCTGTTTCTTCTTCTCCACATTAAAGTTCCGTCTCTTGTTCTGCACCTGGTAAAAAGATAATAATTCAACGTGAAAATACAAAGCATTATTCTCGAGTAAATAACTATTCACTTGAAAGACTAACTTGCAGGATTAAGATGTGCATTACAGTACTCTAGAAAGTGGAAACAATCTTATTTTTTACAAAATTTTTTATATAAACCAATTAATCATAAGATCTCTCATTCCTGTTCAGGCTTTCCAAATCACACCCACCTGCCGTATTAGAAAAATTAAGTCCAAACTGTATGTGTCCCAAACCTGCATATGAAACTATTCATCCTCTAATTCTGTTATATGAATGGAAAAAAACCATTTCATTGTGGTTAATGAATTTTCAAGAAAAGTTTGTTTATCATCAAACAGTTTGTACCTACAACCTTATTAATAAGGTGACTTAATTTAGTAGTGAGGATGAATGAATGTCCACCCCCAATTATGACTTTTCTCCAAAACTAGGAGGGTTTTGTATGGCTTGAAGGTTGAGTGGCACATTATCATCAGACATCCCACTCACATAAAAGGTCTTGTACGACAATTAATAGAGAAAAATCAACTAAAGTAAAATTAAGAGAATGGTGGGTGGTACTGCCGAATTCCATCCCAAAGTACAGCACCAATTTCCAGCGGAGAAAATAGGCAATACTCAATGTGCCTTAATATTTCATTATGACATTATTTTCGGAGACTACTGAGAAGGCTCTTATGACATGCCACAGTCAGACAACTTTCTACAGATAGTTTTTTTTTATCAAAGTATTGAGAATAGTGACCAAAGAAGATTTTAGCCTGGTACATGTGAAACTTTTGAGATAAGGCACAAAAGATCATCAACCTCTACAACATTAGTAAAACAAGAACAGCAAAGGGAATTACAGTACTTTGCTTCTGCAATCTGTCTTGGCTACATAACCCTGTAAAAAATATAACCTTAAGAATTACCTTTCTTTAAGTAATATTTAATAATGGATGAATCACACTACCATGCTCCAAGGAGGCCAGAAATCCTAATATCCAGGTTTTAAAGATTAAATCCAGGAGTAAAGACTTGAAGCAGTTCATACAGAAGCTTGGTTTAACTTTGAGGCCCAAGGACTAGGTCCCAAAGTTGGTCTGACCATAGATCAGAATAATCTGGCTGAAATGCTACTAGGATGGCTCTCTATTTTACTTTACCTCTGTTTACACTTCTTTTCTTCCATCTTACTATCCAACCTATTAATTTTTATTTCAAATGCTATTGTTTTCCCACAAATAATGCCTCATCATTAAATAGACTCCTCACCCCCACTGTCCTAATTAGTTCATTGTTGGAAGACTTTCAAACTTAACAGTTCATACCACTAACTATTTATGGAAAAATGCTGGGTCATCACTCATAGAGATAAGAGAAAAACATAAGAAACATTGCCTGATATGCAATCATTTTTAAGAAATAAACATTTCTTACTTGTAGAAGGAGGGAGATAAATGAATTCTTCAGTTCCTTTTCATATTCCAGTTCATCCCTTAGGGCCAACTGATTTATGAGGGTTTCTGAGTATTGTCGAATAACCAGCTCCAATTCCATGTAGGTCTCATTCAATTCTCCTATACTCATGTTGTTTAATTCTGTAAAATGAAGAAAAAAGTTACTGGTACCTGTAACATTAATGTTAAAAGCATAATTATTCTCTAAGTGGCAAACATTAGTATACAGGGGTATCTGGATTACAAATGATGAGAGTAAATTTTTCAAGTTCATCGAATTAACAAGACACCTAATAATTAGAAAATTATTTAAATAAAATGGTAATTATTACTGTTATTATCCAACTACTTCCATAATTTTTCTTCCTATTTACCCTTACTCTTACTTTCGTACTTTCCAAACGTATACGTACGTATACGAAAATGAAAGAGATGAACTTTTACCTTAATATTTCAAATTTCAGATGGGAAAATATTAAATTTCTGCCAATGTTGTAGCTATACCATTAAATATTGAAAAAATCAACATTACCCTACAAAATATAAAAAATTTACAAACCCCTACTTTACCCTTTATCTTTCTTTCTCCCATGAACATTAAATCAAATAATTTCCACCACTGGACTCTTCCATATAGTCACCAATCTACTCAAAGGCAACCATGTATAATGTTGCAAGATCATTGCTGCCCCATCTATCTTTAGTGTTGAGAAAAGCTAAGTATTATCTGATGTCATTATGCAAATTACATTGTTCTTACATAAGGTTAAGGAAACTTCTTATGTCATTAGACTTCCTTTTACATGCTAAACATCAAGAGGAGTTTCTTTACAGATAACAGGACACCTATATTAATAGCTCCATATTATTGGCTAACACTGCCCTATTAAATTACCAGAATAATAAATCAATCGGTAGCCTCGTCTTTCTTTTAATAGATAGATTTTATGAAGTTTTGAAGCCTTTCTATCTAGCTTGCTGTTAAATAAATTCAGTCTACTGTTCCTATTATTATTATTATTATTATTATTATTATTACTATTATTAATTATTATTATTATCAACACTAGCTAAGCTACAATCCTAGTTGAAAAAGTAGAATACTATAAGTTATACCTAAGGGCTCCAACAGGAAAAAATAGCCCAGTAAGGAAATGAGGAAATAAATAAACTACAAAAGAGGTAATGAACAATTAAAAGATAATACTTTAAGAACAATAACAATATTAAAATAGATCTTTCATACATGAACTATAAAAATAGGTTTATGTCACCTTATTCAACATGTAAACATTCACTGCAAGTAAGATATCAAAAACTTGTCCAGAACTAATTTTCTCAGCTCCTCAAAGTTTCATAATTGTCAAAAGCTTTTTATAACTTACTTTCTGCATAGAGAGGTGGGGGAAGGGGATGTGTTAACGGCTCATTTGCATTCCCTCCTCCTGACGACGCTTCTTCCACACATTCATCCTCAGAAGAACTTCCCTCCTGTAAGCAGAATGTAAATCAGCTGATGATCCAAACTCATTACACAAGCGATGAAAAATAATATAACTGATATTTTACTGAAATTGCTGTATTAATAGTACAGTACAATACTGTATTGATAACAGGTTATGTAAATATGATAATTTATTTCAGAATCCACTGTAAAGAAAAAAAATTCTTCATAATGTAAAATATTTCAGATCTTGAGAGAATTTTGAGTCCATCAATGATCTGCCCTTTGCAGTTTATCATACTGCACAAAAGGAGGAATGTGGGAGTTTCTGCATACAGATGACCTAGAGCTAAAAGCAAAATCTGAGGAAGAAGTGGTGGAAATGTTTGAAAGGTGAAGTGGTAAGAAAAAATAACCTATTGGTGACTGGAAGGGAAGCACAGGAAAAGGTACAATCAGGAATTTGGTCATGCAGTTGTTTTTGGGGGGTGATGAACAGTGTCATAAAAGGTGCTATGGATCACAAAATCTACGTGGAACAAGAGATTTCAGATTCTCGACATATATTACAGGCAAATGGGTTAGATACAAGAGTTGAGAACTAGGCTGTGATTGATATGCAGGACTTGGAAGAGAGCGAGCACTTCTATTACTTTAGAGTACAATACTGGAATATGAAACATATCTTGAGAGAGAATAGTAAGGTAGAGAGTAGCATGAGGAATAGATGGAGGGGTGCGATGTCCAGAAACTGGAAAAAACAAACAGTGAACTCAAAGATCAAGAAGGTTTGGACATGCGATAAAAAAGGACAAGGAACAGTTAGTCAGAGAACAGTAAATATACACATGGTAGAACGACGACCTGTAGAAAGGCCAAGCAAAATGCTGAAACGAGAGACAGATGTAGACCTAGCCCTAATTGGAGCTGAGAGGGAAGAGAATGGAGTGAATTCCTTTCAAATCTAACCCCAAAAGGGAAGAGATGACAAAAAAATCCTTACGCCGATTTAAATATACAGAATGGCACATTAAGTTGCACCAACTGTATTTTGTATTGTACTACTTAAACAAAACATGTCTTTTATAGTTTCCAAGACTTGCCTGCATAAGGTCATCAATTTCTTTTATGACTTCCTCAGCACTTTTGACAGGCTCTGCACTGAGACCATTGAGTATCAGGTGATGGAGGTCCAGGTCCTGAGCCACTTCCTCTTCTTCTGCATCCTCCTCTGCAGTTCTTTCACTGTCATCTGCAGGACTTGTCAATGCCTGAAATATTAAACTGCTTTGTTAATGTCTGGCAGAGATGATAATTTGTTCGTAGCCATAAAGTTTTTATGATAAAAACTAAGTATGTTAGACTTTGTTGGTAATAGTGACTCGTTTTGTGTAAAAATGGGAAAGAGATAAGATAGTGTTATTCCTTTGTGGTCGTTTAATTGTTTTTTGGAAGGAGTGGAGAAAGAATTTAGAAAAAGGACAGTAGAAGTAAGTTAATCAGGGTGAGATAAAATGATTAGGAACAGTTTAGAAAAATTGCAGATTGTGCAAGAGTAAAGTTATGACAGTAAAATGAAACCAAGAAGAAGCAGCAAGAAGTGTTGGATATTAAGCCCATACTCTTACAATTCTCAGCATCTTACAACTTAGCTGAGATGGTAGATTAATCGCCTGCGTATCGTTGAAGCCCGAGAGAAAAAAATGGCCTACAAAGTTTAAGTTCTTAAGAAAAGTCCACTCCAGAGAATAAAGAACTGCCTTTGCCATATGAAGGACCACTTTTGAAGTAATAGATTTCTATAGGTATTTGGGGAAAAACACTTCAGAGGATGGTAGGGTGAGGAAACAGATGTCATAAAATAGGTGAAGCAGAGAAGGTTGAGAGTTATGTACATGAATATTCATTAGAATGCACAAAGGAATTGTTGAGCCAACTCTTCTCTATGGAAGTGAAGTGTAGATCATAAATGAACTGGAAAGAAAAAAGTGGAAGCAATTGAGATGAACTGTTTACATAGTACATATTTAAAACATGAGGATTGAGATGATGAGAAATGTAGGGATGCAAAGGATTGGTAAAAATTACTAGTATGAGAGAAAGGATGGATTATTTTATTCTGAGATTTGAACTTGTGGTATAATTGAATACGATAGGTTGGTAAAGAGTGTGTACAATTTGGGTGTGCTTACAGGAAGGTTTAGAGGAAGCCCTACGAATAGCTGATTACAGCATATGGGTAAACGTACTATTAGAAAGGAAGAGCCTCCACATTAAAAAATTGAGTGTGCAAGCAAGATAGAGGAAATGATGAGTTTTTTTATCTTAAAAAGCTAACTTTTATGATCATATATTAACTACTAATCACAGATTTTCCTTAAATAAGGATCAGATATCATTTTCACCTACCCTTCTCCTACCAACTGGATCTTCCATGTAGTCTGAACTAAACACAAAACTGCGAACCCCTTGATCATATATTTAATCTCTGCCAAGTATACTTCAAAACCAATGATCCTTTATTAAAACTATACCCTCCTCTTTCTCCATCGTCTACTTCTACTTGATGTGTGAAATGTTAATAATAATAGTATTAAGGAAAAAAGACATCATAAAACATGAAATAACTAACTGAACCCAAAATGATCAATAAAAAAAAAACTTTTCCGTTATTCAATGAAATGTAACAAGAAAAAATGTTCTTCATTGATATGTATAAAAATCTGGAGTTCTTCAAAGAAATGTAAAAAAAACAGTTGTTCTTCAATGAAATGGAAAAAAAACAGCTGTTCTTTAATGAAATATATAAAAATCAGTTGTTCTTTAATGAAATGTAAAAGAAATCAGTTCTTTAATGAAATGTAAAAAAAAGCTGTTATTTAATGAAATGTATAAAAATCAGTTGTTCTTAAATGAAATGTAAAAAAAAAAAACAGCTGTTCTTTAATGAAATGTATAACAATCAGTTGTTCTTCAATGAAATGTAAAAAAATCAGTTGGTCTTCACTGAAATTTAAAAATAAAACAGTTGTTCTTCAATGGAATGTTAAAAAAATTCAGTTGTTCTTGAATGAAATGTAAAAAAATCAGTCGTTCTTTAATGAAATGTAAAAAAAACTGCTGTTCTTCAACGATATTTATAAAAATCAGTTGTTCTTCAATGAAATGTATAAAAAAACAGTTGTTCTTCAATGAAATGTAAAAAAATCAGTTGTTCTTCAATGTAATGAAAAAAACAGTAGTTCTTCAATAATATATAAAAAATCAGTTGTTATTCAATGAAATGTAAAAAAATCAGTTGTTCTTCAAAGAACTGTATAAAGATCAGTTGTTCTTCAATGAAATGTGAAAAAAAAATAAGTTGGTCTTCAAAGAAATGTATGAAGATCTGTTGTTCTCCAATGAAATGTAAAAAAAAAAGTTGTTCTTCAATTACATGTAAAAATAATGAATTGTTCTTCGATGAAATGTGAAAAAATAAGTTGTTCTTCCATGAAATGTAAAAAAACCAGTTGCTCTTCAATGAAATGTAAAAAATCAGTTGTTCTTCAATGAAATGTAAAAAAAAAAATCAGTTGTTCTTCAATGAAATGTAAGAAAATCAGTTGTTCTCCAATGAAATGTAAAAAAAAACTGTTCTTTAATGAAATGTATAAAAATAAGTTGTACTTAAATGAAATGATAAAAAAACAGCTGTTCTTTAATGAAATGTATAAAAATCGGTCGTTCTTCAATGAAATGTAAAAGAAATCAATTGTTCTCCAATGAAATATAAAAAAAATCAGTTGTTCTTCAATGAAATATAAAAGAAATCAATTGTTCTCCAATGAAATGTAAAAAACCAGTAGTTCTTCAATAAAATATAAAAAATCAGTTGTTCTTCAATGAAATTTAAAAAAAAATCAGTTGTTCTTCAATGAAATGTAAAAAAAAATCAGTTGTTCTTCAAAGAAATGTATAAAGATCAGTTGTTCTCTAATGAAATGTATAAAAAATCAGTTGTTCTTCAATGAAATATCTGGGTGTAACCTTCATTTCCTAGCCATATTATTAGACTCCAAGGCTGTGACTCCACAAATGATGGCCTTGAAGTGAGGAAGGGTCATGAAAGCCTTACCTTTGCCTCATTTAGGTTGAGCACTGGTAGATACTGCTGACGTGTGTAAGTCTTACTCCAGTCAATTGGTAAGATGTTTCCAAAATTGCCTGTTATAGTCCACCACATCCTGCAAAAGAAATAAAATATTTATTAGACTTTAACATGTAAAATTTTGCATGTGAACATTTTCATACTACAAATAGTTTTTTTTCCTATGATTTCGGTTTTTTAAATTTTGCTGATAAACATTTTTAACCATTAATAGCTTTTTTTTCCTATGATTTCGATATTTAAAATTTTTGCATATGAACATTTTCATACTACAAATAGGTTTTTTCCTATGACTTCGATATTTAAAATTTTTTGCTGATCAACATTTTTAACCATAAATAGCTTTTTTCCGATGATTTCAATATTTAAATTTATGCTAATGAAAATTTTTTACACCACAAATAGCTTTTTTCCTATGATTTCACACAACAAATAGAATTTTCCCTATGATTTCACACCACAAATAGCTTTATTCCTATGATTTCACACCACAAATAGCATTTTTCCTATGATTTCACACCACAAATAGCTCTTTTCCAATGACTTCACCACATAAATAGCGTTTTCTCTATTTCATAAATGTAGTTCTCGTGGGATAGTAGTTACTTTATGATTTTCAAATTCATAGAATTGCTGTAGAAAATTATACGCAACATGCCAGTATATGAAAGAAAAATAATTATTTTTTCTAAGTGCTGTGGATGTTTTGCTCCCCGTGACATTTAATTAAAAAAAAAAAAAAAAAAAAAAAAAAAAAAGCCTTGGAGTAATTACACTTTCGTTTTAGTCCGAAATGTAAATTACTGTGTAAGTAAACGTGTGTATATACAGTACACACACACACACACACACACACACACACACATATATATATATATATAATTATATATATACACATACATATATATATATATATATATATATATATATATATATATATATATATATATATATATATATATATATATATATATATTCGCTAGTGTACATGACCCGTCAAAAAGGATGGGTAAATATTTACATAGATATGTAGACACACGCAACCCCCTCCGATTTTTTGATAATCACTGACCTCCTAAGTTTCTCTAGTTAATGGAAATCTCAAATGGAATTTTGAAACAAGCGGTAAAAAAAGTTTTTAAAGTTTTTAAAGTTTATATAGGAAATATTTCAATGTTGTTACTGTTCTTAAAAAATTTGATTTTTCCTTGTTTAATTTCCTCACTCGGCTATTTTCCCTGTTGAAGCCCCTAGCCTTATAGCATTCTTCTTTTCCAACTAAGGTTGTAGCTTAGCATGTAATAATAATAATAATAATAATACCTTTCCTCACTGGGCTATTTTCCCTTTTGGAGACCCTGGGCTTATAGAATCCTGCTTTTCCAACTAGGGTTGTAGCTTAGCAAGTAATCTCTCCTCCAACGCCTATTGACGCAAAGGGCCCCAAAGGGAAAATAGCCCAGTGAGGAAAGGTATTATTATTATTATTATCAGCAAGTATTAATAATAATTATAATAACTTCCAGGTGTCTGGAACTGTACTTCTCTGACGCTGGAATGAATGGCGTGCAAATGTCATATACAGCGAGGGTATTGATCAAATAATCAATGGATATAAGGGTTAGGGAACTTGTATACTGTACATACATTCACGGACCAGTCCTTGGGATATGTTTTACGTTAGATTATTACTGAAAAGGGAAAGTTTATATTTAGAGGTGAATGTGTAAGAAAAATTGACAGATATTTTTGCCCCCTGTTTGTGTGTTTGTTTATTAACAGCTTCCTGGCCACAATTTGAATCGAAGAGTAATGAAACTTGCAGGGATTAACTGTTATGTAAAAAATGGAAATTATTACATTTTTTACGGGTTGGTGACCGCAATATCTTTAACGTTTTTAAAACGGTAAATGCCTAGCAACATTTATTCCAGGATTTTTACATTTTTCTTACGGCCGGTTTTCAAGTATAGTAAAATGTACACAGGCACTAGGAGAAAGGTAAATGTGCAAAAAAAAAAAAAAAAAAAAAAAAAAATTTTTGAAATACAGCCCACCGCTCGGTTTTATTTACTACATCATAAATTAGCTAGGCGATGATGTCCTATAGCCGGGCGTATGGCCAACTTCGCCCCGTCCTATAAGTTAACAAACAAGGAGTTTCTACATAGACTCGGAAATGGTGGAGGGCCATAATTATGTAAAACCAATGGAGCTTTAAAAAATCTACGAATGTCTTTATTTAACTAATGCTAAAGGGAAGGTTTGTCTGATTCCATATTTGGAAATCATTTCACTGCTCTCTCTCTCTCTCCTCTCTCTCTCTCTCTCTCTCTCTCTCTCTCTCTGTATGATTTTATAACTACGTTACTCAGTTTATTTATTTCTTTATTTCCTTTCCTTGCTGGGCTATTTTCCCTGTTAAAGACCTTGGGCTTATAGCATGCTGCTTTTCCAACTAGAGTTGTAGCTTAACTAATAATAATAATAATAATAATAATAATAATAATAATAATAATAATAATAATAATAAAGGGTTTAGTATTTCATATCTCAACCTTGTGTGTATGTATATATATGTATATATATATATATATATATATACATATATATATATATATATATACATATATATATATATATACATATATATATATATATATGCATATATATATATATTATATATGTATATACATATATATATATATATATATCATATATATATATATATATATACGGTATATATGTAAACACACAAATGCCTAATATAGAAGTTAAAACTGGAAAATGAAACTGTAATCTGATAATCTTCCTTCTCCCATCCATATGTCAACAGAGTTTTCGAGTTGAAAAGTTAAATTTAGCTTCGGGAAATCTTCGATTAGCCAAACATGGCAGACGCTGCCTCCTCTTCCCCTTATATCAAGACTGTTTATGAAGGCAGGGTTTACAGAAGAGAGAGAGAGAGAGAGAGAGAGAGAGAGAGAGAGAGATCCCAATGTTAAGTTAATATCTCTAGTGCATAACATCATTGTTATGAGAGAGAGAGAGAGAGAGAGAGAGAGAGAGAGAGATCCCAATGTTAATATCTCTAGAGCATAACATCACATAATTGTTATGTGAGAGAGAGAGAGAGAGAGAGAGAGAGAGAGAGAGAGAATATACGAAGGTAATGCGTCAGTATTCTGGTTCACCTCCTCCACTTCCTTGCCCATCAAACACATCCCAGAGAGAGAGAGAGAGAGAGAGAGAGAGAGAGAGAGATTTATGGGTAGGTTTCTGACGAGTTAGTTTTAAGAGGGATATAAAATAGTGATAAAACTAAACTGTTTAAGTAATGTGCTTCCCAGCCTGGTTCTCTCACTCTCTAAAAACGAGGAGAGTAAAAATATATAAAGTTGGTATTTGTTTTTCATTAGAGTATACACAGTAATTAAGGCTCATACGTAAACAAAATATCTTCAATGGCGATTTTGATAAAATTTAAAGATTTTTGTGTTGTGACTAAATCAGTATCAGTTCTCGTCTGTTAAATCTGTTGCCCTAGCTGACATTTCAAATGGTTGATAAGCTTAATAGTTTATTTTGTTAGTGATAAATCACTCAATTTATGAATAATGCCTCTATAACCAATCCTAATTAATTATATATATATATATATATATATATATATAATATGAATATGAATATACTCTATTTAGTTCACCAGACGTTCAGCTGGGGTCCAAAAGGCACTAGAAGAGTTGGGAGACCCAGGCCTACATGGCTGAGGAATATGAAGCGCGAAGTAGATGATGAATGGAGAAGTATTGCATCAAAAGCTCAACATAGAGACGCCTGGCGAAATCTAACCGAGACCCTTTGCGTCAATAGTCGTAGGAGGAGGAGATGATGATGATGATGATGATGCTCTATTTAAACAGGACATTAAAGACAATATAAATAATTGTCAAAATAACTGATTTTTTCCTTTGTAAACCTACAATTTCAAACTACATAGATGTTCAGAGCTGACACAAGCAATTTGATTGATATGGTGTAAGCAAGATCACGTTAGATACACTTTTTTTTTTTTTTTTTTTTTTGCAACCAAGGACGATTGAATCAGATCTTGCATGGTGATAAGAGTTTCAAGTCAAGGCTGAGGATATTTCCAAATCAAATAAAAACTTTAAATTAATGTTCTTTTCAAGAACTTAGACGATGTAGCTTTCTCTTTCATTCCGTAGAATCCTGTCTTGGCAAATGAAAAATATTATTCATATAGATGAATTAGAGTTCTCTTGCTTGAGGGTACACTCGCGCACACTATTCTTATTTCTCTTCCTCTTGTTTCGTTAAAGTTTTTATAGTTAATATAGGAAATATCTATTTTAATGTTGTTACTGTTCTTAAAATATTGTATTTTTCCTTATTTCCTTTCCTCACTGGGCTATTTTCCCTGTTGGAGCACCTGGCCTTAAAGCATCTTGCTTTTCCAACTAGGGTTGTAGCTTAGCAAGTAATAATAATAATAATAATAATAATAATAATAATAATATAATAATAATAATAATAATAACAACACCCAAACAATATCTTATTAACAAGACGAATCTATACCACAAAAAAGACACAAGACATAATTCCTTCAGGAAGCCATTAGAACAACAAGGAAAATGTATCTCACCCAATTACAGGCAACAAAACTCATCCACCTAAGTTGGGACTCCACTTTGACAAGTGGATACCCCGTCAAGTGAGGGTGAGAAATCTATACAAGTGGACCCAGGAATGCACTTGAAGCGTCAAGTGGTAGAGGGTGGATGTTTTTGCGCGTGCGCGCGCGCCCCACATATCTGCTAAGTGTGCAAGGCTATCATTAGCTCGAACAGTTACTCATACATCAGCCTTCAATTACCCAAGGAGAAAATATCAACAACGATGGTATGGCTATCTCGGGGCATCTAAGGACTTGGACGACTTGGCTCCAAAGGATTACTAGAGACAGGACATAATGCAGGGTGAGCATCTCAATGTATTTTGGTTCTGCTGCTCATAGATCACTGGGATACTGAATAAGCATGACTAATAACCTGGGTTATCTCAAGGAGAGAGAGAGAGAGAGAGAGAGAGAGAGAGAGAGAGAGAGAGAGAGAAAGAGAATTAGTTCAAAAGGAGTTACAAGGATTTTGGAAGTCTCAAAAGACTTTTTAGTTCTTGAATTCGTTTACGGCTGGAAGTCTGTCCCATGTATTTGGGAGAGAGAGAGAGAGAGAGAGAGAGAGAGAGAGAGAGAGAGAGAGAGATTAGTTCAAAAGGAGTTACAAGGATTTTGGAAGTCTCAAAAGACTTTTTAGTCCATTCGCGGAGACTCCATTTGTTCTTGAGTAGAACGAATTAGTTTGTTTAGAGTTTTTATGATGTCTAACTTATTCTTGAATTCGTTTACCGCTGGAAGTCTGTCCCATGTATTTGGGAGAGAGAGAGAGAGAGAGAGAGAGAGAGAGAGAGAGAGAGATGAAATTTTGATCATCAACATTCCAATCTGATAATGTCCAGTTTCGTCCTCCAGTTTAAACCTAATAAGAAAATGATGACCAGAGTGAATCATATATGCTTTATATCAGTGAGTCACTTTGCTTAACACATTTAATCGACTCTTCTTTGGTATATTCCACAATTTAGTCTACAATTGGAACCCTTAAAAATAAACAAAAAATATAGTTTTTAAATCAATTTCATATTTAGTAGTGGATATTATAATTTGGAATTATTTAAATACCAGAAAAAAGAAAAACAAATAATTATTGTTTAAATCAATTTGAAGATCATAGCATGGAAAATATACTTAAACCAAACTTTATATTATTCTTACTAATACCTGACTCCAACATAGAGGGGCACTCAGTAGAGCGCTGACCTCCGCCGCGGCAGCTTATTTCTCGACCATTTGCTCGACTTTGACCTTGCCCTTTGACCTTAACATGTATTAATTGACGTGGATTTTCCTACACTCAAATATGAATCAAGTTTGAAGTCTCTGTGACAACGATGTCCAAAATTATGGCCGATTACGTGAAATGGACATTTTGCTTGACCGTGACTTTGACCTTCCAAAATTTAAAAATTTCCAGCTTTTAACATAAAAGTTAATCCCTGCAAGTTTCATTACCCAAGGACTAAAATCGCGGCCAGGATGCTGTTCACTAACAAACACACTCGCAAACACACAAACAGGGGGGTAAAACAAAACCTCCTTCCAACTTCGTTGGCGGAGGTAAAAACATGGCATAACCATAGTTTACATACATTTCCTCAAGATGGCCAAGTCTCCTAAACAGTAAAAAATGGTATCTGAAGAATATAGATAGACCGGATATGTTTTAAATAATCAAATAGCAAACAAAAGTGGCAATTATTATTATTATTATTATCATTATTATTCGGCGATGAAGTGTGGGACAGAGGTAGATGGAGAACGCTAGCCAGAAACATCGACCCCACATAGAAGTGGGAAAAGATGCAGACTAAGAAGAAGATTATTATTATTATTATTATTATTATTATTATTATTATTATTATTATTATTATTATTACTAGCTACTCTACAACCCTAGTTGGAAAATCAGGATGCTATCAGCCCAAGGGCTCCAACAGGGAAAAATATCCCAGCGAGGAAAGGAAATAAAGAAATAAATAAACGACATAAGTAATGAACAATTAAAATAAAATACTTTAAAAAATATTAACAACATTGAAACAGATATTTCATATATAAACTATAAAACGAAAATACGTCAGTAATTATACATATACAGAATATCAATCCCTGTCGATGAAAATGTTTGGGGATAAAATGTTTAAGAATTACTAACAATCACACGTTTTAATTACACCGGTGCATTAATATAGCTAAATTTATGTCAAATACATTTAGCAACTTGTTTATAGACTGGAAATGGCATTAATGCAATTACAATATCATCATATGGTTGAGTAACCAATCAGAGAGAGGCCTGCTTCTTGTAGGGTGGAAGATTATAGTCAGTGAAATTGGAAGAAAATTGCCAAATATTCAATAATAGCAAATAAGTATACTGCTGCAGTCTCTCTCTCTCTCTCTCTCTCTCTCTCTCTCTCTCTATATATATATATATATATCAATATATATATATATGTATTAATATATATATATATATATATATATCATATATATATGTATATATATATATATATATATTAATATATATATATATATATATATGTGTATATATATTAATATATATATATATATATATTAATATATTAATATATATATATATATATATATACATATAGGCTATATATATATATTTATATATACTGTATATACATATATATATATATATATATATGCATGTGCGCGCAAGTTTGAACTTTCTCGTCCTTATAAGCAAAATAAGTAGGTTTGATTAAAAAAAAAAAATAAAAACAAGGTAACAACAAGAGAAACATTGACACAAAAAGAAGTAAATATGAGCCATGTATAAAAAAATAAATTGCTCTGAGCATAGAATAAATTGGATGAAGCTGATAGGAAATGCCGGCCATTTGAATTGGCAAAATCCTGCCAGTTAGTAGGTCATATAATTTTGCTCTTTTTATCTTCTATGTGAAATAACGACAGAAGAATCATCATTTATAACAATATAAAATAAAAGTAATAATTATAAAAATACTGCTTTATTTCTAGGTATAAAGGCCGCTCATGAATGGCAGAGGCAAGGAACACTGACACTGTCCTATCAACCAGGCCAATTCCCTAGAGACTGACCATATATACTAATGATCAGCGCCCAAGGCAGGACCAAGGAAAACCAGGCAATGGCTGCTGATGATTCAGATGGACTAATAGGCTCCTCCAAACTCCCATCCTTAGCTCACAAGGATGGTGATGTTGCAGCGACCAAAGGAACTAACTGGTGATGACCAGTTAGATACGGTACAAGAGACCTGTTTTTTTTTTTTTTTTTTTTTTAAACGAAGTAAATGGACCAAATATGTCAACATGACGATCTAATATCACTTCCATGTAAATGATGGAAAAGTGATCCTCAGATATCTGCCAGTTATGGTAACAGTGATTGGACCAGACGATTCCTTACATGGAGGGGCCAGAACTGGAAAGTGTCTGTCTGCCATATTACCTTCACCACCTCCTCCTCCTCCTCCTCCTCTCCTCCTCCTGCTTCTCCTTCATCTCCTCCTCCTCCTCCCCTTCCTTGCCCAACAAACACAACCCAGAGAGAGAGAGAGAGAGAGAGAGAGAGAGAGAGAGAGAGAATATACGAAGGTAATGTGTCAGTATTCTGGTTCACCTCCTCCACTTCCTTGCCCATCAAACACATCCCACAGAGAGAGAGAGAGAGAGAGAGAGAGAGAGAGAGAGAGAAAATACGAAGGCAATTTGTCCGTATTCTGGTTCTCCATATTTGGTACAACTTTCAATCACAAACCAGTTTCATATGGATTTCTTTCCTAAATTGGGTTTCCAATCAAGATGTAGCCAAATCGGTTCACTGACTTGTTTTGTGTCCAAAATGGACTTACTTTAAATTGTTTGTCTAATCAATTCAGAATGAAACTAGAGGGCCACTCAGTAGAGCGCAGACCTCCGCCGCCGCAGCTTATTTCTCGACCCTTTGCTCAACCTTGACCTATGATCTTAATATGTATTAATTGGCGTGGATTTTCATACACTCAAATATGAGCCAAGTTTGAAGTCTCTGTGATAACGATGTCCAAAATTATGGCTGATTACGTGAATTGGACATTTTGCTTGACCTTTGACCTTGACCTTCCAAAATTTAATCATTTCCAGCTTTTTAAATAAGATAATCCTTGTAAGTTTCATTACTATTGTAGTCAGGAAACTGTTCATAAACAAACAAACAGGGGGGTGACATATAACCTCCTTCCAACTTCTTTGGCGGAGGTAAATATCTAAGTATTTTAGCATATTGCATGGGATATTATTATTATCTTATTATTATCCACCCCCCTTAATTCTAAAGCAAAAGCCAAAGATTGAACAGTTTTGTAAAGTAATACCTATTAACAACAACAATAACAACAACAACAACGACAACAACAACAAATGCACCCGTTTCAGGTCCACTGTAGGACAAAGGCCAGAGACATGTCCTTATTCATGTCTGGGGTTTGGCCAGTTTTCATCACGCTGGCCACTAGGGGTTGTTGATGGTGGGAGATTTTAATCTGATCGTTCACGGCCAACCAACCTAGTATGCGTGGCTCTGACTTAGTACAGCTTTGCTGACAATGGCGATAAACAACACCTTACACCACGTTAAGGTATCCCACTCAGAGAGGGATATATATAGATACACACACACACACACATATATATATATATATATATATACAGAGAGAGAGAGAGAGAGAGAGAGAGAGAGAGAGAAATGCATCTCCTAGTAAAAGTATACAAACAAATGTTTTATAATGAGAGAGAGAGAGAGAGAGAGAGAGAGAGAGAGAGAATGAAGCATTCAAAATGGTCCTAGCAATCAAGATAGAACATAAAGACTCCGTCCTTCAAAAGGAAGACTATTATAACCATCTATGAAAATAAAAAATAAAAAATCATCAGTTCTCCCAAGCCCTTCATTACTGTAGTCATTCAAGGCATCCAGGGATAAGAGAAAAATGCAATGTAACGATTTTATTTCTAGGAAGAGCTACCAAAACGCATACCTCCAGGCTAACTATTGCGCAAGTACACACGCGTTATCCTTAAAACAAGTTTTTATGATATTTTTTTTTATTATTCCTCTTGGTGTGCAGTCTTTTAGTAGTTAAGGCTTTGCATGGAGATGTTTTTTTCTTTCAGCATTCCAAAAAAGGATAGCCAATTCGCTTCTCTTATTTCTGGAGTCTGGCCGTCAGCTATCTAGTCTGGATATGAATATCGTGTGATCTTTACAATCAAGACTATTATTATTATTATTATTATTATTATTATTATTATTATTATTATTATTATTATTATTATTATTTTGAAAAAGCTCTCTGGATATGAATATCGTATGATCTTTTCAATCAAGACTACAATTTATTATTATTATTATTATCATCATCATTATTATTATTATTATTATTATTATTATTATTATTATTATTATTATTATTATTATTATTATTATTATTATCATTTTGAAAAAGCTCTCTGGATATGAATATCGTATGATCTTTTCAATCAAGACTACAATTTATTATTATTATTATTATTATTATTATTATTATTATTATTATTATTATTATTATTATTATTATTATGCGAAAGCTCCTGTATTTTTTAAATATACAACATATATAACTGTGGATTTTTAATACCCATAATTATTAGACAAGGCATGGTGTTTTCTTCATGGCATTATTATTATTAATAGCTAGGCTACAACTCTAGTTAGAAAAGCAGGATGCTATAAGGCCAAGGGCTTCAACAGAGAAAATAGCCCAATGAGAAAAGGAAGTAATAAAACTGATAGAATAGCTCGCCTGGGTGTACCCTCAAGCAAGAGAAACCTAACAAGACAGTGGAAGACCATGGTACAGAGGCTATGGCACTACACAAAACTAGAGAGCAACGGTTTGATTTTGGAGTGTCCCTTTGCCTGCATTTGGGCATTTTCCCCACATTGACTTCTACCATGGAGATATTTCGGACACATATTTCCCCATATACCAAAACTGTTCATTTGGAATTCAAAGATGAAAAGGCAACTTTTTTAAGGGGTGAAAGATTTAAAAGAAACAATCCAGCCATGTTTCAATGTTTGGGTCCATGTGACAAAATCTGACAGCCGCTTCAATAACGGAGAGGAAGGGGAAGGCAATGAAAGGAGACAAGAGAAAAATGGTTCGTTTGATACCCAACTAAATGGAGAATGTATTAATCAGAAACATAAAATAGAGCGCAAAAGCCCGTGGACAACAAATTTCGTACGAGTAGTTTGTCTACCAGAAAATACAGTGAAAGTTATTTTCTTGTAACAAAATAAATGGAAATTTATGCAAGCATATACACTCAAAGCAACTTGAACTATTATCTTTGCTCTCATTCATCGTATGCGTGTACACATACGCACGAACGTGCAAGGGTCATCGGTGTATAAAATATCAAAAGGTCAAAGGTCAAGATAACTGTATCAAAGCATTACATAACGAGTTACGTGTAAACAAAGAGAGGACGTGGAGAGGACTAGAGAGGGTCTAGGAATTAATGGAGTATATAATTAAGTTATGAAGACATCTCGACCTTTCATTTGGATGCCATATTCAAGAGATAAATTTGTTGATCGCTGGTGAAATAGTCTCAGGTGAATTGTTTGATAGCTGGCGCCTTAACACAAGATAAATTGATTGATTGTTGGAGTCATAGTCTGAGATAAATAGGTTAATTGTTGGCGTCATAGTCTGAAATAAGTTGGTTGATTGTTGGCGTCATAGTCTGAGATAAATAGGTTGATTATTGGCGTCATAGTCTGAGATAAATAGGTTGATTGTTGGCGTCATAGTCTGAGATAAATAGGTTGATTATTGGCGTCATAGTCTGAAATAAATTGATTGATTATTGGCGTCATAGTCTGAAATAAATTGGTTGATTGTTGGCGCCATAGTCTGAGATAAATTGGTTGATTGTTGGCGTCATAGTCAGAAATGAATTGGTTGATTGTTGGTGTCTAGTCTGATATACATTGGTTGGTTGTTGATGCCAAAGTCCGATATAAGTTGGTTGAGTGCTAATGCTATAGTCTCAGGTAAATTAATTCATTGTTGGCGCCACAAACTGATAAATTATTTGAATGTCATCGACGTAGTCTGAGATAAATTAATTGGTTGTTGATGCTATGAAATAAGACCATTCTGTTGATTACTACCTGGTAACTTTACTACAAGGGTATCAATAAAAATGAAATTATTATAAAAAATATGTTTACCCCCCCCTGTTTGTTTGCGTGTGTGTTTGTTTGTGAGCAGCTTCCTGGCCACAATTTTAATCGTAGAGTAATGGAACTTCCTATTAACTTTTATGTTTTTGACTAATGTTTTTCCTTATAATTAAAATACCAATGAAAGAAGGCGAAGATCAATTATAATACGTAACGACATACCATCTAGGGTTTGAAAATAGGTTGGGAGGAAGCATGTAGGCAAATTAAGTATTACTCAAGTAACCGTCCCGTTTCTGGTAACCAGATTCGCTCCTATGTCACAAGAGAAGGTTTCTAGAATTTCTCTTCCACCAGGATGAGCATCCTCGTCTGTTCTTGACACACATAAGCACGCACGCACGCAAATCACATCTATTGAAGACGAACTGCAGCATCCAGCTGACGATTCTCTCTCTCTCTCTCTCTCTCTCTCTCTCTCTCTCTCTTTTTAAGCTCCTTACATGAGAATGGGAAACCTAAAATAAATAATTCTCTCTCTCTCTCTCTCTCTCCCTCTCTCTCTCTCTCTCTCTCTCTCTCTCTCTCTCTCATATTCCTAGAATGTAAAAATATTCATTCTTAAAATAACTTACTGACTTTTAGGACAAGAATATTATTTGCCTCTCTCTCTCTCTCTCTCTCTCTCTCTCTCTCTCTCTCATATTTCAAGAATGTATAAATATTTATTCTTAAAATAACTTACTGACTTTTAGGACAAAAATACTATTTGCATCTCTCTCTCTCTCTCTCTCTCTCTCTCTCTCTCTCTCTCTTTTCATATTCAAAGAATGTATAAATATTTATTCTTAACATAACTTACTGACTTTTAGGACAAAAACACTATTTGCATCTCTCTCTCTCTCTCTCTCTCTCTCTCTCTCTCTCTCTCTCATCCCCAAATATCACCACCTCAGCATCTCAACAACCTTTCAACCCTCATAAACACCTGAACATCTTCCTCCATTAACAACAAAAAACATCTGGGCAAAACAGCATCCTTCCTCTATAAACACTGGCGTATTCTAATACTGGCTGAGAACACGAAGAAAGGGGTATTTCTCTTTGTTAACTATTAAAGGCTTACAACATTTCAGATGAAGAAAGACTTATTGGTAGTTCACATTCTTGTTTGAATTTAAGAGTTCATATGAAAAAAATATCTCTTTAAATTCAAAATCGACTTTGTTCTGCAGATTATGTTCTTCAGTTTAGTTGAGTTTAAGAACGCATATGACAAACATGTCTCTAAATTCAAAACTAACTTTGTTCTGCAGATAATGTTCTTCAGTTTGAGTTTAAGAGCCCGTAAGACAAATTTCTCTTTAAATTCAATACTGGCTTTGTTGAGAAGATCATGTTCTTCAGTTTGAGTTTGTGAGCCTGTAAGACAAATTTCTCTCTAAATTCAAAACTAAACTTGATTCCGCAGATAATGTTCTTCAGTTTGAGTTTAAGAGCCCGTAAGACAAATTTCTCTTTAAATTCAAAACTGGCTTCGTTATCATGTTCTTCAGTTTACTTGAGTTTAAGGGCTCCTTGGGATATCTTTAAATTCAAAACTAACTTTATTCTGCAGATAATGTTCTTCAGTTTACTTGAGTTTAAGAGTTCATATGACAAATGTCTCTTTAAATTCAAAACTGACTTTGTTCGGCAAACAATGTTCATCAGTTCACTTGAGTTTAAGAGGCCGTAAGACAAATATTTCTTTAAATTCAAAACTGACTTTGTTCGGTATATAATGTTCTTCAGTTCACTTGAGTTTAAGACTCCATAAGACAAAAATCTTTAGATTCAAAGATTTTTTTTTTCGAAGTCACCATTTCTAAATAGTTCTGTTTTCACCTATACTTTAATAAATTCTGTGTTCTCACTACAATATTCTTAAGGTCACGATTTCTAAATGGTTCGATTTTCACCTATACTTTAATAAATTCTGTGTTCTCACTACAATATTCTTAAGGTCACGATTTCGAAATAGTTCTGTTTTCACCTATACTTTAATAAATTATGTGTTCTCACTATAATATTCTTAAGGTCACGATTTCGAAATAGTTCTGTTTTCACCTATACCTTAATAAATTCTGTGTTCTCACTATAATATTCTTAAGGTCACGATTTCGAAATAGTTCTGTTTTCACCTATACCTTAATAAATTCTTAGTTCTCACTACAATATTCTTAAGGTCACGATTTCGAAATAGTTCTGTTTTCACCTATACTTTAATAAATTCTGTGTTCTCACTATAATATTCTTAAGGTCACGATTTCTAAATAGTTCTGTTTTCACCTATTCTTTAATAAATTCTGAGTTCTCACTATAATATTCTCTCTAATATTGACATGAGCAATTTTTGAATTCCCATACGACAAGAAGTCACTTCCTTATGCTTAAACTATGACATTTAAAGATTCCAATAGCTGCAAAATCAGTATATATCCAATTACACAAATAATCTATTTTCTCAATCTGTAACTTTCTTTCTTCCGATGAGAAAATGATCTATAGTCAACTTCTTTTAGCGAGGCAGATTTGCACTGATTCGCATGAGTGCCCTTTAAGCTCGGAAAAGTTTCCTGATCGCTGATTGGTTGGACGAGATAATTCTAACCAATCAGCGATCAAGAAACTTTTCCGAGCTAAAAGACACCGCTGCGACTCGGTGCAAATGCGCCTCATTATAAGAAATTGACTATAGTAGGTATTAACATAACAAAGTCATCTTTGTTTAATATATGCGAGTTTTTTTTTTTTTTAGTTTAGAAATGAGGTTTCAAATAAACACCTTAATGTTATATTTCCTTCAACAGGCTTCATTAACAAGTCATTTTCTTTAACATGAAAAGTTTTGACTCTCTCTCTCTCTCTCTCTCTCTCTCTCTCTCTCTATATATATATATATATATATATATGGATAAATATCAACACAACATCGTGTTCAAATAGAAATAAATTTCTACCTCATACTTGGGATCGAACGCTAGCCCCTTCTAATGAAAGGCCAGGTCGAAACCAACCATGCCACGAGAGCCCATAAAAGGAAATCCGAACCTGACGCTAATCTAGCTGTCCGAGGATTTACCTGGCGAGACATCAGTCTCTTACCAGCGAGTTTTACCCGATTTCCCCGGGCCACCACGTGACACAATTGGTAGTAATTCATTCAAATTACCCCTAATGAGTCAATATGGATAAATATCAACACAACATCGTGTTCAAATAGAAATAAATTTCTACCTCATACTTGGGATCGAACGCTAGCCCCTTCTAATGAAAGGCCAGGTCGAAACCAACCATGCCACGAGAGCCCATAAAAGGAAATCCGAACCTGACGCTAATCTAGCTGTCCGAGGATTTACCTGGCGAGACATCAGTCTCTTACCAGCGAGTTTTACCCGATTTATATATATGTATATATATATTTATTTATTTTACATATAGATAGATAAATATACTGCATAATACATATGTATAAATAAAAACTTTATATATATATATATATATATATGCATACATACATCTATATAGATATATGTACATATATACCTATACACATAAATATAAGCACGAAAAGAGAAAAAGAAAACAGTTTGGAGATAATCTTGTTTTGTTATGGTATTAAGAGCTCAAGTGTTCCACTTTCTTTTAAGCTGATCTCCGTTCACCACGCTCTTTCTTTAGCCTACATACAATTACCTTTTACTTGGAGTTGTCAATATTTTAGATCTTTTGAATTACTGAATATTTCCAAGATTTGAAACGTCTTTTAATAGACTTTTTAATAAAATTATCAAGATATTTTAATCAAATATTTGTTAGGTTGGGTATATTTTCCCTGGTTTCGTTTCCTCGCTGGGCTATTTTCCCTGGTGGGGCCCATGGGCTTATGGCATCCTGGTTTTCCAACTAGGGTTGTAACTTAGTTAGTAATAATAATAATAATAATAATAATAATAATAATAATAATAATAATAATAATAATAATAAGTGGATAAATTTATCGTCAAATGTGGTAGACAACAAACGAACAAAAGCCAAACATGATTACGATATGAGAGAGAGAGAGAGAGAGAGAGAGAGAGAGAGAGAGGATATGTAAATATTTTTCGTTAAATGTGGTAGACTATACGCGAAAAAACATATATGATAACGATATATATATATATATATATATATATTTATATATATATATATATATATATATATGAGAGAGAGAGAGAGAGAGAGAGAGAGAGAGAGAGAGAGAGATGTAACCGACCGCTGAAAAATATTTGGTTACATGTTCTTGAGCTGCAGTATGTACAGACCAAACCTAATACTGTATACAGTATATTTATGAGTTCAAGTACATACTTCAAATAATGACCTATTCTATATGGCACAGTTAGTCTACGACCACAACCACAACAACAACAACAACAACAACAACAACAATCTAAATAATGAGAATTGTAATGATCATAACCAAATTTTACATCAGATGGAAAATTTAATTATTAGAAAAATCTCACTAATTTCTAGTGTTTTATTTATCCTGTAGCGTTGGGCTGATACTAAAATAGAAGTAATAGAAGTAAAATACAGACGAAAGTATTCTGGATCTAAATACATTTTTATTTTTGCTTTTCAGAGAAACAAAAAACATTAGCAAAAGGGGGCTTAGGGGGCAACGCTCCCATATCTTACTGTGACTTCAGTTTCGTTCTACAGTGTTATGCAAATACTTGCCCCATTAGGATTTTGGTGGCCGACATGGTAACATCCCTGATTGGTGAACGCCAGATTGGGATTCGAGTCTCGCTCAAACTCGTTAGTTTCTTTGGTCGCTGTAGCCTCACTATCCTTTTGAGCCAAGGATGGGGGGGGGAAAGCCTTTTGGTCTATCTACTGAGTCATCAGCAGCCATTGCCCAGCCCTCCTTGGTCCTAGCTTGGGTGAAGATGGGCTTTGGGCGCTGATCATACTGTATGTATATGTGGCCAGTCTCTAAGAGTCTAAGGCAATGTCACTATTCCTTGCCTCTGCCATTCATGAGCGGCCTTTAAACCTTTATGATCCGATTGCTATAGAGATTTTGTTCAATATTTATGGTTCTTTGACAATGCAAATACCATAGGAGATTCATGGTACTACTGTTTAACTCCCTTTTCGAGTTGTGGTTGTATGGTAGAAAACATGTTTTGTTTTTCCCCGACATGTTCATGAAATGTTTCAAATTTCGAGTTTATGGCTTTGAGTAGTAGTAGTAGTAGTAGTAGTAGTAGTAGTAGTAGTAGTAGTAGTAGTAGTAGTAGTAGTAATAAAATAGTAGTAGTAGTACTAGTAGTAGTAGTAATAAAATATTAGTAGTAGTAGTAGTAGTAATAAAATATTAGTAGTAGTAGTAGTAATAAAATATTAGTAGTAGTAGTAGTAGTAGTAAAATATTAGTAGTAGTAGTAGTAATAAAATATTAGTAGTAGTAGTAGTAGCAGCTTCCCTGCCACTACGGGCAGATAGGCTACGTGCTTTTGCAACAAGGCAACCCGTTCACCTTTGACCATGTCAAAAAGTTCCCCAAGGTCCAAATCGAAAGAAGAAGAAAAGTAGGCAATGGTAACACCAATGACAACAATAAACAAAACAACATTGCAACATCTGATTGCACATCCTTAATCCCAACAAGGAGACCTCGAGTCTAATCCTTTGATCAAGGAACTAACAGCAGCTCATTAAAGGTAATGTGATGGGAGTGGATTTGGTTAGCCAAGGGTTGGGTCTTATAGAGAGTATTTCATTCATTATCCTGTTGTTAATGTTTGCAGTATGGTTTTTCTATTGACATTCATTGGAATAACGACCAAATCAATTAAATAAACATTTCTGAATATCAGGATAATGAGGTGATGTATCGTAATTGACGTCAACAATATTATTTTGGTTTCTGTTATTCATGATGGATTAACAAATAACTCAATACTATTATATAATAATACTATTATTATTATCATCATTATTATTATTATTATTATTATTATTATTATTATTAAAAGCCAAGCTACAACCCTAGTAGGAAAAGCAAGATGCTACAAGCCCAAGGGCTCCAACAGAGTAAAATGGCCCAGTGAGGAAGGGAAATAAGGAAATAGATAAGCTACAAGAGAAGTAATAAATAATCAAAATAAAATATTTTAAGAACAGTAACAACATTACATAAGATCTTTTATATATCAAAAGTCTGCCATAAAAATAGAGAGGACTTATTTATGATCACTAGTGACTCCTAATAAAAATGTAGATGAACTAATTAACTATTATTTTTTCTTTTCGTCTAGTAATTCTATAACAATTCTAACCTGTTCTGTAATCTCTGACCTTAAAAAAACTATTTTTTCTTGTGGATCTATATAAATAGGACAACGTCGACCCTTAAAATCTAAGGGTATTAACAATTAATCATTACTACAATTAAAATATTGATCATCAATATTAAAAGGTTTACACTGTCAGTCAACGTATTTTGAATTATCGAAAATATGCGATTTGGCAATTAAATTTCTAAATAAATTCTATACATATCATACTCGCAGGATACTCATATATATATATATATATATATATTTCTGTTATGAAATGAGGCTGGCGTTATGCCAGCAGATTGCCTTGTCATTCATGAGTATCTGCGAGTATGAAATGTATTGAATTTATTTAAAAATCTAATTGCTAAATCGCATATATATATATATATATATATTGGAACTGTGTTCGAATCACCCAACTAGAAACATTGTGACCTTGACCTTCGACCTTCTAAGAGTCAAACTTGGCAACCGTAATCATATTGCAATTGCCTTTATAAAAGTCAGTATGAAAAGGTAACATTAATATGAAGATGACCATAAAGCGACTTTGAGCTATGGCCTGTAAATCATTGATTTTGGTAACCTTATATAATTCCTGTCATTTTAATTTTCATGCACGAAATAAATCATTAATGTGATTGCCTCTTCATAGTTTATAAATGACATTTTATTCTAACCTTGTTACTGATATTTTATATTAATTATCCATTACTTTTGATATAGTTTATCTATTTCTTAAATACTTTTCCTCACAAGGTTATTTTTTCCTGTTAGGGCCCCTGGACTTCAGGCATCCTGCTTTCCAACTAGGGTTGAAGCTTAACTAATACTACTACTACTACTACTACTACTACTAATAATAATAATAATAATAATAATAATGATTAATAAATGATATAATAATAATAATAATAATAATAATAATAATAATAATAATAATAAATAAATATGATAATAATAATAATAATAATAATAAATAATAACAAAAATAATTAATAATAAATGATAAAATCATAATAATAGTAATAATAATAAATGATATAGCAATAACAACAGCAGCAACAACAACACAACAACAATAATAATAATAATAATAATAATAATAATAGTAATAATCATTATTATAATAACAATGTGAAGCATTAAAACCGAGAAATCTTTGAACCTAACTCTCGAATAATTCCCCTAAATATTTTAATATTCTTTAGACTTTTACTTACTGGACCTCTTCTTTAGACTGTTACCACATAAATCTTTCCACAAGGTATCAAGAAACACCGTCATTAAGTTTACTACACTTTAATTAACCTGTTTCTTACCTCTTATCAATTTCACGCAAAATTTAAACATCTCAAGGTCACTTAAAATTGCCTTCAACACGTTTCATCAAAATTCACTCATTGGTAGTCGGTTGGCCAGGGCACCAGCCACCCGTTGAGATACTACCATTATTATTATTATTATTATTATTATTATTATTATTATTATTATTATTGTTGTTGTTGTTATTATTATTATTGTTGTTATTAATTATTCATTATTATTATTATCATTATTAATATTAATATCATCATTAATAATATTATTATCATTATTATTATTATCATTATTATTATTATTATTATTATTATTATTATTATTATTACTTGCTAAGCTACCTATAACTTGGAACTAAATACTTACAACTTAATATATTACAAAATAAATATGAAAATATAACTACCTACAGTATACCTTGGTTATGACGCAAAAGAAACAAGGAAACTAGAAGTACCTATATCTGGAGTATGCCTCTCTGGTATGTACTAAGTGCCGGCAGCGACCAAGGTTAAAAAAAATGCGACCACTATAGTGTCAAGACGTTCCATAGATCGAAGATCAATCCATCTCTCGTCTCTATCTCTCGTCTCCTACAGGCGAGAGGTTCACTCCCATTACCTTCTGCACGCCATATGCCATGACACCTGCTCACCCTACCCTCGGCTTTATCCCTACCACCTCCATGCTGTGACCTTGCCAGCAACATGGCAAGACAAAGACTTTAACTAATTCGGATTGTTTCCAAGTGCACGCGGTTGCACCGTGTCAGAGAGAGAGAGAGAGAGAGAGGGAGAGAGAGAGAGAGAGAGAGAGAGAGAGAGAGAGGGTGATTTTGGATGTCTCAAAGACATTTTAGTCCATCCGCGGAGACTCCATTTGTTCTTGGGTAGCGCGATTCCTTTAAAGCATTTAGTTATGATCTAGTGAGAGAGAGAGAGAGAGAGAGAGAGAGAGAGATTTTGGATGTCTCAAAGACATTTTAGTCTATCCGCGGAGACTCCATTTGTTCTTGGGTAGCGCGATTCCTTTTAAGCATCTAGTTATGTTCTAGTGAGAGAGAGAGAGAGAGAGAGAGAGAGAGAGAGAGAGAGAGAGTGAGTGAGTTACAAGGATTATAGATGTATCGAAGACTCTTTAGTCCATCCAAATAGATTCTTAGGTAGACAAATTCATTTTAAGCATTTAGAGTACTTATGATCTAGTCTAACTGAGAGAGAGAGAGAGAGAGAGAGAGAGAGAGAGAGAGAGAGAGAGAGTGAGTTACAAGGATTATAGATGTATCGAAGACTCTTTAGTCCATCCTAATAGATTCCATTTGTTCTTAGGTGGAGCAATTCATTTTAAGCATTTAGAGTACTTATGATCTAGTCTAACTGAGAGAGAGAGAGAGAGAGAGAGAGAGAGAGAGAGAGAGAGAGAGGGGGGGGGTCATGCTTAGTATTTGACGATATTTTCAACCCTATTGTTTGAATTTATTCTGTTACATAAAGGTAAACTATATCATACGCAGACGCACGGATACCATAGAGTACCAAGTAGCCTTGACATTCCAGTGTCCTGCTACCTTGCCGTAAGGGACATAAAAAAAACTCAATTACTTTGATGTCAAGTCTCTAACAATAAACAAACGCCATGTTCAGAGAAGCCTCAATTTTCGTATAGACAAATAGAAAAAAAAACCACTCTAGTAATAATAAAAGTATTGTATAACTTTAAAATATAATTCTAATTTCATAATATCCAAACTATATTCTAGATGTACATGTCAATTACTGAAATTTATATTAATGATTATAGCTGATACATTTGGACCTGTGTATAATTGAACGTCAATTATGCAACCGGTTTAATATTCACTATTATTTCACACAATAAAATTCATGGCAAGTATATAAAATTAAAGTTTTATTTTCCCGCAAAATAGACGATATAAAATTTCCTTGTCTTCACACTCCCCTGGAGAGATTGGTTCACCAAACTTTCAACTGGGCTCCACAATGCACTAGAAGAGTTGGAAGACCCAGGCCTACGAGGCAGAGGACTATTAAGTGTGAAGTAGATGATGAATGGAGAATTATTGATTCAAAAGCTCAAGATAGAGACGAATGGGGAAATCTAACCGAGGCCTTTTGCGTCAATAGGCGTAGGAGGAGATGATGATGATGATGATGATGATGATGATGATGACATTGGTTAATTCAATATAAGAATTAATTTATAAATCATTGAACTGTCTTACCCTGTTACGTTCTGCAATGAATCCCTAATCATTAAATTTCGCATAGTTATAAATTGAATTTGATACGAAATACTTGCAATTGACACAAGAATTATAAGCAAGCAAAAAATTAAATAATTTCATGGAGCTATATTACCATTACATCCCGGTCCTAGAAGGCACATTATTATTATTATTATTATTATTATTATTATTATTATTATTATTATTATTACTAGCCAAACAACAACCCTAGTTGGAAAAGCAAGATGCTATAAGCCCAAGGGATCCAATAGACAAAAATAGCCCAGTGAGGAAAGGAAATAAGGAAATAAATAAATGATGAGAACAAATTAACAATAAATCATTCAAAAAACAGTAACAACGTCAAAACAGATATGTCATATATAAACCATTAACAACGTCAAAACATAGTAAGTAAAAGCCTCTATATGGATATGAAGTATTCATGTTACAAAACCTGACTGGACTAAAGAAAAACGCATTGGTTTTTTCGGTTTTATATCAAATAAAATAAAAAAATGAAAAAATAAGATAAATTAGCAGGATTTCAGGAAAATTGGGGAAAACATATGAATACCTAATAATAACGCTTTAGATAAAGTCACAAAAATTCTTAGCATTATTCAAATAATAAATACAATAAATAATAATAGGATTTAAAATAAAACAGAGGAGAATATATGAATATTAATAACGCACTGAATTAAAAAAAAAGGCTTGAAAAAATC